>NC_056741.1:684786543-684964043 GCF_019279795.1 Protopterus annectens | reverse complement strand
TTATTCTATAGCATGTGTGGGAGTATATATGGCCCCAAAGGACTGCAGGGGACAGAAACAGTACAATGTGCATGTTGTACAACACTACCAGTTCTTCTGATGTCCTTTGAGCCATTGAATTCACACATATTGCTATTGTGACCCCACCTAGTTCACAAGGTGTCAGATACATCAACAAAAAAAAAAATCCATTCCCTCAACTGCCAGGTGGTTTTTAATGCACAGAGTTCATCTATAATGTGCTTCTGTGCCACACATGTAGTTCCCATAATTCTCATATCTGTCACATATCTGACCTGTACAAATTTTTCAAGCAGGATACATGTGTAGGTGGGTGCGAGCCCACTATATATAATCATCATGCAATTGGGCAGCAGGCAACATATAATGGTGCCCCCAACATGTGTTTTAGGGATGCTGGATATGTGCTGGAGCCATAAATAATAATCATTATCCACAACCTCCAAACCATAAAAGATGGCATACAGTTCTATGCATGCAGTGACATGGAATGCTGTGGAATGTGTATTTGATCATCTCAGAGGATGCCTCCACTTAGCTAGGTGCTTCTAGTGAGACACTGCAGAATTCACACAAGACCTGCAGCTAGATATTAGTAGACTGCAGAGCAGTGTCAACAGTGCATACAATATCTGTTGGAGCAATGGAAGAGGAGCTGGGCAGTCAGTCAAGGGAGGAACAGGCAGCAGCAGTATCCTTGCAAGACAGAGGCAGGCACAATACAGCATGGCACTGTCAAAGAGATGTTGTCTGGTTCATAGCTATGAACCATGACATAGACAATCAAACATGTTGTATGCATTATCAGGTAAGGCTATGCATTACAATGTATGAAAAAGCTATGCTATGCATCGGATAGTACCTTACCCACTCAGGTTAGGGGTGGGCAGTATACAGTCTTCATCATTTGAGTGGGTGGAGGACAGTGACAGGTGACAGCAATTTTGTCATATGTTCCAGTTATGGGAGATGGATGGAGTAGCCGTAATGTTTGCCAGCAGGCTGTTCAGAGTCATAGCTCACATCTTCCAGTGCCAAGGAGGAGTTGCCATGTTATCAACTTTGTGGTTTTGAACTCCAGTGATATGTGAATTTGGAGCTTAATGTGAAGTGTGGCAGAGATTATGGAGAATTATGGGCCATGTGTGTGCACTCTGATAGGGGGTCCCATGTCAAGAGCCATTGGATGTAAGGGTCCAAGGATCTTGGATATGATGGCCAGAAGTAGGGATGGTGCTCTTCTCCCCACAGGGTAAAGTGATAGTGTAGAAATATGGGAATATGAGCATGTGACCTAATGAGGTGTCCCAGAACTAGAACCTAAAGGGTATAAGTGACCACATACTTGAGACTGGTTATGGCTGACTTTGGAGGCCTTTTTCTTCAAAGGTGACAATGTATCAGGAACAGTATGTATCAACTGTGGATGTCTGGCCTGTGACTGGACATCATGCATGTAGATTTTTTTCACAGCCATAGACAAAAGGTCATGGAGAGTCAGACCATTGGGTGGTTTCTCACTTACTCATGGACACATCAGTGAATGCAGTATTAGCCACCAGTGACCACATCACTTGCTCCCTCTACTCAGTGTTACAGTGCAGGTGTTGCCTATCATCCTGAAGGCTATGCACTAATCAACTCACCATCTCCTCAATGTTGTAGGTAACATCTGTATGCATGTGAATAACTGACCTGCACATGTTTATGTTAATGCCAATGGTTGCACCCAGGAAGGAGACAGACCTGGATTTATGGTGGTACTGTACTCCTCTACCCTGCCTTTCAGACCTGTAAGATGTATGGACATAGCACATACAGTGAGGTTTACAGATGCCACATTGGCTGGGGACTTTTGCCTTGCCTGGCTACGGCTCATATTTGGAGGACATCTACAAAGTAGTAGAGAAGCTAGGCTGCTCAGCCTGTCCCTGTTCATACCCTTGGTGTGTGAGGAATATATATATGAAGCATCCACTGTTAGTGCCAGTGACTGTGATCATTTGACATTGCACTGTGCCAAGTGTACAATACTATCATTAACAACTATAGGTGAGTTGGTGACATCAGGCATGTGTAGCACCTTTGTGCTGTACTCTCTAAGAGTAAAACCTGTTAAAGTATCAAAACAATATACCAGCTGCAGCACTATAATAAATGGAAAGACCAGACCTCCCCAGAAGGCATACAGTTATATGAAACACTTCTGCTAACATGGTGCATCCCCTTCAGACATTCAAGCAGTTGTCACAGGTCCTGCTCTCATATCTAGGAACTCCCCACTTCTGTGAGCTTCTTCTGTGCCTGTAATCTACCTTCTGTGGTAGACATGCTGGAGAAATATTTTGTGCCTTGTGCTTGGAATGGAATGTCATTTTGGTTACTCTTCACCAAACATGATGTAAAGTTCTATTGTAGTCACCCATACCACTGCTGTCCTGTTCTAGTACCTGCCATATATGCTCTCAAAAAGGATTGTTCACATAACCTGCTGGGTGTTGACGTTTCCCATTGTTGATTCCCTTATGAACAAATGACAGGTCATTTCCACCGATGAGTTACACAAGCTGGTTAGTGTGAATGCATGGCTGAATGCGGATGTCCCATATGAGTGCATACTGTCCCCCATCCACCCATACAGTGTTTACTTACATGGACCCTGTTGTGTTGCAACACTCCCTCCTTTCCTATAAATGCTGCAGCTATAAACTACTGAATTCCTGTAATACACTCCTCACTCTGTCTCTCCAATAAAATGAATTGCCATCACCACCAAATACAGAGCCCTGTGAGTTGCCACTGGGTTGTCCAGTATCTACAACCCTTCATGACAGTGTCATATCATTGTAGTGTGTTCCCACATCCACTTACAACAATTCAGATTGTCATAGGTGATTAGTAGGCTAATGGCACAAGACACTTTACAAGCCTAAACAATAATACGCAGGATGTGACAATATTATATCTTAATTCCCCAGATATGGGATGGGGTAGTATCAGGGCAGTGGTCTTTGGGTTTTCAAACCCTGAGTCATTTTACAGACTACCTCTGTCTGTGAGGGATATGGGCAGTACTCCAGGAGTGAATTTATGGTTCCACATCCATTTATCCAATTTCTTTTTGAAAAGAGTGAGGGACGGGCTTTGTTTTACAAAGATGGACGTTTATTCAACAGACGAGGTAGCCTTTGAGATACAAATCTATCTCTCTTGCAGCTTCTGTTAGAGTCACAGATAATGTACAGATCCATGCATAACCCGTCTATAATTTTTCTTGTGAATATATAACATTTTCATCAGGACTGGATCAAAGAATGCCTTGTAGGTCAGGCATAAGTCTCCTCTCAATAAACGATATGAGACAGACTAATGGGTTAGGGCCTTTAGTCAGTCTGAATAACATATGTGTCTTACGCTTTATATTTTTAAGTGAGAAACCTCTGGTGCCACTCTGATTCATGTAATTGGCTGGTTAGTTACATGTAGAAGGGCACATTATGCTCGATTATGGGCCTGATGAGGGCCGAGTACAATGGCACTATGACTTCTTTGATCTTGATGCCATGCCCTTACAAAGTTGAGCCACACAGAAGGATTTCCTCACTACTGTAGCTACCTGGTAGTGAAAAGTTCGGGTTACTATCTATCTGTGATCCTAGGTCCTTCACCACCATGTCTACTTTTAGGGATGTGCTATCAATATTATAATTTGCAGGGATATCGGATTTACTGAATGGTACGATTACGCATTTTTTACCATTTAGTTTCAGACCATGGTTTTGGCACCAGTCATTTGTCATTTTTAGGTCTGTTTGTAGGATATCAACATTGTTTGGGGATGCAATGATTGCTCTCATCTTACAGTCATCAGCGAACTTGGTGAACCTGAGGCCTTCAATACTGACCTTCACTTCAGTAAAGTATATACCAAACAGGAGAGGTCCCAGCACTGAGGCTTGTGGGACACCACTAGTACCATGTTTCTTATCAGAAGTGGATTCACCCATCCAGACAACATGGGTCCTGTGAGTGAGCTGGTTGGCTATTCAAATGATTATGTAAGGGGTTATGCCTAACTTAGAAAGTTTATCTATGATCCCTGAGTGGGAAATTGTGCCAAAAGCTTTGGTCAGGTCTAGATAAGCAGTGTGTATCGTTTTACCCTCAACCATGGCCCTGTTGACTTCGCAAAGAAGTTCACTAGAATGATCAGGCTAGACCTTTCTTTGACAAAGCCAAATTGTGTCTGGTCCACTGTTTGGAGAGTTCCTTTGTCATTACTGATCAGGTCCATAATTCTCTCCATGGCTTTGCAGTTAGGACTGGACAAGCTTATGTGTCTGTAGTTCCTTGGGTCAGTTGATAGGACCCCCTTGTGCAGAGGGATGACTGTTGCAGTACTCCATTCCTCTGGAACAAAGCCCATCCAGAGGTTGTGGTTAAAGAGGGGGGGGGGGTTCTAATGGCCCTGATAGATTCCATTTTAAGCTAATTAAGAAGCATCCTGGAATTTTGTCAGGACCCATAGTGGCTGTGTTTTGGATCTAGTGAGCACAGTAACCACTTGTTCACTCATAATGACTGGTAGGGAGATGGTTGTAGGTATTTCTGAGGGTAATGTAAGAGGTGAAGGGGGGAGAGCTTGATAATTTTAAGCTGGGTGTAAGTGTTGCCAGACACGTTTAACTCAGCACATTGCTGATCATTGCCCGTGGGGTTTTGAACATAATTTAAAAAAAGACTTATGGTTATCTTTCACCTGCAAGGCAATCTTTGCCTCACAATTTGCTTTGGCAGATTTGACTAGCTTTCTAATTTCTTTGTTTAGACTGGTGAGTGTCTTTTTGCACTGTTTTGTCTGTTTCTACTTGGCTTTGGAGAGGATTTTTTTCCTTTTGTTGACTAGCCTATTAATGGTAGGGGTCCGCCAGAGTGGTTTATTTTTGCTAGTAATCATAGGTTTGACTAGGACAGGTACTGCCACTTCTATGCAGGTATGAATGTGATTGCACAGTGCTTTTGTGTACAACTCAGAGTAAGCCTCATTGTCATCTGGGCTCGGAGAGGCTTGGAGGTTTTATAAGCTGTCACTTAGTTTGATGTAATTGGCCTTAACAAAGTTATTAACAGATTTGGAGTTTGATGGGGGTTCTAGGTTAGTTTTAATACTAAAGGAAATCATTTTGTCACTTTTGTGTCTGAGACATGAATAAAGAGTCTTTATGGGTTCTGTTCAAGCAACTTTATTTTATGCAAACACATTACTATAAAGACTTACTGACTCTAACTTAGGTAACTTATATACAAATTAACAAGTGCGATCATGCATGCTCACTCTCTGGCTGCTCCTTCAAAATGGCACTAGGAGATGCACAAGTAAGGACTTTATATAAGTGCATGTACAGCCTTGCATGCTCCTTAAAGATATAACACACACTTTACACTCTGATCTACACCCTTCCTCTTTAAGAAACAGATCATGCAATTGTTATGTGACTATTGAGCAAGCAGAAATCACAGCTAATCATTAGTCATGCATTATACACTACTAAATACACATGTATGTACAATCAAGTCCGCATTGCTGCATATTTCACACTCAGCTTAGACACTATCCCATATTATGTGACATCTGTATTATAGAGCTAAATTGTTGCTTAGATATCTGTTGTCTTACTGTTCTGCAAATATACAGAGATCAGTATATATTTTTTGGATTTTATAATTTGCACTGTGATTCCTCATATCTCTGTTGAAACTGTCTTCCCCACCCCCCTCATTTTCTGCCTTGTCTTCAGCTGATATAACTGTTTTTTATAGCTTGTGTGTTGTTTGACTCAAGGTTCCCTTAATTTGACCTGTTAATAACAGCCTGCATTTAAATTGAAACCTGTGTGCTGAGAGACAGCCTTACAAGACTATCTGCAAATATATAGAGCTGAGTATATTTTTCTGTATTATTCTGTATTATAGAGCTAAATTGTTGCTTAGATATCTGTTGTCTTACTGTTCTGCAAATATACAGAGATCAGTATATATTTTTGGGGTTTTATAATTTGCACTGTGATTCCTCACATCTCTGTTGAAACTGTCTTCCACCCCCACTCCCTGTTCTTGGTTGTAGTTTAAATTTTGTGGCTTTTGCAGTTCCCGCCCCATTGTAGATTTGATCTGGGACACTCCCCCAGTCCCATCTCTTTACCGCATTCTACCTAATAAACCCTTTCTGCACTGGCTTTTAGTCCTTTTTAATTTAATTGCATTTTTTCAAACTGTGTGTGGACTAATATTGCTACATACTCAAGTGTGCCAGCTTGCACTGCATGTGAATTGTTTTTACTACTGTTTTTGCTACTTTTCTGAAAAAAAAATGTAAGCCTGTTTCCTACCTTTCCTGTAATTAGTGTTCCTAATACAGATTTGCTGTATCCAGGACTGTTTGTAAGCTTCTGAGCCCCCCAAGCCTTTCTGTGTTGGAGGGAAGCCTTCGAGCTTATCAGTGGGAGTGGTAAGCATTAGGTAACCTGTCTACCACATAAGGAGTGGTTCTGGCCCAGAATTTGTAGTTATTGGCTGTTTGGGCGGTCTTCCATCTCTCTCAACTTTCTGATTTGAAGGCTTGCATTTGCACTTGTTTCTGTCCTGTAATGCCTGGGCCTATCTCATTTGCTCACTCAAAAAAAAAAAAAATGTTATCTGCTTTTACTGTATTTATCTTTCTTCCTACTTTATTTTGCTTTTGCGTCATCTTAAAAGTACTCAATTGTATTTATTAGTGCTTGGTGTAACTCATTCTAAACCTTTTAGTTTAAGCACTTGGGCTTCAGACCAGTTGTTTTACATTAAGAGGGTTCGTGGTCTGCACTCTTGTGGGAGGAGAGGCTGGACTCTGCCCTTCTGAGGTGGGAATTTCTGGTTAAAGACTTATAGTGCCTGCATATTTGAACTTCTTCTTACTGAAATTGGTAAACCTTGTTTGCTGTAGCATAGACTAGATCCAGGCCTGCTAAATCTAGCTTTGTTTGTATAACTTGAGCACTAATTCAGGCATTCTTTGAAGTATTAAATTGTATTTATTACTGCTTGGTAGTAACTTGATTAAAGTGTAGCTATCATTCTAAGTCTTTTGGATTAAGCACTTGGGCTTCAGACCAGTTGTTTTACATTAGGAAGGTTTGTAGCCTGCACTGTGGTGGCAGGACAGGTAGCTTACATCCTTCTAAGTTGGGAAGTGCTGATTGAGTGCTCAGTATCTGTTATTCTAAAAGTGTATTAGTTCTGGTTTAAGCACATGGGCTTCAGGCCAGTTATTTTACATTAAGAAGGTTCGTGGTCTGCACTCTTGTGGGAGGAGAGGCTGGACTCTGCCCTTCTGAGCTGGGAATTTCTGGTTAAAGGCTTATAGTGTCTGCATATTTGAACTGTTTCTTACTGAAATTGGTACACCTTGTTTGCTGTAGCATAGATTAGATCCAGGCCTGCTGAATCTAGCTTTGTTTGTAAGCTTGTTGTTTGTTTGCTTGTTATTTCCCTAAAACGCTAATTCCACCTAAAATGCGGCTTTTCAGCGCTTCTGTGGATCCCTAGTGATATCTGCATTGCTTACTGTACTTATGTCCTTATTTCACTTGAAAGAAAGTTACTGTTTGTCATTTTTGCATTTAAGTTACCTGTAACACATTGCATTTAAGTTACCTTGCACTTCCTCACTAAAGCAATTATATAAGTCAGCACTAAAAAATTAAAAGCACTACACCCTCACAAACTCCCCTTGAGTACCTTGTTCTCCATTGGCCTTTTTTTTCAATTATAAAGGAATTCCCAATACAATTCTAGCATGTCCAAAGGACAGTTGTCAATCTCCTCTCCGGTCCAGCTGGTGAATCTGGGAATCTTGAGGCAATGTTACAACTGCCTCATGTACACAGACAACCCTCTCCTCCTCCCAACAAATTCCAACACATGTGAGAGATGCAACCATATAGCCAAACTGCAGGCTAAGCTCCCTCAACTCAGTACTGGCGTAACCAGTCAGGAGGAGAAGGAAACCACACTAACTACAATTCCAGTCTCACATAGACCTACCACGACAGCAAACCAAACACATAAACACACAAAAACATACTCGGAGGCTCTAAATAAAAATCTGCCTAAGCAGCAGAGACCTCCAAAGCAGACACCCAAGCAACCACTACCCCAAAACAAAACACGTGCAACACATAGCTCACAAAGCCAGTGTGCCGAACAGTCACAGCCCTTAAGGCTAAACAACACACCTGATACACTTGTAATAGGTAACTCTACCATTAGGCACACTGACGTCCTGCTCACCATTCTGAACAAGGAAAAGGTCACGGTGAGCTGCCTGTCGGGTGCTAGGATCTGCCACATAACACAAGCACTCAGGTCACTCCGAGGCAAGTACAAATATGACTCAGTCATTGTCCATGCTGGTGTGAATGACCTGAGACATATCTCCCTGGACTACATGAAAAAAGACATAGAGGAGCTTTCTGAGCATGTAGCCCAGGCCGGTATGACCCTGACCTTGTGTAGCATCTTAACCTCACCAAGAATGATGCCACAATATGAAGACAAGATGATCAATTTCAACAATTGGCTTAAGTATTGGTGTCATTCAAAGGGGATCCAATGCCTGTCAGCCTGGGATGACATGCTTGACAAGCCACGATGCTTCGCTAGGGATGGCTTGCACCTGTCATCCCTGGGCTTTCAGATATTGGCAAAGGATCTTGCTACCCCCCATAGTGCCTTTTTTAGGAAAGGCTCAAAAAACAAACCCACCTCCATAGGTATCACAAGGGATAAGAAACTAAGAGTAATGCTACTCAACGCCAGAAGTCTAAACCTCAAGATGCATGCACTCGACACTCTCCTTAGCATGGAGAACATCGATATCTGTGCAGTAGCAGAAACCTGGGTCAAGGCTCCCGAGAGCACCCCAGCACTACCAGGTTATACCTCATACCATGCTTTTCGGCCCCAAAACTTGGACCGAACCACAAAAGGAGGGGGAGTATCAATATTCGTCAAAGATACCCACACCTCCAGGTTGGTGGCACAGCACGAAGCATCAGAGACTATCCATGTGCAACTAACAGTGGGTAAAACTGCCTTCCAGTTTATAGCCTGCTACAGACCACCTCCCAAACCCAGGAACCCTACTCGGCCTTCCTGAGAACACTGGAATATATGAAGGTCTCTCCAAACACCATTATATTGGGTGACTTCAACTACCCAAACATAGACTGGGAGCATTAATCTAGCTCCAACACCCTAGCCCAAAGGTTCTTAGAATTTATAAACTCAAATGCTATGGTACAACTTGTTACCACTCCCACAAGAGGGGAAAACATACTGGACCTGATCATCACCAACATGGGGACTCTATGCTCCAGACCAGAAGTGTATCCCTCACTGGTAAGATCAGACCATAAACTAATCTCACTGGATATTCACATCCTGACCCCACCCCCTACCCAGAAAACCACAGTGAAAAACTTCTCTAAAGCAAATTTCACACTCCTCAAATCTGAGGTGGAATCATTCAAAGCCCCCGGGCCTGTGGAAAATACGGCCCAGACCGCAGAATCCTTTATAAACGCATTCTATGAACACCTTCAGGAATGCATGGATCATGCAATCCCAAATAAAACCAAGACCCAATCCTCCAAAGGCAGACGGCCTGTCTGGTGGACCCCAGCCATAAACAAACTATACAAAAGAAGGAGAAAGCTACTACATGATAGAGCAAAATCCCAAAAAGGGAAGGCATCTCTGATCAGTATTAGCAAAAAACTACGGGCACTTATAAAATCGTCTAAGGCCAGCTTCGAGAGAAAAATTGCACAGGACACTAAGGATAATCACAAGGCTTTCTTTAGTTATGTTAGGAACCTGGGTGGGAATTCCCAGATATGCTCAGAATTAGTCCAAAATGACAAAAAATACACCGAACCCACAGACATTGCCAACATCCTAGCTGATAGGTTCAGCGCAAACCCCCCCCCCCACCAAAAGGGCAAATATCTATCCCAGCAGAGTGCTGCCCCCCTGACATCTCAGATGCTCAGGTGAGAGCCGCCCTCTCCAAAGCAAAAAACACAGCATCAATGGGACCAGACAGTGTCCCAGGCTGCGTCCTACATGAACTCCAAGAAGAGCTAAACCCAAACATAAAACTACTGTTCAATCTCAGCCTTACTACAGGAGATGTACCCAAGGAGTGGCGTACAGCAACAGTGGTCCTTCTCTACAATTGTGGTGCCTCAACAGATCTTGGAAACTATCGCCCCATAAGCCTGACTAGCTTGGTCTGCAAAGCTATGGAAAGGATCATCATGGACCTCATAAATAAAGATATTGGGGACCTACAGACACTGGATCCTACCCAGTTCGGCTTTGTTAAGGGCAGATCCTGCCTCTTAAACCTGGCCGATTTCTTTGAAACAGTCACCAAGGCCATTGACGAGGGGAAGGTGGTCCACACAGCCTACCTGGACCTTGCAAAAGCCTTCGATACAATACCCCACTCGGGCATTATAGATAAGCTCACCAGCTTAAATATAAACCCCTATGTCACTAGATGGGTTGCAAACTGGCTCAAGGACAGAACCCACATGGTTAGAATTGCTGGAGCCATGTCAGACTCCAAAACAGTTACAAGTGGCATCCCACAAGGCTCAGACCTGGGACCTCTCTTGTTTGGTATATATTTCTCGGAGTTACAGGCCAACATGGAAGGACTGTGGCTGACCAAGTTCACAGATGACTGCAAACTGGGCACCATAATCGACTCTCCAGCTGACACAAGCATCCTTCAAAAGGGCCTCATAGAAACAGACAACTGGTGCCAGAGCCATGGCCTCAAGCTAAACACCAAAAAGTGTATAGTCATCCTTTTTGGCAAAAACAAAGTGTCCACAAATTACCACATAGGTGGTAATACATTAAGTACAGAAGAAGTAATGAGGGACCTGGAGACCCAAGTTGATAGCAATCTCTCATTTGACCACCACGTGACCAAAGTGGTTAAAAAAACATTTTATATAGCCCACCTAATCATAAAGGGATTCACATCTAGATCAGGGGAAGTCATCGTGCCACTTTACTCATCCCTCATCAGGCCCATAATTGAGTACAATGCCCCTTTTGGTATGTACCTTACCAGACACCTGCAGCAACTGGAAAGACCCCAAAAGTACCTCACCAAGAGGATCAAAGGGCTCAAACAGATGCCATATGCTGCCCGGTTAAAGAAAATCCAGCTCTACTCAGTGACATACCACCTGCTCAGAGGCGATCTGTGCCTGACGTATAAAGCCATGTCCAACCTGGAATTAATGGACATGCTGCACCTCAGAACATCCAAATCCCATTTGAGCTACACGCTCGAGAGACTTGAACCTCAGCACTGAAATAAATAGGACATGCTGGAGGGACAGATTCATAACCCAGAGGCTCCCTTCACTCTGGAATAAAATCACAGTCCAGGTTAGGCAGAGTCCCTCATTGACTCTCTTCAAGAGGAATCTTGATGAGTGGATGGGATATTGTAGGTTTACCCCGGATATCACTTCTGTGTCGCTGTTAGACAGAGGCACAGTATACTAACCTCGCAAAAGGGCATAGCAAAATTAATTTAAAATGGGTGGCGAAAGCCAAACACACTCTGGCTAGGCTTATAAATTCCCTAGGGCAGATAGCCTAGTATGAACCTATGAATCTATGAACCTATAACACCTGGTATTAGGTTTAGCAACTGGAACAGTTTCTGTCAAAAGGTTGACCTGTGGAATGTTCAAATCACTTTCTGGAATGGAGTCAGAATTTTGAACACATTCTGGTCTGGAAACAGTGTCTGACTCACTCTTTGCTTTTGATTCCACATCACATATACAGTGTTGTGATTGCAATGATGATGATGATTCTGGTACAGGAAGAAGATGTCTGTGATTTCTCCTGTACTCTATGCCTTTGGAATTCACCAAATAAGATCTCGGCTCAGCACAGATGCCTGTAATCTGTCCTATTCAATTAAAACATTTCTTTGTCTGGATTTGTACCATCTCTCCTTCCCTCAATGGACAAAGTAATCTGCTTGAGCTGTCATAACTAGATTTCTGAATATTGCGCTTCTTAAACAATTGCATCTTGATGATTTTAGTGTTCTTAGATTTAGGTAGGGGCGGCTCGTGCTATAGGACTGCAGGACTGCAGCCCTCCCACCTAGAAAACAAATAAAAATAAAACTAAGAAACACAAAAACAAACACCATAATTCCCAATTCTCGGAAGTACTCTGCACATGTCCGCACACTCTAGATACACGGGAACACTCTTACACTGCTTTCTCGGTAGTCTAGATAGGGGGAAAGTCATCTAGGCCCCAAGATGCCCAGCAGTCTGTGCAGTGGTGATGTCATGGAATGGAGGCACTCCAGACTGTAGCAGCAGCAGGCTGGACCAATCAAGATTCATGTAGCAGCTAACAAGGTGCACTGGACCAACCATGAGCAGCTAATGTACACCAGTGGGGATTTGAACTGTTTGAATATCTAGGGTTGCTCATTGGCAAGGTTTGTGTGTGTAAAATGCCTCAGTTGCTATATACTGGTGGCTAGAGCAAACCCATGGCAGTGTTGTAGGGAATACCTCAGGATTGAGCCCTGTACCTTGTATACAGGTGGTAAGGGCCTGAATTCCCTACCCACCACCATTTGCAAAAAAATTGCAGATTTTTGCCTCATATTTGATCTATTCTGTTCCTCATAATATCTGTGGTTTCTAAATATTTAAATACTTAGATATTTGATGGTGCACTGGTAGGATTGTTGCCTTACAGCTATAGGTTGTCAAGTTTGATTCTTGGCTGGGGTGCCTTCTCTGTGGGGTCTGCATCTTCTTCCTGTATTTGTGTGGGCTTGATTTTGTGTCCTCCCATGTTACAAAGAATCTGTCTGTATTATTTCTTCCCAGGCCTCTGCTGAAAATAGTTTTTTTGTTCCAAGTCAGACTGCCCTGGTTAACAAATGTTAAATAAAATTGACAGGCATTTGAATTTCAAACTTCATATTCTTCAGAAAATACATAGTAACACAAAACCTTTTATTCTAGCAATTTTCTAAGTTTATAAGATGAATATTTGAAATTTGTTCCTATTTTTGGGACGGTATTCCCCCATCATTGGCTTCATACAGGTTTTTTGTGCTAAGGTTGACAGCTATGGCAAGAACTGACTTCACTGAATATGTTTGAGGGCTGTATTCCCTCATTACTGAGTTTGTTCAGGTGTTTTTTGCTAAGAGGTTGACAGCTATGGTAAGAACTGAATTCACTAAATGATAGCCATTTAAGTTTCAGTCTTCCTCTCTTTCACAATGCAGCTGATTTGGCATAGTGGTATGTTGCTCTGACTGTTTTGCACAGGGACCTTGGCAGTAAAATGTATGGTGGTAACACAACATTTTATTCTAGCAACTTTGCAAGATTATACAAGCAATGTTTAATGTGTCCCTGGTTTTTGGGCTTTTGACCCCTCCCCAATAAATTTTGGCTTTTTCTAGATTTCTTGTGCTGCGAAGTTGAGATGCAGTTAAGTATTGAGTAGATTTTACAAGGAGCTGAGAGCTGCAGGGGAAGAGAAGTTTAGTGCTGCTTATGCTGGGTCTGCTTGCATTCTTAATAGCACAACAGGTTGTGTACTTGCTTTTAATGCAGAAGGCTTTGGGTTCTACTCCCCCAAGGGGCGGATACTGCCGTACTGAAAATGTCCTCTTTGGCGAAGATACTAACTATCAAACTTTTATCAGTTTGCCATCCATTTCCTATTGCAATATTACTAGCTTATCGTTTTTTTAAATGTAATATAGGCAATTTATTCCTCAGGGGCAACAGACACTTTATTTTTTGATGAAACCATGAAATATAAAGGTGTTTGCTAGCAGCAACCTCTTCATTAGTTACAGATTTCTTTAATGTGGAATTATTTAGATGACTTTTACCTCTTCAGAGATTGTGCATATTTACTGATAATGGTGGACTGTAGAGGTTTGAGTAGACTTTTATGATGGAAATGTTCTGAACTGAGCAGTTTTGCCATTATTGGTGCATGCAATTTGTTTCATTGTTTACTGGAAAAAATTTTCTGAATTGGGCAGTTTTGTCATTATTGGTGCATGCATTTTGTTTCATTGTTTACTGGAAAAATGTTCAAAACAATAAATTTAAAACACCCTCTAACAACTGTACTGTATTGTACAAGTAATATAATTTAGTACAATCAGGGAAGGTGTATCAAAAAGCACATGTATGTTTCATGTGCAAGGGGCCTATGGTTTGAAAACAGCCTAAAGTTAATCTTTATCTGCCACTGGCAAAATGAATTTTCTTTGAATGTGGGTTTCAATGCTGTTTCAATGAATGAGAATTTCAAGGGCAGATAAGTTTTAATGATAAGTCTGTTTTCGTTGTGAGACTGCATTGTTTTGTTTAACAGATGTCTTAGTGTTTGTACTGTAAAATGCAAAATACAACTTTCAAATGAAGTCCAAATCATCATAGAAATAAAGCAGTATGCACATTAGTGTTTATGGTAAATGGGGTGAAATAGCCATGTAATGGTTTATTGGAATGGCTGCAGGGGGGATGCTCCATTCGACCTTGATTTTGTGAGGGGAAGTGCTGCAAACTCAAAGATAGCCTCGGCTGAACTATACATCCCAACTGTCCATATTTTCACAGAATGAATAGATTTTTGCTTCTTATTTTTGGTTTGTTCCTCATAAAATTGGTGGTTTTCTGGCAAATCGTTTAGAAATTAAGTCACTAAATAATGACGGACACTGAGTTTCAGACTTCTTCAGAAAAATGCATGCTAAAGTAAGACCTGTTATTCTATCAACTGTCTCATTTTATACAAGAGCAATTTTTAGTACTGTTTATATGTTCCCCCAATATATTTGGCCTTGTCCAGATTTATTGCATTAACAGGTTGAGAGGTACATGAAAATAAATTGCTTTATAGAATTAGGCATAGCCAAACCTCTCAACTGTCCCAGATTTTGGCTCAAAATGTTGCTCTTCCCCTAATAATCCCTCCGCAAAATAGCAATTTTGGAAGAAAACATGGAGGGTTTACAATTAAGAAGTAACTGTAATAATCAGAGTTATAGATTACTTTTATTTCAGAAATGCATGTAGCTTCTTTTATTTTGTCAGCTGCTCAAGTTAGCAGCACTAATATTAAAAAGCGTCCCTTCTGTGACAGGTTCCCAGCTGTATTGTGTGGCTATTTTATATTTTTGCATCATATTTTTGGTCCATTTTTCATAAAATTTTGTTTTTTGACAAATTAGTGGCAATTCATTAAAGACTAAAGTTAGAAAATAATGACAGACATTTGAGTTTCAGATTTCATACCCTTCAGAAAATTCATACTAATGCAAGACCTATTCTATTATCTTTCTAAGTTTATAAGAGCAATATTTAAAAAATGTCCTTATTTTTGGGCCTTTGTCGCACTTCTATGTATGACTTTGTCCAGATTTCTTGCTCTGAGGTTGAGAGGTATGATAAATGTGTCAGGGCAATCACAGTCAGCCAGAGACATTTCAAATTGTGACGTACCTGTTGTACCCCACTCCCCCATGTAGTGACTTTGGATGTGTCCAAGCAAGGCAAGGAGCAGTTATGCAGTGTAAATTTGCAGAGTATCCACCATCCAAGGTATACACAAGTACTACAGTGGCTTTTCATCTGTCTATGATTTTGTAGAATGGTCTGGTTTCTGTCATATTTTTGTACTGTTGATTTATGCTTATTACTCAGAAAGTGCCTGTTGCTCTGTGCATAAGTAGCAATGCTTTAATGACCATCAGGTAAGCTTGTTTGAGATCATAAGATGCAAGTAAGTTTTAACAAGCATACTTTTAAAGAAGTGCCAACATTAAAAGCCTTTCTGTTGTTGCCATGCAGAGAATGCTTACATAACTAGATAATGTATAAGCCTTGGGTATTGAAATGCATAAGACAGTATTTGTAATAAAGGACAGGATTATGTTATTTTAAGAAGCTCATTACACTTGTTGGAGACTTCCAGTCATCTCTGCAGGCTTTATCCATAAACAAAACAGAATGCCAATCTATCATGTGTGGTCCATAACCTTTAAGCAATGCATCTTGAGCTTGTTTCTTGTTTGCTTTTCATTTTTTACTTTGATCATGTTTTCCCCATGAAACAAGTAGATAGTTGTCAGGCAGCAGGTCTTTTTTGGATAAGAAACATTTTTACAAGTGGGGGCATCACAGAGATTGCTATTTTCAGCATGTCACTTGGTACTTTAATAAAGCTGAATATAAATTATAATTAGAACTGCAGTGAAAGGAGAAGTGGTTTGAGTTGAGTGCTGCTTGTTTTTCTTATACTTGATTTTGACTGGCAATCCAGTAATGTATTTAAAAAGTAATTTATTTTTTCATGCCTCACAACCGTGGTTTTAGGCTGCACAAAACTTGAAGAAATAGGTAGTGTAGTTCTAGTTTGTCTGGAAAGTAGCCTTTGAGCAGGTGAGCCAAGAATATCATCACAAGGTATGTTTCTGAGACTAAACAAATTCAAGAATGTGTCGGTATTGTCACGCTTTGACCTTTCAAGTAATTCCTTTGCACTTTGTACTGCACATTCAGCTAGACCTTTGGACTGAGGATATTTAGGACTACTAGTGATGTGTACAAAGTTCTATTCTTTTGCAAATTTCTGAAACAACTGACTAGTAAATTGAGTACCATTATCAGAAAAAAAGTTTGTGTGGACTACCATGAACTGATAAATGACATTTCTACTTAGTAATAACAACGGCTGAGGTTAGATTACATAATAGATCAATCTCAAACCAGTTTGAATAAGAGTCTACCAGAACTAAGTAGTGTTTGTTCCACTCAAACATATAATTTTCTACAGTAGACCAAGGTAGTTCAGGAGCTGGACTTAGCTGAACTGGTTCTCTTTGCAAATGCGATCTGGTACAATTGGATAATGAACAAAAAGAAAGAACTCCATCAATAGCTTTTGGTAATGTAGGCCAAAATATTAATTCTCTTGCTCTTCTCTTAGTGGATGTGGACCTTGGGTGACCATGATGGAAAATCTGTATATATTCTTGTTTTAAGGAAGCAGGAACAACAATTTTAGGACCTTTGAAAATAATGCCATCTTCCATCAACAATTCATCTCTGTAAGGAAAATATGTTTGGACTTCAAGTGATACACTAGATTGCTTTGACTGCCATCCGACATTAATATAGTGATTGAACTTTTGCAAAATGGTCTCAGTCTGAGTGTAATCTCTTAACTCATCAAGTCTAGTGGTGGTAAAATTACATACTGACATCACATCAAAGTCAAAAGTCTCTGCGTTAAGCTGTTCTGTTGTAATCCTGGGAGATGTTTGTTCACATCATAGTATCTTAATGCAGGTGGGGTGGCAATTTTTTGCTTGAGGTCTTCAAATGCCTTCTGGTGCTCTTCCAACCATAACTATGGTACATTTTTGTGTGTGAGCTCTTTTAAAAGTTGCTAACTCACTGAAATCTGGTATAAATTTGCCTAAATAGTTGACCATGCCCAGGAAATGATGTAAAGGCTATACATTATCTGGTGCTGACATTTCAAGAATAGTTGCTTGTTTGGTCTGGTCTCAAGCATGTACTCGTAAACAAGTGACCTACATACGTAAATTCTGGATGTCTGAATTTGCACTTCAGGGGATTGAGCTTTAAGTTTACTACACATGCTGTGTCTAGAACTTCCTTGAGGTTTCTGTCATTCTCTGCTTCACCATTTTATCCAGCTGAGCCTTAACTTTTATCTTGCATAGCTATCAGAACTCTTCTTGCTGGTCTGACTACTGGAGTGACCTCTGGGTCTAACTTCATGGAATACACAATTGGAAGTTTGCCTAAGTTGTCACTGAAAACATCAGCATATTCTGAGAAAATGGCTTCTGAAAAATTAAAACTTGTAAATCACTTATGTGATGAACTTCTTTAGCAAAAGAAAGCAGATTCATTCTTAAACTATCTTTGAGACCAAGTAAAGTTTGCACTGGTCTTCAGACTATGTAGAATAACAAGTTGTAACAGTTCTTGAACAAATAACATGAAAGTATCACTGAATCTTTGGTTTGAGTTTCTTCACCTCCATAAGCAACAAGTCTCGCACTACTGGTTACATTGAGTTGTTCGTTAGTTCTCACTTTAGCAAATGTGTCTGTTGATATACAGTTGAATCAGTGTCTGCTTTGAGCGCTGTGGATCTTACATTAGTCCGGACAGTACAAAACACTTCATATCTTGTTAATAAGTTCACTGCATCAGCTCTTTCACCAAGCACTGATGCACCATCTATATAAAAAGCTGACCGCTTTGGCTCTACTTAATGAACTTGCTTTTTTGTGCGACTGTTCTTTACAATTGTGTGAGGCTTACTTGATCTTCAAAACTTTTGTAAATAGTTCCATTTTTTACACTTGTGACACTGCTGACCAAATGTTGAGCACTTCTCTCATTTAGACTCATGATTCATAGCACAATTGCAATAGCTAACAATAAAGCTATATTTGGGTTTAGCTGATTCATGCTTATACTGCACTGAGCTGGACCTGGAGCTTGCACCTTTCTTGGAACTCTCTAGAAAACTTCATGCCTTCTTTGGAAACCCTGTAGCTGCCACGTGCTTAGGCCTGCTCTTGTTTACCACATGTTGCATACTATCTACATGAGCTCTGGAGCCAACTGAAGCCATGCTCTTGTCACTCGAAAGCATACTTGCGTGTTTGTCTGTCACATCATGGATTTGAAAAATCTCTATGGCCTTGCTCAATGTTAAATCACTGTCACAAAGTAAAATCTTTCTCACAGCAGCACTGTTAATGCCACATACATGCCTGGCCTTTATGAGCTCATCTTTTAAATCACTAAACTGACATGTTTTAGCCATGGCCGGCCTTAGCATAGGCGAACTAGGTGACTGCCTAGGGTGCCGTACAGGCTGGCCTCGTATTTATGTATTTATTTATTTTAATTAATTTACTTTTATTATGCAATCTTCTTGGCAACCTGTCTCTGAGTGAAGGGTGCCAAAACAATAGGGGAAGGAAGAAGGGTGAGGGCCCTCCCACTTTTATAGCTTCAGATTGGCTGGGAGGCTTTAACAGGTTTAAAAAAAAAAAAAAAAAACTTCTGCCATCGTGCGCAGAACTTACGTTAGCAGTTCAGTTAAGAGAGGGGTTAAGGTCATGTGTATGCATTTGGCTGTTGTTCAGTTTAAATAGAAAGTAAGTGTATGTCTGTGTTTGTGATTTAAACTGTTCAATTCTGTATGCAAGAGAAAGTGTGTGTGTGTGTGTGTGTGTGTGTGTGTGTGTGTGTGTGTGTGTGTGTGTGTGTGTGTGTGTGTGTGTGTGTGTGTGTGTGTGTGTGTGTGTGTGTGTGTGTATGTATGCATGTATGTGCATGGAATTTAAATTATTCATTCTGTTTATATGAGATAAAGTGTGTATTACTGTGTGAGATAGTATGTGTGTATATGAGAGAGAGTGCGTGAAGAAACCACAAAATAAATATTCCCAGAATGTCACTTGTATAGCAATCTCTGTTATCTCAGTAAACTTTTCTTGCAATGTTTCACTCTATTTGTTGCTCAAAAAATACACATTTTAAAACAGTATTTCATCACCAAAAATTTTAGATTTGGACAAGTAACATAGTTTTCAATTACATGCTGTATTCTTGCAAACAGTGGTTTTCATTCATCTAAGAATACCTGTTTGATTGAATATTACAACCTGTCCCTAGCTGTTCAAGGTTGCAATATGGAAATGTTTCAAACTATGCTGGAGCCCAAGTTAGTAGTTAAACTAAACAGCAGGAAAATATAGGTACAGGCTCAATACCATATTCATATCTGAATTAAATCATGGTAAAGAAAGGACTTTATCAAACTGAATACTTACATTTCTTATTGATCTCTCAAGATGTCAACTACATCTACTTTTCAAATGTAGCCAATTAAAAAGAATTCTATTTCTTCCATATATTCTGTAGAGATGTGCGGTAAATGCATCCTTAATTCTTTATTCTGGTATGTCAAATCAATCAATACTTAAGGAAACAAACCCAAATTGATCACTGGAAGGTTCCTTAGCAAAAGAAAAACTCAAATATGTTGTCTTAAAATGTATTTTTGCTCTACTTTACACTTAACGTACTTTGATGTAAAGCTTTATTCTTTTGCATCAAACTTACCAGTATATAATTACAATATGCTCTTTCAGTAATTCTAAAAGCAGACCTTACAGAATGATATACATATACCACTCACTAAAAAGCAAACAAACAAAAAATGGTTAAGTCCTATCAAGATCAGGTATCTTAGTTCATCCCATTACTATGTACCCATTTTGTTTTAATATGTTTTCATCTCTCTGCCAACTTTGCAAAGCAATAACAATAGTTGGCTAAAGGATACAGCAATCAACAAAATAAATACTATAAACAATGACAGCTTGATTTAAATATGTCACCATTACCTGAATGTCAGCTAAGCTTGGGGTATTGAATCCTAGAAGAAGGAAAAACCTCAGCTAAATTTTCTTGGTTGTGCGAAATGTAAATGTTATGACCTATGGTGACAAGGACTTCACAGAGATTTCAAAGACTGAAAGTTTATAAAGGCAAAACAGCATGCTGGCTAATATTTTCATTAGCAAAATGAGACACTTTAAATGGGTAGTTTGTTAGATTTGTGCAGAAGTTGTGAGGATTGTTGTTTGTGGTAGTTATGATAGAGTGTATTACTGTTTACTTAACTATATTATTAATGTAGCTAATGGCAATTCATTGTGCGTGGGCTTTTCTCTTTTCTCCATAGTTGGTAGATTATGGAGTTAGTATACAGATGAAAGGGAGTGAGGGATTAAAACCATACATAAACACTTTCATCGGTCTGTTTCTTTTTTGTAGTTTCAGACAATTGTTTTGTTTTGTACAGGGAATCATGGCCAGTTTTATTTGTGTTTTGGTGCTTGCAGTAATTTACTCAGTGTGAGGTTCATGGCCGGCCTTAGGTATAGGTGAACAAGGCGACTGACACAAATCCTGTTATTCTAGCAACTTTAAAGTGCAATATTTAAAATCTATCCCTATGTTTTCGGCCACTGCATCCACATTATATTAGGCTTTGTCCAGATTTCTTGCACTAAGAGGTTGAGAGGTATGCATACCTCTCAACTGTTCAGATTTGTGCCTCATATTTTTGGCCTATTCCTCATAAAATTTGTGGTTTTCTGGCAAATCACTGAGGATTTAAATAACTAACTTAAATAACTAAATGTCATACATTTGAATTTCAACCTTCATTTCCTTCAGAAAATGTATGCCAAGACAAATGATGTTATTCTAGCAACTCTCTAAGTCTCTAAGGCAATATTTATAATCTGTCCCTGTTTGGGGGCCTTTGCTTCCCCCCATTATTTTAGGCTTTGTTCAGATTTCTTGTGATAAGAGTTTGAGAGGTATGGAGACATGGTATTTAATAACCTAGTTGCAGATTATTTGGTGCATTTTACGGAGGATAGGGGTTCTGCATTTCTTAGTGTGCCCTCCTTTGTATAAGATGCCTAGTAACTATGAACTTGTGTGTCAGGCTCTCAAGTCATTCCCTATTGAAATATTACCAATGTATCTTTTTCTTTAATGTAACGCAGGCAATTAATTCTTCAAGGGCAGCAAGCACTGAATTTGTAGATGAAACACTGAAATGTAAAGTTGTTAGGCAGTAACAGCCTTTTATTAGTTACAAATCTCTATTGTAGAATTATTTGGATGAATTTTACTTCTGCAGAGATTGTGCTTATTGACTGATACTCATGGATTGTAATGGCAGAAGTCTGAGTGGCCTTTTATGATTAAAATGTTCTGAAGTGGGCAGTTTTCTCATGATTGGGTCATACATTTCGTTTCATTGCTTACTGGAAAAATGTTCAAAACTGCAACTTTAAAACACACACTAACAGGTGGTGCTTTATTATACAAGGAATATAGTTTAATACAATCAGGAAGGTGAATCAAAGAACACATACATATATGCATGGCCATAAGAATGTGTTCAAGGAGCCTGTAGTTTGAAAAGAGCCTAAAGGTAAGCTTAATTCTCCACTGGCCAGATATATTTTATTTGAATGTGGGTTTTAATGCTGTTTCAATGAATGTAAATTTCAAGGGCAAAGAAGTTTTACTGCTCATGCTAAATCTGTTTTCATTGTGAGACTGTATTATTTGTTTAGCAAATGGCTATCTGTGTTTATGCTATTTTAGTTCAATATATGTAATCATTGTAGAAGTAAATAAGAAAACGGTATGCACACTGATAGGCTTGAACAGTGTTCATGGTAACGGGGGAGAAATAGTCAAGTAATGGAACACTGGTATGAGGGGTCTGCTCTAGGAGGGGCCCAATGTATTATCCTGCCTAGGGCCTCATTTGACCATGATCCAGCACTGCTAATTAAAGTATGAGAATAGATTACATGGCCCCTTAAAATCTGAAAAGAAAACACTCCATGGTGGCGGTGCCTTCTCCATGCTTCACAGGCACACATGCCAACATGAGTAGTGGGCCTTGGAAAATTACCATTTTCAAAAGTGGGTCTTGGTCCATAAAGGTTTGGGAACCACTATATACACCACCTACCCAGAGTGCTGACAGAAATGTGAGTTTGAGTTTCATTTTCAGGGAATTAAGACTTTGCATTTTCAAGGGAATCATGAGTTTCAGTTCATTTTCATGGAACTGTGAGCTTCAAAGGAAGAACTGTTACTGCTGCTCATGTTAAGTCTGTTTCCAATGTGCAACTAGATTTTTTTGTTTATCAAATGGCACACTTGTGTTGTAGAATCTGAAAGCAGTGGTAGTAGCATCATTGCCTTTGCAGAAGGCTGTGGATTCTAATCCCACACCATGTACATGGAGTGCTGATATTGCAGTACCCATATAATTGCTGATTATTTGATGCATTATAAGGGGGAAAGGGGTTCTACATTCCTGAGTATGTCCTCCTTTATATGGGATGCCTAGCGACTATAAACTTATTGGTTTGTTAATAATTTCCTATTGCAATATAACAACTTACCAATTTTTTTAATGTAATATAGGCAATTAAGTCTTCAAGGGCTGCAGGCATGAATTTGTAGATAAAACATTTTGATGTGAAGTTGTTTGCCAGTAGCAACCTATTCATTAGTTACATATTTCTTCAATGTATAATTATTCAGATGATTTTACCTCTGCATAGATTGTGCATATCAAGTGATATTGGTGGATTGTAATGACATAAGTCGAGTGGCCTTTTATGGTTGAAATTTTCTGAAATGGGTAGTTATTGGTTCATACATTTTGTTTCATTGCTTATTAAAAGAATGCTTAAAACTACAAATTTAAAACCCATTCTAACAAGTGGTGCTGTATTATACAATGAATATATATATTTTTTTATTTATCATTTGTTGACCGGGAAAGTCCCACTAGGTTCCACAGAGCCTGTTTTCAGCGGAGGCCCGGGGAGAAATGCTCCAGATGCATGTCTTTGGAATATAATTTAATACAATCAGGAAGGTGACTCAAAGAAAAAATACTTGTATTCAATGCCCTAAAAAGTGCATGCAAGTAATCTGTTTTGAAAATAGCCCAAATGTAAATTTAATTCTCAACTGGCCTTAGACTATAGACCTTAAGAAACATGTCAAGTAACTGCAAAATATGAACAAATTGAATATCTGTTGCCTTAAACTCAATAACTTTTCGAAGTAATTGCCCTTTGTGAATAACTGCATACAGCACACTGAAATGTCCCCAAAATGGTGGGACCTTTATAGGCAACTCTCTACAGTATGAGAAGCACTCTGTAATGGCGGCACTCTATGAATAGACATACCCAGCACAAGAAACTTTTCAAAATGTCTATACTTTGACTGTATTACACAAAATAGTTGCACTTTGCACATAATAAACTCTTCGGAATACATGCACAGTAATAAGCACAGACTGTAAACACTTTTACACACTTTGAGATACTTTGAATAACTCTAGTTATGCCCTTGATACAATACAAAGTCATAGTTATGCCCAAACACAGCACTTTACCAAAACACATACAGTCACCTTGCTTTATTTTGCTTAATGTGCCCCTTTTCTTTTCTTATTATATTCATTTTGCTCGTTTAAGCCCTTTTCTACACCCAATATACTTTTCTTGTGCTTGTTTTACTCTAAACATGACCAACATTGCCTTGAACTCACTAGCTTTAAACATGCTCATTTTTCTGCTTTAAACAAACTGATTTTGCTTTACCGTTAATCATTTCATTAAATACTTTCATCTTAAACATTTTCTTCAGTTAAACTTATCGTACTTTCCGCTTGCCTGATAATGTGGTTTGTGCCCTTGTTCATAGGTTCTTAGGTTCATAGGTGTGTGCTAGGCTAATGGCCCTGGAGCCATAACAAGCCTAGCCCATAGAAGTGCCCTGGCATCATGCCACCCAACATTAGCTCCCAGTACATCTATCAAGTAGAGCCACTGCAGTGATCCCCGGGGCGAACTTTCTAATTCCCATCCACTCATCAAGATTTCTCTTGAAGAGGGCCAGTGAGGTGCTCTGCTTGACATGTATGGAAAGTCTATTCCAGAAAATGGGCAGTCTCTGGGTTATGAACCTGTCCCTCCAACATGTTCTGTTGATTGTGGTAATGAGGTTGAGGTTTCTGGAGCATGTGGTATGGAGGGATTTGGATTTCTTTAGATGTAGCATTTCTATGAGAGCTGGGTCAGACATGGCTTTGTAAGTCAGAAATCGCCTCTTAGTAGATGATATGAGACAGAGACTAGCTAGAGTTTTTTTGAGTCTGTCCACGTAGAACATGGGTTTAAGGCCTAGGATCTTCTTCATGAGGTAATTCTGTAGCCTTTCTAGCTGTTGCATGTATCTATTGAGGTACATGCCAAATGGGGCATTATAATCAATGACTGGCCTAATGTGGGAAGAATAGAGAGAGATAATGACCTCTTTCTTCCTGGATGCAAAACCCTTGGTAATGAGATGTGACACATAGAAAGACTTTCTGACCACAGCGGCAATGTGGTGATCAAAGGAGAGATTGCTGTCAACCTGTGTCCCCAGATCTCTTATAATGCCTTCAGTGTTCAGTGGGTTCCCATCAATATGGTAATTAGTGGGAACCGAGTTTTTCCCAAAGGGGATGACAATGCTTTTTTTGGCATTAAGCTTAAGGCCATGGTTTTGACACCAGTCATTGGTCTCAGTGGCTCCCAGCTTGCAGTCATCTGCGAACTTGATCATCCAGAGTCCCTCTTTGTTGGCCTGGACTTCTGAGAAGTAGATGGCAAACAGGAGAGGACCCAGGACCGATCCCTGTGGTTGGCAGTCTGACTTGGAGTCCGCTACTTTCACACTGTGGGTTCTATTGGTGATCAAATTTACAACCAATCTAGTGATATGGGTTGATGCCTAGTTTGATGAGTTTATCAATAACCTCTGAGTGGGGAATGGTATCAAAGGCCTTGGCCAGATCGAGGTAGGCTGTATGAACTGCCTTGTCCTCACCCACAGCTCTGGTGACTGACTCAAAGGCATCAACCAGTTTGAGCAGGCATGATCTACCTTTCATAAAACCAAATTGTGTGGGATCTAGAGTTTGGAGATTCCCTATATCCTTGTTAATTAGGTCCATGATGATGTGCTCCATAGCCTTACATATCAGACTTGTCAGGTTAATGGAGTGATACTTCCCAGGGTCTGTAGTCGCTCCGTCTTTATGGAGAGGGATAACTGTAGCAGTGTGCCATTCGGTAGGGACAAAGCCTGAGGTGAGGCTTTGACTGAACAGGGAACACAGATATGGTGGCAGTTCACTTTTTTTTCATATAATTCATATCCAAAGATATTGTTGGGTTCCATGGAAGTTGTATTCATGGCCTTGGACAATGCAGCTTTAACCTGTGCTGCAGTAATGCTGGATGCCTGGTGTGACAACCGTGCCCTGGCCTAGCAATCAAGGAGCCTCAATCCTCACCACTAACACAAGGGAGAGTGTCTCATATAAGAGGAAAGGATAACAAATACACACAGTAAAGTACAATTTTCCTTAAGTACACCCAGAGATCACAGTCAGTCTGGGGCTGGTTGCTCCCTTGCTCTCCAGGTCTCCATTAAGACTAACCACTGGCACAGCTATAGGGTGTAGATCTCAGCTTAGCTGGCAAGCTAACCTCCAGTACCCTCTCTGTCCCACCAGTGCTTCGTGTCCCTGCCCAGGTAGCTGACACACCACACACACTTTGAGATAAGTATTTATACAACTTCACAGACACTCCTGGGAAAGGCTGACACAGATTCTCCAGCTGTGTCCCTTTACCCAGACTATACGGTAGTAATTTCTGCCACCACCAGCCAATACTTATCAGCTACCCAAAGACCCTTAAAAGGATGTCCAATTATTACTGTGCAATATTATTATCCAACAGGTAATGCGACTATTCAGTCTAAAGGCTTATGAGTGGCTTATTACAATAAACTCTATAAATATGCAATGTACACTAGAACTTACATATCTCTACACAAACCAGCCACATGTAAAAGGTTTTTTAAATATTTAATAATAAATAATTAAAACACAAGACAATGCTACTACACCACAGTGATATCTAAGAGTTCAGAGATCACACAGAAACTTAAAACAATACAGTAGGAAAGTTCTAATATAAAAGAAAAACACTTGTCTAACTTTTTTCTAAGTTCCAAGCTATTACTACAAGAACACATATTTCTAAGACAGTACTTACATAAGACAACAGGCAGAGTGTTGATAAGTTAGATATCAAGATCAAAATGCTTGCAGTCTCTCTCTGAACAATAGTTTTTAAACTAACTAACAAACATTTTTGTTAGGCCCTCCCACATTACATCATTTTGACACTTATGTTTTCCCAGTATACACATTACATCATTTTGACACTTATTTTGGAGTTCCCAGGCAAACAAACTGCATTATTTAGCAATCTAACACCTGCTCAGAAAACTGCAACAATAAAAGACATTTTACATGTACACTCTAGCAATTATTCCTTAAGTTAAGACAATAGAAAGAATGTGTTCAGCCAGCCACTTTGGAACCACTTTTTAGATAATTTTACTTCAAAGAACATTTGAAATGCTTGGCTTAGGTTTCCTTACAGCAGATGGCAATGTTGCTACAATCCTGAAGTTCACATTTTACAGTGTTTTCTTTCATTTAAGAACACTAGCCTGTATTTTACATTTATATATACAAATGATAGAATTATGTATCAAATTCTATTTGACTAGGCTGGCAGCCTTTGCCCCTCTTCCCCCAATCTTCACATCTCTTCCCCCCTGGAGAACTCAAGCTAGTTTTTCAAGTGACCCTTGAGAAATGCCGCTTGAGAGGATTAGGTCTATCTGAGGGTACCTCACCCCATTCCCTGTCTTGAGAGCCCATCTGCATTGGCATTGCTACTCCCACTGCAGTGCTACACTGACATATATACCTGCAACCCCAGGCTCCAGCTTAGCAACTTGGCATTTTGCTGACTGGCTCTGTTTAACCATGGTAGAGGGTTGTGATCTGTCATTACAGTGAATTTTATTCCATACAGATAAGGCTGAAGTTTCTGCAATGCCCACACTATGGCTAGACATTCCTTTTCTACAGCTGCATAGCATTCCTCCCTGGTTTGGAGCCTATGACTGAGATAAACCACTGGGTGCTCTTCCCCCTCTGAAGAAATCTGGCTAAGTACAGCCCCCACCCCATGGTTCGAAGCATCCACCTGCACAACAATTTCTTTGCTGTAATCTGGACTGGCTAACACAAGGAGTCCTCCCAAAGCTTCTTTAAGCTTCTGAAATGCCTGCTGACATGCTGGGATCCACACTACCTTATCTGGCCTGCTCTTCCTTGTCAGGTCTGTGAGGGGAGCAGCTATGGTGCTATAACTAGGGACAAACTTTCTGTAGTACCCTGCTGTCCCTAAGAATGCCCCCACCTGCTTTTTGGTAACAGGTGCAGGCCATGCTTGAATAGCTTCACCTTTGGCAGGTTCTGGCCTTATCTTACCACTCACAACTCTATGTCCTAGGTAGGAGACCTCTGCCATATCCACCTGACATTTTCTCAGCTTAATGGTCAACCCTGGCTTCTGTAGACTGCCCAGAACCTCCTTGACATGCTGAAGGTGCTCTGGCCAGGAATGGCTGTAGATGGCAATATCATCTAGGTAAGCAAGGGCAAGCCCTCCTGCTCCTGCTAGTATATTATCCACCAGCCTCTGGAAAGTCATTGGGGCATTCTTCATCCCAAAGGGCATCTTTGTGAACTCATACAAGCCAAAAGGAGTTACAAAGGCTGACTTCTCTCTAGCACTGGGAGTCAAGGGCACTTGCCAGTAACCCTTGGTAAATCAATGGTTGTATAAGATACTTAGCCACACTGCGCTGCTCTAGGGCTTCATCTATCCTAGGCATAGGGTAAGCATCCCATCTGTGTGACTATTTAATTTCCTGTAATCCACACAGAACCTGGTGCTGCCATCCTTCTTTGGCACCAACACCACTGGTGAAGCCCAGTGACTGTTGGACTCTTAAATCACCCCTAGTTCCAACATCTTCTGTACCTCTTCCCCCAGAGTCTGTTTGACACTCTCTGGCACCCTCTAAGGGGCCTGCCTATTAGGCCTTTGGGGTCCTATATCCACCTGGTGCTGCACCAGGTGGCTGCACCCTGGTTTCCCAGTGAACATGTCCCCAAATTCTTGTAACACTGCCTGGATTTCTCGAACCTGGGTAGGAGATAGCTGCTGGGATATTGCTACATCCTTCCACTGAGGTGTCAGTCTGAGATTCACTGAGGAGATAAGTCCCCAGATCTCCCTCAGACTCCTTCTGCAATCTACTGCAAATACTCAGCACAAGGGCCTCCCTATCATGGTAAGGTTTCATCATGTTAACATGGTACAATTTGTGCCCCTGCCATCTGCTTAGCACTTCCACCATGTAGTTAACATCACTTACCTTTCTTACCACCTTGTAGGGTCCCTCCCAAGCTGCTTGCAGCTCGTTGTGTCTGACAGGAATGAGAACCATTACCTGCTGCCTTACAGCATACTGTCTAGCTTGAGCATTCCTCTCATACCACACCCTTTTCTGTTGTTGGACTTCTGCCAGGTTCACTGGGCCAAGTCCATGAGTTCCCTGAGCCTTGTCCTGAGGTTTAAGACATATGCCACAACAGACTCATTGTGAGACTCACACTCACCTTCCCACTCACCTCGAATTAAATCTAGAGGTCCCCTCACCCTATACCCATACAGCAACTCAAAGGGTGAAAAAACTGTGGATTCCTGGAGAACCTCTCTGTAAGCAAACAACAGATGGGGCAAATATTTGTCCCACTCCCTCTTAAACTAATCTGCAAATGTCCATAGCATGGACTTGATCGTAGAGTTTAACCTCGAACAAGACCATTGGTCTGGGGATTGTAGGGGGTGGTCTTCATGTGCTTCACCCCACAGGACTTCCACAGGCAAGCCAGCAGGTCTGGCATGAAATTGGCACCTTGGTCAGTCAGTATTTCTTTTGGGAAACCTACCCTGCAGAAAATCTCTAACAAAGCATTTGCCACCTTCTCTGCCTCAATAGAGGACAAAGCCACTGCCTCAGGGTATTGTGTGGTATAATCCGTTACCACTAGAATTTACTTTTTCCTTGTGGAAATTGGGGTACTCAGAGGACCCACAATATCCATAGCTGCCCTCTGAAATTGTTCCTCAATCACAGGTAAAGGCATCAAAGGAGCTCTCACCTTGTCTTCTGCACTGCCTACCTTTTGGCACTGCTCACAGGTCCTGCAGTACCCTGTTACATCTCTGGAAATTCCAGGCCAATAGACGTTTTGCACAATACGCCTCTTTGTATGTTTCATGCCCATATGACCTGCAAAGGGAATATCATGGGTTATGGCTAAAAGCGCCAGATGGTAACCTCAAGGAACTACCAACTGCTGTACTCTCTCACCTTCTAGCCCTCCCTCAGGGGTCCACTGTCTGTATAGTAACCCTTTGCCCCAGTATACAATTCCCCCTTCCCTTGAGGATCAGGTAACTCCCTAGCTACGTGCCTCAGACCTTGCAATGTAGGGTCTGAGAGTTGAGCCTGTCTCAACTCTCTCTTTGTAACCCTTCCCAGCTCCCCTTCCACAGAAAGTCTGACATCCTCTAACAGTGGTGCCTCACTGTCAGCCTGGGTACTACTACTCACCTCTATCTTTGCAGTTACCCTGTCCAAGGGAACATCAGTACCCACAAGCAGCTGTGGCTCACCTTCAGTCTCACTGCTACAGCGTAGCTCACTCCCTGAAGTAACCACCTCACCAGTCCTGGCTCCAAGTATGCAGTCTGTCTGCGTCTCCCCCATGCAACCAGACCCACATTCTTGCCTCCTAGGCTCACTGCATATAACTGCATAAGTACATAGTACTGCCTCATCCAAATCTTTCCCTCTCAGGACATCTGCAGGATGGTAGTTCCATACCTCATTTTCTCAAGACAACCCACTATTGGCAATTTGTCTTTCCCACTTTCTGGCTCCCTCACCTCTGGTTCCCCACCTTGCCTCCGTGAACATCTGTATGCCATATGGCCCCACTGGTTGCATTCAAAACATTTAGCCCTAGCTCCTGGACATGTAGCTGGACTAGTGGCTTCCCCTGCTACTGGCAGATTCTGTTGGGGCAGTCTGTACTGCCCAGAATGGGTTCCTTTAGAACCATGAGCAGTACCTTGGGGTCCTCTTCCTGTGCAGGGCTGCCCTGCTCGCCAGGTATAGGTCTCCTTTCTTCCCCAACTCATCTGAAGTAGCACATTGTCTATCAGCTAACCAGACCCTCATGTCCTCAGGCAAAGTGCTAAGGGATTGTTCCTTCACCAAAAGGTCTGCCAGCCCTTCAAAAGTGGTGACCTGACATTCGCTCACCCAGCTATGAAAATAAGTGCTCAGTTCAGCAAAATATTCACATACATTTTCATCTGCCTTGCATCTATGCTCACAAAACGTTTTGCTATACATTTCAGTTGTTAGCTTAAAACATTCTAACAGACATTTTTTTACAGCAGTATAATCAAAACAGAGTCAGGCATTTGTGATATACAAGTTACAGCTTTCAAATGGAGTAAGGGGGTCGGGAACCATACCCAAAGCCTTTGGTCAACACTATACTGTTTGCATACCCTTTCAAACATGTGAATGAAACTATCAAAATTACCCCCCTCCTTAAATTGCAGAAGAAATTTACTGACCTGTTGTGCTTCTGGGTTCCAGTTACTCCCATCCCCATTACCTCCATGACTCTGGCAAAGAGTCAGCATTTCCCTCTCATGCTTCCTCTTACACTGCTTTCCTTTGGCTTCTATCTCTAAACACCTGGCCTCCAACCCAAGTCTCTTTAGCTCCAGCTGGATTTTTAAGTCCACTGCAGAAAGGTTGAGCTGCCCATTCTCCGAGGATATCGTATCTCCACTGCCAGTCTGATTGTCCTTCACAGAATGTTTGAGCTGTCCATTCTCCAAGGATATTGTATCTCCACTGCCAGTCTGACTGTCTTCCTGGATACTGTTTTCTGATGCAGCTGTAACCAAGGCTGCAATCAGGTCTGCCTTAGTCTGGTTTCCATGCACCAGTCCCCTAGCCTGGCACATCTCCACCAGCTGGCTCCTTGTCAGCTTTCTATATTCCTGTGCTGACATGCTGCCTGCTCACAATGACTGACTGAGCTATCAAAAGAAATAAAACAATTGTGATCTGAACTCTGAGTATATACTGCGTGGCTAATTTAGAGTACAAAACACCTTCAGAGATCACTGTACATAAGCTACAGGATTCAGTCTACCCACACCATTCCAAACTACAAGTGAGGATATCTTATCCCAACCACTGTGAACCACAAATGTGAGGATATCTTATCCCAACCACTGCCACCAGATATGTGATGACCTTGCCCTGCCCCAGCAATCAAGGAGCCTCAATCCTCACCACTAACACCAGGGAGGGTGACTCATATAAGAGGAAAGGATAACAACTACTCAAATAAAGTACAATTTCCTTTAAGTGCACAGAAGAATCACAGTCAGTCTGGAGCTGGTTGCTCCCTTGCTCTCCAGGTCCCCATAAGATGCTCCACTGGCACACCTATAGGGTCCAGATCTCAGCCTAGCTGGCAAGCTAACCTCCAGCACCCTCTCTGTCCCATCAGTGCTTCATGTCCCTGCCCAGGTAGCTGACACACCATGCACACTTTGAGATAAGTATTTATACAACTTCACAGACACTCCTGGGAAAGGCTGACACAGATTGTCTAGCTGTGCCTTTTTACCCAGACTATATGGTAGTAATTTCTGCCTCCACCAGCTAATAATTACCAGCTACCCAAAGGCCCTTAAAAGGGTGTCCAATTATTACTGTGCAATATTATTATCCAATTGGTAATGCGACTATTTAGTCTAAGACTTATTAGAGTGGCTTATTACAACAAACTGTATAAATATGCAATGTACTCTAGACCTTACTTATCTCCACACAAACCAGCCACAGGTAAAAAGTTTTTAAAATATTTATTAATGAATAATTAAAACACAAGACAATACTACTACACCACAGTGATATCTAAGAGTTCAGAGATCACACAGAAACTTAAAACAATACAGTAGGAAAGTTCTGATATAACAAAAAAACACTTGTCTAACTTTCTTCTAAGTTCCTAGCTATTACTAAAAAAACATATTTCTAAGACACTACTTACATAAGACAACAGGCAGAGTGCTGATACGTTAGATATCAAGATCAAAATGCTCACAGTTTCTCTCTGAACAATAGTTTTTAAACTCACTAACAAACATCTTTGTTAGGCCCTCCCACATTACATCATTTTGACACTTAGGTTTTCCCAGTATACGCATTACATAATTTTGACAGTCTGGAGTTCTCAGGCCAACAAACTGCATTATTTCACACTCTAACACCTGCTCAGCAAACTGCAACAATAAAAGTCATTTCACATGTACACTCTAGCAATTATTCCTTAAGTTAAGACAATAGAAAGAATGTGTTCCACAGCCACTTTGGCATCACTATTTAGATAATTTTACTTCAAAGAACATTTGACATGTTTGGCTTAGATTTCCTTACAGCAAATGGCAATGTTGCTACAATCCTGAAGTTCACATTTTACAGTGTTTTCATTAATTTAAGAACACTAGCCTGTATTTTACATTTATATATATATATATATATATATATATATATATATATATATATATATATATATATATATATCTAAATGATAGAATTATGTATCAAATTCTATTTGACTAGGCTGTCAGCCTTTGACCATCTTCCCCCAGTCTTCACACCTGTTATTCCTTCTGTATTGTGATTGGTCCTTTGGGGGGGGAGAGGGGTAAAGTTGGCACTGAATTTGTCAGCAAGTGTGTTGGCAATATCAGTTGGCTCAGTATAGGATGTACCATTGTGCAGTAACTTAGAACAAACCTGGGTATTGATGTGGAGATTCTTAATATAACTATAGAAGGTTTGTGGTTGTTTTTAGTGTCTGCCACAATTCTGCCTTCATAGCTGGCTTTAGATGTTTGGATGAGGGATCTCATTGTTTTGCTGAGGCTAATAAGGGAGTTTTTCCAGTCTTGGGACTTCACCTTTCTCTGCAACAGTTTCTTCCTTTTGTTGTAGAGTTTATTAATGGTAGGGGACCACCTGATTGGCTTCCTTCTTTTGGAGGAGAGTGCCTTGGCTCTCTTGGGTATGGCTAGTTCCATGCATTTATGTACTTTTTCATACAGTGCATTGGTATACAATTCAGCTGTGGTGAATCTATTTTCCATTGACATGGGTGCCGTGAAGTTTGCCACCTCCGTTTTTAGGAGCCCAAAGTCAGTTTTGGAGAAGTTTTTCGTGATGGTTATCTTTACGGTGGGGGGGGGGGAGTGAGATGTGGATTTCCATGTTATTAGTTTGTGGTCAGATCTGACCAGAGAGGAATTGACTGTTGGTGTACAGCAATGGTTGCCCATGTTAGTAATAACCAGGCCAAGGATGTTGCTTCCTTTAGTGGGGGTAAGAATGAACTGGTGCAGTGCATTGGAATTGATGAATTCCAGGAAGAGTTGGGCCAGTGTATTGGTGCATGAGTAGTTTTCCCAGTTGATGGACGGGTAGTTGAAGTTGTAATGCCCCTTTTTTGTCTTTTACATCGAATAAACAGTTTGTGTTATTTCTCATTACCTTTGATTCTTTCTGGCTATGTTTGTCCACTTTTCTCTCAGCTTTACCTTCACTGTCGCCTTTGTACCTCATCGCTCCAGATATTCTTCTCTCTTCCATCCTGGTTCTGACTCCAAGTAGCTTTTGTGTCTGGGACACACATATAGAGTCTTCATGGGTTCTGTTCAAGCAGCTTTTATTTATACAAACATATCACTATAAAGGCTTACTGACTCTAACTTAGGTATCTTATATACAAATTAACAACTATGATCATAAGTGTTCACTCTCTGGCTGCTCCTTCAAAATGCCACTAGGAGATGTATGTGTGAGGACTTTATACACGTGCACATACAGTCTCGCATGCTTCTTAAAGATATAGCACACACTTTACACATTGATCTACAGTTTTGTGGTCAGATCTTACCAGGGAGGAATTAAAGCATGAGAGGGAGCAACATCCTCCCATGTTTGTGAGAAGTAGAGCTAGGATATTTGTATGTCTACTTAGGGTGCTAACTAGTTGTTCCAGCATGCTTCCATTCACAAAGTCCAAAAAACCTGTAAGCAACTGAATTACGAATTGTATAAGTTTCCCAGTTTATGGAAGGGTAGTTTAAATGACCCATAAGTATGGTGTTAGGTTGAATGTTAAGAGATTCCAGTAGGTTTAGGTAGGAGGTGTTGCTACCAGACTCATGTTATGGGATATGTAGCTAGCAAGGATATGATAGGTGGTCACATCTATGGTTAGTTAGGCATGGAGCAGCTTAAGTGACTCATGTTGTTGGTCCAGTCTAACAGTGTACCTCTTACTTTTTGAATACTGAGTCACCTTCTCCCTTAGTTTTATCTTGAGCTGAGGGGGATCAACATGTATGAAAGGTATTGTAGTCTTTGATAAGCAGGGTGATTTCCATGGTTCTGAACCATGTTTCCATGACTGCACGTATGTCTGCATTCTCCAGGGTGAGGAGTGCTTCCAAGGAGTGCAGTTTTCTTTAGTTAAACTCCTAGCACTGAGCAACAGTACCTTTAGGTGGTCATGAGTTTTTTTTTTTTTTGTTATGTTGGAAGGATTAATAACTTGGCACTACCTAAAAAATGCATTAGAGGGGCAGATACAATTTTTGCTAGTATCGAGAAGCCAAGTGGTGACAAGTGCAAAACATCTCTGGCCAAGCATCATGGTTTGTCAATCATTTCTCCCCTGTCTGACAAATATTGGATCCCCTTGTTGTGACACCAGAAACTAAGCCAATTGTTGAAGTCAATCATTTTTTACTGGCACTGTGGCATCATCCCTGGTGAAGGTTGGATGCTACTCAAGACAAGACTTATACCTGCATGGGACACATATTCTGAGAGCTCCATCATGTCTGTCTTCATATAGTCCAATGAGATAAGTCTTAGGTCATTAAGTCCCTCATGGACTATGACCATGTCATACTGGTACTTGTGGTTTAAAGACCTAAGTGCATGTGTGATCTGGTGGATACTGGCTCCAGACAGGCAGTTCACTTTGATCTTCTCCTTGTTTATCCTGGTAAGGAAGACATGTGTATGTTGTACAATGGAATCCTCAATAACTAGAATGTGTGGCTGTATGGTGTGTTGCCTTATGAGCTTGGAAGTGGGGCTATTGTGAAAATCAAACTTTGTACTTAAGGTCTGTGCGGTAAATGCCTTAAGCATTATCCCAACTGCCAACAGTTCCACTGTGTTCCTATTGGTTTACTCCACCATGTATGTTCAGAATGCAGAATTATATTACCAGATGTCATTTTCCCCTTGTTATACCCATTTTGCCCATTTCAAAATCTAATGTCCAAATTTAGTAAAGCCCTGATTTAACAGTGTTGTATTAATGCAGTTTCTCACAAAATGGACGTACAACTTTTGTTATGCTGATTTATGTTTCACAGCACAGTACTTATGTTAGTAAGTGATTTATTATAACTGTTTCTGAATTACATAATCCATATTACACCATGCTATTAACACAGACTGTGCTATCTTGCCAGTCCTCACTCTTCCTGACATTTGCTTGCTTAACCAGTGGGAAATAAAGATTAGGAATAGATAGTCAGGTTATAACTGTAAGGATGTTTTATTCTTGACTTTTTCAGGTCCGACACTGTACAAAATTCTTCTGATTTGCCTTACAGTGGCAAAAGTTTAGGTGAACATCATGAAAGGAAGCCTGAAGAGGCAAGAATGTCTATCCCAGCAATGGGTTGCACATGCCATGTGCACTAAAGCACTGGGCAGAGTTAATACTATGTGTAGCATATGCGTATACTGAGTTTTCTTTTTTCTTCGCAGGAATAGTTGTAGTGGGGCAAAGGAGTGACACTGTTAGCCTCAGCATTTTTTGGTTGAATGCCTCTGGTGCTGGGATGCCAATAGTTGCCAAAGTAGGTGCCAGGACTGCTTTTCATCAGGGGAATGAAAACTGTCTGGATGTATGTGACTTGGAGGCTTACTTGTAGCCGCTGTAGTCCATATTAATCAGGAAGAGAGTGGAGGCTCTCTTTTGACTGTGTCCCAGACAGGTCTGCTGTGGTTACCTACTGTCACTTGCATAGACTGGTGATGTGTGAGGTAAGCTGGCAGCTGAATGACATATTCCCAACTGTAGAGTGCCTGTCGGCACAATTGGTTTAGTCAGCCAACCTGTAGGTCCCTACCATCAGGCCACTACAGGCCTCATCTTTGCATGACATCAGCTACAAAACTGATTGATGTCTGTGTTGGACTCTGCACTAATTTGACTTTTACCTTACCCTATCACCCATTATAGCATTACCCTCCACGTGTCACTCTCTATACCTTGTCTATTATCCAGTCATCCACATCACCAGCTGTCTATCCTCTGCCACTATGTGCTTATCAATTGTTGTCCCCACATTTTGTGCTACTGTTACATCAGCATATATCTGTGCTTTATGTTTGCCTGTTTGCCTCTGCAAGATCTTCATGTCACGCTATGCCTATACCAACTATCTCTCACTGTCTTTCCCAGAAACCTCTTTTTGTATAAGAAAATGAGGGCCTTTTCCACAAAACTAACCTTCTTCCACATCTTGAACTGCTTGTTACTGTTACTATGTTGTGTTATAATCTGCTTGCTATTCTTCTTTGTTTTACTTCTTTATTTTTTCCTTTTCTTCCCATTTATATGATGACCTAGGCTGACACTTTGCTGAGATGGTTTTCTCTGGCATATATGCCATTTTACATGTGGTAGTGATGAAATGCTTTACTGCACACTTCAACTCATCTTGCTCAAGCATTCTTTCTTTGATGTTAACCACTGCAGTGTCACACACTACACCTATCTTGAACCTATCTAGTGCCACTTGCTTCCACAACATGGCTCCACTAATTTGTTGTGCATGGAATTCTATATGAGCCTTGATGCATATTTTAGCAGTTGCAGGCCATATCACACTACAGGATAATTGAAAATTTACACCATCCTGTAGCAAAGTGCCTGTTTATGAACCCCAGCCAGCATGCTCAACATTCCTGGAAGGGATGATTATTTACTGTATAGTTAAAGTATTATGGGTTAAAATTTTGCAAATGCTGTATGACTGTCCAATGTTTATAGAGAGATAGATAGAGTTATACATTTTTTCTTCTTTATTTCTTCATTTTTCCTTTTCACTTTCATTGTTTTTCTTCATCACAGCATGTAGCTTAATATACACTTTTTAATAGCTACTAATTATTTCAGTTAAATATATAGTTTAATTTTAAAGATTATAAGAAAGCATGTTGTTTTATATTGTGCTGGTCAATTCAACTTTCTATTCTTCTGCAGATGCTTTAGGGGGTTGTTATTTTATAATATTGTAATGTGCCTGACCTTGGGTTAGGTCAGTTATTGGGTAGTTGAATTAGGATTACAGAACTGAACTAGAAGCTTGAAGTCTCTTTGTTAAAATATAGCTTATGGTTTTCTAAACAATTTTGATATGTTATTTTGAGGGATGTGTTTTGAAGAATCTTCCAATTTACTGTGTTTTTGAAAAAAAAATAATTCTAAAAAGCTCATTTCATGTATAAATAGTATTGATTTTGGCAGTGTATATAAAGGTAACACAGTGAAACAAAATGGTTAAATTACAAAAAAACAACTCACTCTTCAAATGAGAGAAGAAGACAGGCAACAGACCTTGTGTAGTTTAATTCTTTCATTCTTTTTTAATACTAACTAAAGACTTAATCAGAAAATGTCATCATTATATTTGTATCATTAGACAACAATGGCTTTAAGTGTGGTTATAAAAAGGAAAATTGTCTATATATCTGAAAGGTAATAAGATGAGTATTTCATTTTTACTAGAGACAGATACACTAAAATATGTTTTCAAATAATATAAAATTTAATAAATTCATCTTTTAAATAAAAGTTGTGGAAAAGCTCATTATACTGAATAATGAGTTCTGTTAATTTCTATTTTTTTGTAATTATACCAAGGGTATGTTTGCAGTGGTAACTAAAGCACATGAAAAACTGACTCATGCTGTCCACTGTGTTCTGGATATCTTTACATGTGCCTAAGCTTGCAAATCAATATTTAGATATCTTTTCTAATAACTTAAAGAACAGTCTGATCTGGGGTGGTGAGTTAATGATCTATCTATATATATAGTCTAGTGCTAATAGAGATCTGTGATGTTTGGCTTCTGCTTAATCATTGAAATGTGTACAATACTGATGAATTTAAAAGATTTATGTGATTTTGCCGAAAACAGTTCTTTACTTTTACTCAATGTTTCTATATCACTGGGACACAAACATACAGTGAAGGATGAGTAAAGACAGATTTTTTTAAATGAGTTGTTCTTTGTCTGCAAATAATGCTCTAACTCTTAAAACAGTATGTTAGTTACAATAATTGATAAGATTGAATCATAAAGCTGAATTTTAAAGAAATTATAGAGTTTAGGGAGTGTTTAATAAAGACATAGGAGACTGTATTTGAATTACTGATAATGGAAACAAAATAAAACTATGCTTTGAAATTCTATTGAAACACATTTATTTGATAGACTCCACAGTGAGGAAAATAAAAGAGCAGGAAAAATGACATTGTTAAAATGCATGGGGAATTAAATGCAGTAAAACTAAGCAATAAAAATTAATCTATTATTTTAGATTTAGATAAGATATTAAAAAATATCAGTTATTCGTAAATCACAAAACAGCGATAGCTCTAAAAATGTGAAATTGCAATTATATGTGGAATCTCTAATATACCTTCCCAGATTAACTAATAAGTTTAGAATTCTAATAAGATAAAACCAAATAATATCTAACAAGGCTACAAAAAGTAATAACAAGATTACATATATAAAGAGTATCTTGGGGTGATTAAAATATTGCAAAATGTATATAAAATAGATACGGAAGATTTAGATGAAATGATGCCAATTTAATTTTTAAACTGTTGCATAAGTAACAATTTTCTAAGGAGAATATCAGGTCCATTTTCAAACCTATAACTAATTTAGAATTAAACGAACACATTAAAAAAGTTTAAAGCACTTTCTTTTTATATAAATATCCAATATTAAAGAAAGTTCACACTAAAATTTAACGAAGGTTCCAGTATTATAAAAATACTAGAACTGAGACATGCTGTTTTATTTTATTTGTTAAATTTTTAAAAGAAACCATAATCTTATTATTTTCTATAATTGTTAATCAGCATAGTTAAGATCAAGAAGCTGTGTTGTTGGTATATAGCATTAGCAATGCATCTATCTACCTATCTGTCTGTCTGTCTATCTATCTATCTATCTACCTTTCTAGTTTTATCAAATAACAATGACATTAAATTTTATCTCAGTTATATACAATTATATTATCTTATTAGTTATTCCAAATTCCTGTTGGAACTGTTTAAATCAGATTACTTACCCAAATTTTACAGATAAAACACAGCATATGAGGTTCAGCTAGATATATAAAATCATCATTATTTTGGAAACCATGTACTTGGAAATCTATACCTAGTGTTTTCCTTCTAATGCACAAATTTTGGAAAATGTGCTAAAAAGATAATAACCACTGTCAAAGATGTAATATAGAGACAAAAGCTGATTGCCAAAACATTTATTATAATATATTAAAGGTTTTGCCAGCATTTTAGTGATTTGTTCAAGTTTCAGGTGAAAAAAATCAAGTGAACTGATCATTTAATGTTACTTAATGTTCTAATTCCTATGTGGATTTGGTATCTTTTAGCAGTAAGTCATAAAACATTATTGAAAAGTTGAAAACATACATTATTCCTGCATTTTCAGAGGCCTGAAATATAACCATTTATGTTTATGAAAATGAAATGGGTGGTACTAAAGCATATAGTCAGTTTAGTTAAATTCAGATTTTGTCTAGCATCTAAATATCACAGAATCATGTGACTAGTATGTCAGAACATTATGTTTCTGAGTTTTTTTCACTGAAAATTCTAAAGATTTTTTTGTTTTATAAAGAGAAAGATTGTTCTCTAACCAAGACATTTATACTATAAAACCTAATCACAGTGAATGTGAAAGATTTTAGATATTATTTTGGCATTCATACAGCCAAATTCCTGGTAGCAATAGTATCCAGAGCAATACTACAAAAGAAATGGTAGTTCTGCATTAAACACAAAGCAACACACTTATCAAGGCATACTCCAGTAATACCAATTTACTTCATAATAAGAGGGTATTATCAAGAGAAGGCAAAACAGCAGAACTAATGTGTGTTAATATAATAATTGGCAATCCACGTCAGCATTCATCAGCTGTATGCAGAGCAATCCAAATATGAATGTGCCCCTTTAGAATGCCTTGTAAAAACAAAAGCAAACAAATCAATTAATATGTGGATTATTATTATTATTATTATTATTATTATTATTATTATTATTATTATTATGTGCAAAGTCTCCCTGCATTCATGTGGGTTTCCTCTGGGTGTGCCAGTGTCTTCCCACGTTATAAAGACATGTGTCTGGAGTATTTCTCCCTGGGCCTCCACTGAAAATTGGCTTTGTTCCAAGTCGGACTTTCCCAGTTAACAAATGTTAAATAAATAAATAAAATAAATATCACTTTTCTTTGTTGTAGTTATGTATAAACCATGTAGTTCTAAGCATTCATGCACACACAAGTTGTCAGTTCCTGCAACCAGGTTGGGAAAGACAGAGTATTCCCCCTGCACTATGATATAGCAGTCTTTTTAGCTAGTATATGTAGTTATCAGGTCTGTGAGAGGCATAGCTTTTCATGTCAATGTTGTGGTGAGGCCTTAAAAATGCATTTACACTGCAACAGTGAAATCTGAATTAATGCTGTTCAGGGACTAGAGTAAATGATACATTTTCTTGCTTTTGGACCAGCAATTTCAGGCATGGCATTTGTGACAGAAAACTACAGATATGTGTTTTAAGTTTTGTATACAATCTAATTATTTTTTCTTTGAGATACAAAGAAAACATTATTTTTAATACGTGTCATTGGCTCTTTAATCTCAAGCTGAGCTGATATCAGTTTAGGCGAGTCAATCCTTATTTTAATGTCTTATCCAAATGGTATTACCTCAGTAGTGCAGCACACCCCTTTTGCTGCACTACAGTGGCAGTAATGGAACATGAAATCAAACACATTGCAAGCAATACTACCCATGACCTTCTGGTCTTTCTTGTATTAAAGGCGAGAGTGCCAGCTACGGAGATACTGACAAAGACAAATGATTAAATGCACAAATGCAGACATACATGCATACATAAATATGTGACTATACATCAAGAAATGGTTTACTGCACTAGACCCAATCCATTACTCATTGAACTGCACAAAGCCTATGACCAAAATATTAAAAATGAAAATACACAAAGAATACTATTAAGGAATGAAAGATCACAAAAAGTAGCAGAAAAGCTACTATGGCAGTAACATTGTTGGCACATAAACTTGAGCATTACACCATTCCCCATATCTGTAAGAGTTTGAAGTGAGAACAATTAAGCAGCAAGGCTGTGAATGCACAACACCCCATATGTACTGTGACAGAGACTATATTTTTAACACTGATTTTTCAGGTTTAAATGCAACATTTTTAGGAATGTTATATGTCAAGTATTTTTACTTCCATTTTAGTCTTTTGGTCATTAGGATTGTATAATTCACCACAGTGTATTCACTTTTGTTTAGTAAATCTCCTAGAACCTAATATCTTCAATTAGATCCATTGAGCAAGTTGTTCCACTTTTAAAACAGGTGCATTTTTCTTGAGGTGTTGCACCTCAGTGGACAAAAAGTTAACACAATACAGAAGTATTTTTAAAATAATGTTAGATTATTAAGAAGATAGTCATGTCACCTGGATTATGCCACAGCCACTGAAGAGAGTGCTTCTTCTGCAGGCCCTGTAGAACTATCAGTCAGCTAGTGATCTTTCTGCATGGGCAAATAATTCTCTGTTGGGAAAAGCCTTCTACTATATTTTATTATATGAGGAAAACTGATGTTTTTATTTCTTTTAAAATGATGTTTACCTAGGAAATCTTTGGGATTGCCATTTTATTTTAAGGAACTTATTATGTGTGCTTGTGCAAACAATTTGTGAAGGAAATATATTTTTTGAGTAAATTGTTACTGGATATGTAAATTATGTGTTTTTGAGACAGGATTATGTGCTTGTGTGAACTGTCAGTAGTTTGCTTACTTCAGAACAAATTGTTCTCTACAGTACACTTTATTGACTTGTCCAGGATCCATTCCCCACTTTCAAACACTCCCGGTCTCCACAGTTGTTCCTTCCTGTGAAGGCAAAAACAGAAAGTTGTAAAGAATTCTTCTGATGTTAGGCTACCCCCTATTCTCCCTCAGCCACTGGTGCATGACTGGTTCTTTCTCAGACCACCTATCTTTTTCACAACTCCTTTTGGTGCAGTTATTTCCACCACAAAAGGCCAGGGAATAGCCTCAGTGGCTGTAGGGATGCCCTTGGTGTGCAAGGGAGGGCTACTTTTGCTGAAGAGTCTTCACTTTGCTGAGATTGGGAGATGGAACCTGGGACTAGTGCACCTGCTATGAGTCAGCCTGTTTTCAGTAAGAGTGTACATAGTGAAAAACTTTCAGTCTCCTGCTTCTGTTTCTATTTCTATGGATAGGGCAGTTTTACTGGGAATTGCCATGGAACTTAATAATGCTTTTTCTTTGCCCTCTTATTCTTCAATCCAGAAAATGAAACATTTCTTCCCTTTCTGATGGGGAATTTCAGTTAAAAGAGCACTCATTGCAGGGTGATGGTTGTACTTCAGGATTCTTCTCAGTCAGAGTACTCTGATTCAGAGAAAAGAAGATATTTCTTTATCTGATACTCTGAGTAAGATGAAGGAGTTTTTCCAGTGTGGACAGAATGAAGTTCCTGAGAGACAAAAATGTATGATGATTTATAACAGTTACAGATGTTAAACATGTCAAATGCTGTGGCTCTCTCCCCTTTCTTGCCTACCTTAGAGAATATTTTTCTCATTGCATCTGTATTACCTGATTGTCAGCATCCTGCCTCTGGGAAGTCTTCAGCATTATACAAGATTCCACAGACAAGTACTTGTGCTTTTTTATGCTATGGCAGATCCACCAGTTACATTTCTATCCAGATCTGTTTCTACTATCTGGTTATGACTGCCAACCCCACTGCCTCTGATTAGGATGGAAAAGCAATGGAAAAGTTGGAGAATAAAATGCATTCTTCTGGTACTTTAACTTTCAGAATTTTAAACTATTAGCCTCATATGTTAAAGTTTGTATTGTTATCCTTTGAGAATGTGCAAAGGTTAGTGGCTAACCTTTGTTCTGATGAAAAACTGCATTAAATGCTTGTGTGACAGATGTCTGTCATGACTAAGCATATTTTAAAGTGCGCTTATGATGATGCTGCTGATTCTTCCTCCAGAGCTGCAGATTCTGGATCCGTTTTGAGGAGATTTGTTTGGCTTCATTCTCAAAAGCTTCCTGATGATGTTAGATCTAAGACTTTAAGTTCTCATTTAGATAAAGATGTTCTGTTTGGCCCTTCTTCAGCTGAGGTGCTTAAAATGTGTAACTGATTCAAGGAGTGTCTCAGAAATTTCAACCCTCATTTTTCAAAAGAACAAATAGTGATTTCCACTTTACTTCAGCTTAAAATAACAAGGAATCAAATGAAAAGCATCTAATAATGAAGTCCATTCCTCTCAAGCCAGCATGACTATCCACCTGTACATGCTCTTCATCCATCCCATACTTGCAAACTTTCCATGCCCCTGAGACTTTATCTTCCATTTTAGCATCAGATTATCTCAGCTGGGTTTAGGATGTTATCCACTGGGGATACGCTTGCAAAAAGAATCCGTCCCACCTTTCCAAGGTCTTTCATCTTGTTCAGGGAATCAGATCTATCTATTTCTTCCCATCTTGCAACACATGATGCCTCAGGGACATCAAAGAGCTTATGTTCCCCGATCTTGTAGGCAAATTTTTAAGATTCTTTCTATTTCTCAAGACAGAAGGATCATGGATGCCTGTACTGGATCTTTCCATGCTAAACCCTTTTGTCAAGATTATGAAGTTCATGATGTTATCTCTTTAGTCTCGTGTATTGCTTGATTTCCACTCCAGCATTCATGTTAAAGTCAGCTAAAGGATGTCTGTCATGATTATCTCCCCATCGCTGAGCATTTCAGCATTTTTTTTAAGATTTGCTGTGTCTGGCTGATGTTATCAGTCCTCTATTTTACCCTTTGGACTGTCCATGGCAGCAAGGGTATTGACAAAATTCATAGTTCGAGTCATTGATCACTACAGATTTTAAGGCATTCGCAGTTTTACATATTTGGGTGATTGTCATTTTTTTGCAGAGATTTTTTTTCTGCTTTCAAAAGTCTTTAGCAATCATTCAGAGACTTATACTCAGTCTGGGAATCCAAATACATTTTCATAAATTTTCTCTTATCCCTCGTCATAGAAAAAAATTATTGTGATGGTTTGTGGAATCCCCCAAGGGAAGAGTCATTCTTCCTCCAAAGTAGACTTGCTTCAACACTTCTTATTAAATTTCTAAATAATTCATCTGTAAGGAATGTTTTCAGGACTCTGAGGTACATGACATTAGTAATACTCATGCTTCATATTGCCCACGCTACACACAAGGAAAATAAAATGGTATATCAGATTGGTCTGGACTCTGCATCTATACTCTTCGTCCTTTCAGATCCCAGCTCTGGGATTAGTAAAGTTGGATATTGGATGGTGGGTTGACCAGATAGCTTGCAGTCCAGGTCTTCCTTCCTACCTTCCACCCACCCCAAGTTAGTCACCACAGATGCTTTAGACCTAGTGTGAGGAGAGGTTTCAAAAGGTGTTAAAGTACAAGCTCTGTGGGATCCTCTAGTGAGACAGACAGAAGCATATAAATATCAGGGAGTTGACAGTTATCAGTGCTCTGAAAGCCTTGAATTATCTCTGGTCTCCAGTAGCTCTGTATGTGTACACAGATAATACCACAGTCTTGTGGTTCACAATCAAAATGGGGTTAACCAAATCTTACCCCCTGTGCAATCTTGCTAGGTAGAGACACAGCTCAGTTTGACTTTTAAAGCTTCCTGCATTGTGTCAGAGCAAATCCTTGTTGCTGACAAACTCATTAGGACCACAACAGACCCCCACTGCCACAAATAGAAATCTAAACTGAGGTCCATGAATTGATCTAACTGTGGGGAAAACCTCAAGTAGATCTGTTTTCTTCCCTTCAGAATAGGCGATCTAGGAAATTCTGCTTCAGTAGTCCTTACAAACAGGCCTGGAAAGACAGATGCTTTCTCATTCCTATGGAATAAAATGTTCCTGTATGCTTTTCCACCCTTTCCACTGATAGGCAGGGTTCATCTAAAGATCCAAAAGGATTTGCCAAAAATGTGGTGTTGACTCTCTTTTGGTCAAGTAAATGGTGGTTCTCCTTTCTTTTCAATTTGGAAAAGGGCACTTACCATAAACATCTCCTCAAACTGGCTTGACTCTCACAAGACAAAGAATTTGATACATCTATATCTGGAAATTATTCAACTAACTGTCTAGATGAATTCATTTTTATACCTTTTAGGCACTTTTTTTAAGGATGTGCTTAAGGTACTAATGGAGGTGAGAAAAACAGTTACTAGAATCAGGATCCTCTTCAGGCCCAAATGCCTCTGGTTCTTGATTATTTGTATCAGTTACTGTTTAATGCCCTTTAATTTTCCTCTGCCAAGGTACAGTGTAAGTTATTTTTGCTTGTCTGCCCTTGGATCCCCCTAAAGTGGTCTCAGAGTTTAGTTTAAGTCAGACTATTAATATCCCAGTTTTCTTTCATGAACCAAAAAGCAGGGGACAAAGAATTCTTTAAAGTTTGGGTGTCCATAGCTCAGCAGCTCAGGTGCTGCATAGGCAAAACTTAAACTTTCAGGAAAGCTAATCTGCTGTTTGTCTCCCATAACAGTAAGAAGAAATGATAAATAGTTTAAAAATAGACCATTTCCAGGTGGTTGTCTCATGTTACTGTTTTTTTATTAAACTCACCATAATAAGTCAATTTCAGGCAGGGTTACAAACCATTTCACTAGGGATTGGGGTTTTTTGGTGGCTTTCAAGAAAGGGGTCAACTCTGGAAGTACACTAGAGACTGCAACATGGTACTCTGTGTGCATATTTTCAAAGCACTACAAACTGGATTGTGTTTCCAGGTGCAGAGCAGGCTTTCCTAGGACTATACTCCAAGGCTGTTGGAATCTAAGTTTATTGGCTTCCATCCTTTTTTTCCTTTTTTTGTTGCCTAAAACTATGATACTGTACCCATAGAGCTTAGGCTACCCAAACAGTGACCAATGTTTCAGCATAGTGCTGTTTGTAAGAGAAACTTACCAGAACTAGATACATCACTGTTGCAGTAGCCTCCCTCCCTCCCTCCTGTCCCCTTTTCCTGCTTCTATTTTTTGGTGCTGCCAGTGTCTAGCTTTGTCCTCCCTTTACACTGTTGTAGGACCCATCTAGCTTAGGCTACTACAAACAGTGATATATGGGAATATCCCCTATTATGGTAAGTTTCACTTACACAACTGTACTTTTAGCCACCTAATGTCACCTTGATGTCTAATCTTACCATGTTTTCTTTTGACAGTCTTCTGTCTTGAAAATCGCTTTGCATAGTAGTTGTATTGTTACATTTGTTTATAAATGCAATGAGCCCTAGACTTGCTCTGCATTGACGATGGTTATCTCTGTAAGTAATTAATGCACTGCACATTATTTAAAAGAGGATCTAAAATTAAGTAATGTCAGCAGCTTCAGTTTTGTGGTCAACATATATTTAAAACAATTGAAGGGCACTGCACAGCTGCTATGCCCCACTCCCATCACAGCTATCATAGTCTTGTAAGTACATGGCTTCTGTAAAGTTATTAAACATGGTTTACTTTAACATTGCATTCAATAGTGTAGAGATGATAGTAATGCATGTATATTCTGTGTGAGATTGCATACGCAGTACCCATATTGCTATTGAGTTTGATGGCAGTGGATGCAGATAAATGCACCAACATTTGCTGTATGAACACTGTATCAGACCAAGGCAGTACTTACAAACTTCCATAAAAAAAAAACACAAGACGGTATTCTATGTTCATTTTTTCAGGCTTATATATCATAAACCAAATATTGCTTTTCACTGTAGACATTCTCCTAGCTTGAGAAATGACCCCCAGAAAACATTAGTTTAGGCTTTTTAATTTGCTACATCTGTATATTTGCTTATTTCCTTCTCCAGTAACAATGACTTCAGTTTCACCTTGAGTGAAATTAAATTATGCCATTTCCTAAAAGTGAAAGGGATTGAGTTCCAAAGTTTAGACATGAAAATATAGAATACTTTACAGCTTTCTGGATGTCATGGCCGAGGTTTGCCTTAACATAAGAACATCTTGTTTTGTTGTTTATTTCTGTTTGCCTCCACCCAGTTGCTAATGTTTTGTGTGTTAGTAACTTGAGCATCAGAAAGAAATACTTCACTTATATTGTTATAAGATGTTATAGTCAATGTGTCCCTTCTCAGGCTGTAAGAGCAGAAAACATTTAGATTATGCTCCCTGGTTAGCAACAGTACACTAGGGTTTGTTGAAGAGATTATGTCTCTCATTGATCTTTGAAGCAATAATTCTGAAATCACATTTTATTGTTTTGTTTTGCTTGCGGATTTCCATGCCAGTAATTTTTCTACACAATCCATTCTATAACTAAATTTGTAGACTGGTGTAGTGCTGATTGTCATGTTTCAAGGATTAATGATCCCAGCTTTTATTATTGACTAATCAGTTTAAGTGTTGTACAGTAATAAAAACATACTCTGACTAAAAGCATACAAAGCAATATCCTGCTTCTGTTGGTCTTTAATGGATAAGTCTAAGAATTTAGTGTCGTACAGAAGCAGGTCATTACTTTATACACTATAGCTTGGCCAATGTTCGTTCTTAATTATGTTGTGCTTACTTGAACTGATTGCAGCCACTTCAGTTTCTTTGATGTACAGACCCATTTTATAAATTAGTTTTGCAATTTTCTTCTCCTTCATCTGATTCATACACTGCAGTAAAGCTGCACAGTTGTACATTTGCATAGACTGGATCGTTTTCATTTTAAAAAACATACATTTCACATATAATCAAGAAAGCATAGATGTTTCAGAATTAAGGAAGGAGGTGGGGTGAAATAACTTATTTTTATATTGTATTATTTTGTGTGCATATCAATAGACCTGTACTCCTGGCAGATTTACATAGTTTCACCTATGCCCCGTTAGTGCCTTTGTTCACTTAGTGATCTTGGTTACTCTCTGTGTTAAACTACCCTGCTTGTCAGTCTTTCATTTGGCAGGTAAACAGCATAGGTGCAGACAATGCAATGTACCTGCAGTCAGAGCACATGTCCCTGTAGAACAAAATACATATGGATTTACATGCTGGAACCTATCCAGATGGATGTACGTAACAATTTTAATTATAACAGGTTTGCCTATGTTGGAAGATAGACTTTATTCTTTGTCATTCCTAAGCCCATGTTATAGAAATTACATATAATCCAGTAACAGGATTGATAAAAATAGTTTTATATCTACCTGTTTCCTTAGACTTATAAGATTACCCCCTAGAATAATATTATGCAAGAGTATTTGTTGTGCCGTGTATCATCTGGAGAGTAACATTTTATTCTCAAGCCTGGTTTCAGAAATATTGAGCTATTGAGCATGACAATGAATGCTATCAGAGTGCTGTAAATGTGTAAGGCAAAGCATGTTGCATGTACTCAGCAGTCATGTGTTCCTGTAAAGCATTGTTAATTGTGCAAGGGGAACATATTATGAAAAGTATGTGAGGTACAGTCTGATGCACAATGCTAAGCATAAAAACAAAGAGCACTAACCACCATGCACAAGCAATATTTACTGCATATAAGGGTGTAGCAATCAAATTTGAAGTGAATTAACAGCAAAGTGTCCACTAATGCTGCAGGGAATTATGTACAAAATGAAGACCCAAGTCTGTAGGGCACACAATTGCAAAGGCAAACAAAGTTAAACTGTATGCACACATACTGGTAACAATGTACCACACAAAACAGGCTGCTTAGGAATATGTCCCCTTATAACTGCTAAAGAATACACAAGTCAATTTACTATTTTCTGAGTGTTTATCTCATAGTATAGGCAGATATTATAGAAATGAGATACATAAACACACACAAAAGTAGAAAGTATAAGACTGGAATGGAGCACAAAAGGAAATTGAAAATGTCATTTGGAAATATATGAAACTTTGACACAGGAAGGTAGGTATCTGCACACAAGTAAATGCAGTAGACAGGAAGTATCTGCAATAGTGGAGATGTTGTGACTATACATATTGATGTGTACAGGTACAATGGACAGGATCATAATATGTCCTATGAGCTATGCTTTTAGTGTTCTACTGTACTAAGACTAAACACAATAGACATGGATGAATGCCATACACAGCATGCAAGACACAGATGAACATGCATTGAAACATTGGTCTAAGTGATCATGTTAAGAGCTGCACATCATGGATATATTCAGACAGTATCACAAGTTATTATAATGACAATCTATCGGTGTGTTTATCTGTCTATTTGCAGACTCGGACTATGTACAAGTTATATGGCTTTTTGTACAAACAAATATGTTCTTAAGAAAATGTATAAAGGGTAGCACATTTTAAGGATGAGCAATGTGCTTAAAGCCACAAAATGCCATGTTTCCTGGAGTGTGTAATTAACTGAGAATGTATATTACCCCCAAAAGCAATAATAATATAACAAGAGCACCCTTAAACCCATGTACAATATTCACAGGAGTAGACACCTATGATAACTTGACAACAAACGCACAGCAGTCTGAGAAACAAGTGATTACCAATGGTTCTGTACATAACAAACCAGAGACATATCCCATGACAGCATGCATAATGGTATAAAGAAACAGCATAAATGAATGGCAACAAAATTCAACTAAGAATGTATTAAAATATAGCAATATATCTTAGGCAATTAAAACTTTATTTTTAAGATGTAAGAAAGCTGCATGGTGAAATAAAAGTGGAATCTTGTGCAGTTCTCCCTCACCTTGTTTACAGTGTACTTTTCTACAGTGTTCTCCCTCACCTTGTTTACAGTGTACTTTTCTACAGTGTTCTCCCTCACCTTGTTTGCAGTGTACTTTTGTACAGTGTTCTCCACCTTGTTTGCAGTTTGCTTTTCTACAGTGTTCTCCCTCACCTTGTTTGTACTGTACTTTTGTACAGTGTTCTCCTTCACCTTGTTTACAGTGTACTTTTCTACAATGTTCTCCCTCACCTTCTTTGCAATGTACTTTTGTACAGTAATCTCCTTCACCATGTTTGCAGTGTACTTTTCTACAATGTTCTCCCTCACCTTCTTTGCAATGTACTTTTCTACAGTGTTCTCCCCCACCTTGTTTGCAGTGTACTTTTGTGCAGTGTTCTCCCTCACCTTGTTTGCAGTGTACTTTTCTACAGTGTTCTCCCTCACCTTGTTTACAGTGTACTTTTGTACAGTGTTCTCCTTCACCTTGTTTGCATTGTACTTTTGTACAGTGTTCTTCTTCACCTTGTTTGCAGTGTACTTTTCTACAATGTTCTCCACCTTGTTTGTAGTGTACTTTTCTACAATGTTCTCTCTCACTTTGTTTGCAATGTACTTTTCTACAATGTTCTCTCTCACCTTGTTTGCAGTGTACTTTTCTTCAATGTTCTCCCTCACCTTGTTTGCAGTGTACTTTTCTACAATGTTCTCCCTCACCTTGCTTGCAGTGTACTTGATGCTTTTCTCCTCATCATTTTTCTTGTCTTCGATATCTTCACCTATAGCTTCATCACTGGAGAGAAAATAATGAGTTCTGGCCTTTCTGGCACTTGATGGCACTTTTGTGGGTAGGAAATATAATGCCAGGAACTGGATCATGTTGAAGAACTGGTGTGCACTCCTGCACAGTAGCCAGAGGAGGAACTAGTTAGCCATTGCTGTTCTGAAAAGGCCCTCATTTGGAGCCAAGGAACTGTAGGCCAATGCCACCTTACAAGCAGCAAAGAGATATGAGGCAATGAAATGTATGGAGTGACCCTGCAGCTCAGTCCTAAATTGAACCAAGAGGATATGTCTGAGCTGGGACCAAAAAGGATTACGATGCACAAGGCATTTCTTATTAGTACATATTGTGAATGAACACAAACAATGGTTCAAGACCTTTTAGAGCTCTTCCACTATATTGGGTAGCTAATTAACATCACCTACTGACATTTGTATGGTTTTCTCTGTGGTGGCATAGCTGTCTAGATATTTTTATATCTTGGAAGCCAAATGTTCAGTCATCCACACCTACTGCTGCAGATAGCTAGTCTTCTGTCCAGAAGTCATAGCACCACCATCACGCCTTCCTCCTCCTCCTACTGAGCAGTTGTCACATATCTTCTAATGTATTTCCTGCCACTGATCTTAGTCATCTCTGTCTTGGCACACTGAAATATGTAATAGATGTTTCATGTCAACATGTGGTATGACATGTACTCTCTGCATATGTAGATACACCATGCTGATGCAACTGTGTTTATACACCACATACAAACAATCTCAGCAGTCATGTGCAGTGCCCAACATGCACTTCTGCACTGCTAGGTCTTATCTGACATTGTACTTTAGCTATGGTAAATAATATTTTCTACAGATCTGTGCATGTGCATGAATGTAGTAGATGTGCTTTATGCAAGCATGATGCTGCTTGAATGGCACTACCATGGACTGACAGTGTGTGGCCACATTATAGAGTTGTGCCACTACCTAGCAGGCCAGAGAACATATTCTGTTGCCTATAAACATGACATGCATGCATGTATCATACGTACATACTTGCACATGCATGTATGCTAACCACAGTGTAATACCCTAACAAGAATATGCGTGACAGGAATCAGCATGAGGGCAGTGTATTTACTGGTCCAGCAGGGCATCATAAAAGTCTGCATGCATGCAGTACAACAATAAAACATGCATATGTATGATCATATATCCTATAGCTAAAATACACTATGGCCCTAACAGACATCCCCTATACAGTGATGCCATATATAGATTGTTAAAATAGTGTTAAAACAAGTCTAAAATGTACTGCATTCACTCAAATGGTGACCAGTAGCACACACCAACTATATGGTGGTAGACAGCAAGGATGGTAATGTATAGACCATACACTTTATGACCAGTTTGACCATGCATTCTGTCTTGCTGGAGGCATTGTCCCAGAATTGGTCAGTAACTGGAGAAGCATTATAGACTAGCAAATGTTATGTATTGCTTTAGTCGTGCAGGTCATACTGAGGTCAGTATGCTGTACAGTCATGCAGCATATGTAGAGTCATGGATAGTGAATCCTCTCCTATTTCGTTCATGCTGCTGTGCTACAAAGGTGCAACAATTATCTCATATCACCTTGTCCCGTTACAATATATCAGTTAATAATGCACAACAGACTATATTAGAGCTAGAAGGATGCATGCGTATGACAGTTGCAGTAGATAGATACTTGGAGCTTTATTTGGTAAATACCAGTACTGTAATTTCAACCATTTCTGGTTACTTTGGATGCCTGCAGTTGAGATTTTTATGCTGCTTCAGCAGTGAGACAGTGACCAGATCCCTGTATATATTTGTGTCTTGCTTCAACACCAACATTTTGCCTCTCCTATCAAAGCACGTATTGCTCAGAATGGAGTGTCTTTTTTCTGCACTATACTGAGGTGGGGGAACTCAATCTGTTATGTGCACTGTATTGAGGAGTGTGGATCTGTCACTCTTCGGTGCATCACAGCATTTGTTTTAGCTTTGGGAATTCTGCAACACAAAATGTGAATGTATGTTTGGGTCCCATACATTTGCTATACAGTCTCACAATTGGCAACACTGACTGCAGCTGCCATTAAGTGATGTTAGTTACTATAGCAACATATGATAGTGCTGCATACATTTGTTAATACATGGATGGCGTCATAGCCAGCTGCAATCTGTTTCTAATGATGCACAGTGGTAATACATGCTTGCCCCCATCCAGCACAGTATACTTTGGGTGGCTTCCTAGTATGTACATAAAATATGCCATACTAGTTATGGTCCCTACCCAGAACCATTAGATACCATATTATTAGCATCACAACTTATACAACAAGTAAAGTGGAATGACTCTAATAGCACTACAAATTCATCTCCACTCAGCATCATGCAACCAGTACAACTCCATGCATTGTGAAGAATGTGCTCAGTCATAACTGTAGTACACACTTGGTCACAACCAATACACTGTGACCTATTGTGACCTATGGTTTAATGAATGCATCAGTCTCTTCTTTTACATATGATGACTAACCAGTACCATTATATGTTTCAAGGACCAACAGAGGTCAGCAGTTCCTTGGTGCTATATGGTTTATATTACTGGATGTCTTGTTATAGCACAGTTATACCATGTGACATATGCCATATGTGTGTATCTGTATACCCTACAATATTTGGCTGGGCCAGCCAATATGTAGAGCACAAATGTGTACTCTGTACAATATATTTGTGAATCTGCAGAGGAAAGTATACAAGCCTACAGACATGACAGGCTGTAGTGTGTTGCATATTACTGTAACATTACAACTGGATATTTTTACTGATAGGTGTACATCATAGAGACTTCTGTATAATGTTTCCTTAAGAGCATTCAAAAGTGTACTCTATTATCAGTGACCAAAAACTGCATAAATAGAACATCTGTACTTCTGCATTCATAGCCGTGGGCATCACTTTATGTGTTGAACAACACATGCAGGTTCTGGAGCCATTCATTGAATGTGATAATGTGTATTACTGTAGTATACAGTGCAGTGTATGCAGGGTCTAGAGCTAATGTATGCTGGATGTGCTGGGACATACTGGTTGATGGACATAGCATGTACAGCAGGCAGGGACTACAATATAGTATTGTTCAGGCAAATGACGCATTGCATGTACAGCACACCTTAATGTGGCACCCACATTAAGGTGTTATACTTTTTGGTAGGCAGTGTTGAACTGCTGGAATGTTAAGATCTTTATAGCTGTTGGGCATTAACAGATGGACATCTGAAAGGAAAAATAGATTTAAACAATCTTGCCAAGGGGAAGGGAAAGAAAATCATAGTTATGTAATATTTACATAAATCCTAACAGTCACCGTATAACTATATTCCTTTAAACTATCATTCATTCAATTCATTAGTAAAGGATGTTAACAGATTTGTGGAAATAAAAATGTAAAATTACCGATACATTATTTCAACAATTCAGTGTGACCTGTAATGTGCCTTCTGTGGAATGTTGGGCGCCGGACCCAACTCGACACCGTAAAACTCCACTGCCAATCATGAGCAGACAGGTGATCTGCTGTGGTGATCCCTAACTGGGAAAAGCCAAAAGAAAAAGAAGTGTGACCTGTAATAAATTACAACTCAGAATGTCACCTTCTTCAGAAAAATCAATCATTTAAGATATCAAATTTCCCCACCATCTTTCCCTATATTCCACACAAAATTACACTCTATGGATATACCCTGATATTTCACCCTAACATGGGTGGGAATTATTCAAAATAAGAAAGAGCAAGATCTGTTAAGATCCATTTTAGTTTTGCACACAATAACACACCTCTTTTCTGATTAAACTACTTAATAATATAGCTGTGTAGCAGCCTAAATACACTTTATTCCAGGCAATAAATTCTAACTCCAATTTAATAAGTGCAGATACTACCTGGACCAAAACAGACTGATTGCAGGACCTTCCCCCACACTGTAACACAATACATCTTTAATATTTCTAACCCTTCCTACTTATACTCCAGGTTGCATTGAATCAATGAATCATATCCTCTTCATCTAACAATCTCACCATAAAATGCAATAAATGAAACATACAAAATAGAAAAACTTATTTCACAACCCAAAAACACCTTCAATTAGGCAAACCTGCGTCACAGTGCTACTCTCTGACAACACGTAAAGAAAATATAAAAAATAATAACGACAATTTATCTCCAGCTGCTCAGCCTTGCAAATACAGCATCTGTTATAACACCAGAATTTAGAAATCTATTACATCCTTATCAAAAAGTCAATTCCCTTCTGATACTTTCCATATCAGACATATAAAATTTATATTTAGTTTTACTCCAACTTTGACCTATACAAATGAATTAGCCAACTATGTCAACATCATAAACATTCACCAAATGCACACCTCACATTAACATTACCAAAAAGTTTCTGTCCTGAAGCATCTAAGAAGGGTATATCACAGCATCCTTTTATATGTTTAGAGACCACACATCCCACTCATAAATGATAAGAATTTATTCATTAATGCTGTTCAGTAATAAACAAACTTTAATTTCAAGGAGATGCCTGAGAATATAAATGCTAACTTAATATATAAATGGAAACATAAATGTGGCATACGATATCAACACATGTGCTGCACTCCTGAGTGTGTTGTTCTTTGGATGAGATGTTAAAATGAGGCCCCATATGCTTGAATTGGGTGTAGCTCAGGTGAATGTAAAAGATCCCATAGAACCTATTAAAAAGAGTAGGGGTCCTTGATTTATATACAACATATTTATATATTTACATATATACAAATATATAAATATACAAATCTGCTTGCACATATTCATAATTTTCTTTACAATTACACTAAATTTTAATCCATATTAGACCACTGCTTTTTGCATAACCACCATCTGATTTTGCTTAATATTGCTGCTAAAATCCATTTACCATTAAACATAATTTCATTTATTCTTTCATTCCATATAACCCATGTTACATTTTTTCTATTCTTTTAACATATTCTTTAAATCTATTCTCATAATATCCATATTTAATCATATTTACTTATTTTATTTATTTAACATTTGTTTACCAGGAAACTCTAACTGGAACAGGGCCCATTTTCAGGGGAGGTCCAAAGAGAAATGCTCTAGACAAATGTCTTTGAAATGTGGGAGAAAGCCCACATGATTGCAAGATGGGCATGTAGACTCCACAAAGAAGGCACCCCCAGCCAAGAATTGAACCAGAGAACCTCTTGCTGGGAGGCAACACTGCTAACTGCTGCACCACTGTGCCACCACTTCCTTTTATATCTTTGAAAAAAATCTCCTTTACATAGTTCTCCCAATAACTTTTTTACTGTTTTACATTTTTTTTAACATTTGTTTACTGGGAAAGTCTGACTTGGAATAAAACCAATTTTCAGCAGAGGCCCAGGGAGAAACACTCCAGACGCATGTCTTTGTAACATGGGAGGAAATTGGAGAAACCCACACGAATGCAGGGAGAACATGCAGACCCCACATAGAAGGCACCCCAACCGAGAATTGAACTGGAGAACCTCTTGCTGTGAAGTGACAAAGCTACCGCTGCACACAGTACATTTCAAAAACACATGTTCTGTAGTTTCTTCTTCTTGACAATGTAAACACATTCTCTCACTTTTATTTTTATATGGCATAGTTCCTTTTAATGGCAAATTATCTATTAACAGTTTCCACAAAAATATATTGGCATTCTACTTTCTGATTACACCATTTGTTTCTTATTTTTTATAGTTTAAATTTTTCTTATGTTAGATTTACCCATGGTTTTATGTAGTAATGTTTTATGATTACATTCTTATACGATACTTTCCTATCTTTTTCTATATCATCAATTTTTATTTTCCACACAATATTTTTCTTGGTAACATTTTATTTCTTCATTTATACATTCTCTTTTTTATCATACCCTAAAATTTGTCATAATAACATTTATACAGTTTTACTACAAATCTCTCATCTTTTTCATATATCCACATTAACACTTTCTACAAATTTAATGAAGCAGCATATACCACTGGATTAATTAACCCTAACCCCCCTTCTTCTTTATTTACATACAAAACTCTTCTTTTTACTGGGTTTAATCTAGAACCCCATATAAATAAAAATATATACAATAACTCCTTTTCAAATACTTTTGGCAGCATAAATACATTTCAGCATGCAATTCTTCCTAGCAGTACAAAATTTATCAAAGAAGCCATTTTTCTGAATGATCATTTGTATATTCTCCAGAAAAGACATGTTTGTTTCATTTCTTCTATTGTTTTCTCTCATTGAATTCTACTTACATCTTTATTATCAAATGTCATACCTAACACAGAAATTTCATTCATTGTAAAATATATATCCCCAATCTTTACTACATCACCCAAACATTACTTTGTTCTTTATTTAAAGCCAACCCTATTATCTCTAGACACTAATTTGTGAAATTATTACTTCTTTTACCCAAATTTTGTTTTTTGCAATTATCATAATGTCATCTGCTCATCTGCATATGTTAAAACTGGAATTCTTAACACTTCAGGTGTTCTATACCCCACCTCCTTCATTTTATATTTTTTCACATACTATCACATTCATAACTGATGCAGAGAGTATATAGCTCATTGGACATCCCTGTCTTACACCACTCTTCATATATACCTCTTGGTTTAACCAGCCATTTACAAATATTTTTACTTTATTATTACTCTAAACTGGCATACATTATTTCCTAACTTTCTCACTTATATTATATTGCCTTGTTACTGTCCATAAGATTTCATGTCCAATTGTGTCAAATCCTTATTAAGATCTCCTTTTGTGAGTTTTGCTTCTTTTTTTCTGTTCATAATATCATCCACAATTTCTCTGTCATTAAAAGTTCTTGACAATCCTTCCCCTTTATACTGTATATGCTATCTTCCATAATATTTTCCATTTTTTGTTTCAAATCTCTTTTGTATTATTTCATAAAGATCTTATAATCACTATTAGTCAATACTATTGGTCTCCATTTTTTAATTGCCTTCTATCTTCCTTCTACCATATGAATTTAAGTATTCCACTGCATAATTCTTTATACACAAAACTTTAATTTAACCATTCATTAAAAATCTTTAAAATATATGTTTTTACCAATCCCTTAAGCTTTTATACATTTCATACCCTATTCCATCTGGGCTTGCAGCCATATCTATATTTGCTTGTCCTAATACTTTATCATGCTCATTTAAATACATCTTCTTTTTCAACTCTTCTATCTCTTTTTCATTTAACTTTTTTACTTTACATGCTTTTTCACTACCTTCTTTTTCCTTTAAACATTTCCTGCACATATTGTACTACACTATTCTTACTCTTTTCCTGAGTTCTTTTTATTTCTTCTTTTACATGTTTTTTATTTCTCTCATTACACTACCATCTTCCTTTACTAATCTGCTCAAGTAACTCAATACTTGTCTTTTTCCTTGTAAAAAAATATCTTTGCTTATATAACAATTCTTTTTCCTCTTGATTTCTTTCATCTAATTCTTTTTTTTTTGTCAAAGTATTTTCTATCATTATGTGCCAATTCTTCCTATGCATCATTATATGTTCTTTTACGTTTTTCTTTATCTACTTTTCCTCACATCATATCACCAATATAAAAAGTATCTCATTCAGACCAGTTTTAATAAAATGTTGTCATAGCAATGTGATCTTTCCATAACTGTATTACTAATCTATTTCCTTCTTCATTCCATGCTTTCTCATTAATCCATTTTATTCCTTTGTCTATTTATATGTATTCCTTATTTTCCTTTAACTCTAGCCTTATTGCAAGATATCAGAAATTTCTGTTTCAACTACCCCTTGTCCTATAACTAAGCCTTCTGATATTATAAAATATTCTATTTCATTTCTACACATACCCCTTTTGTAAGTACATGGATATTTTCCCCAAATTCTTAACCTACCACATCTAACTTCTAACATTTCCTTATATCATTTCTTTTCTTTTTACACTTGCCTCTTAAACCACAATTGCAACTTATGTTAGTATATTCACATTTATCACTACATAGTCTAAATCTGATGAAATAATATTTCCCCTTCTTTACAATTAAGCACATAATATTTTAAATCTATATACTTGTTCTTTCCTTTTTAAATCTGCAGGGATTTATTTTCCCACTTTTGATTAAGTTACATCTAATTAATACTATTCACCTTTAGAGAAATCACTCCAAAATGTTCCCTTTGATTTATGATTTCATAGATTCATGGCTAACTGCTAGGCTGGCCTTCTTAATAGGCAATTCTAAACCTAACCAATTTCCTTCTCAAAGATGAGAATCAAACACTGTACCTTGTATTTGTGAGTCAAAAACATTAACGATTACACCAACCCCAGTTTTTAGTTATTTGTGTTCTTTTCATTCATTTCCTTTCGTTTTTCTTTTATACTTATCCATTTCAATTTTCCTTAGTCTGTCTTTTATCCTTTTACCAATAGAATTTCCCCCTTTTGCTACGTCCCAATGTATGTCTTCTTCTTCACTTATTTCAGAACCTTCTTCTATGGCCACTTTATTATTTTTTTCTCATCTAATTTTTCTAGTACTTTTACTACTTCTAAAATTTCTTCTCATTGTTCATTTCCTCTATTTCAACTTCCTTACTGTTGTTTTCATTTTACAATCCATCCATAAATGTCCAATGTTGCTACATTTATATCATTACATTTTACATTTTTGCATCATGTCCCATTTCTCCACACATATAAAATTATCTTTGATATAGTTACCTATAAAATTTCCTTTTTTTTCCACAAAGAAAACATGTTTTGGATTATCCTCAGTATTTTTCAATACCCTATTTTCCTCCACATTTTTCATGCTTGGTATATATGTAATTTTTTTTCTCTTTCTATTTTCAATACAATATTACAATCCCAACCACCAATCCATAAACTCCATTTGTCATAAACTTTTGCAATGTCCAGTGCTTCTTTACATAAAGCTTTCAAACATTCTGCGTTTGAACTTGTATATGTAATTTGTTTTTTTTTTACTTTCCTGTTAAATGCTTTTATCACATGAAGCTTCCATGGATTACAGCATTTCCTTTTCTCATATTCTCCAATAAATATTTCCATTGAAAAAACATTCTGAAATATAATGTCACAAAATGTCTCTTTGCTATTAAGAATAAATGTTCTTACCTCATGTGCTTTTACAACCAAAGGGTATTTTAAATTGTCACACACTTCATACTTGTCCATTTCTTTGTCTTCCTTACTTTCAGTCCTTACCACCTGCTTACGTTTTTTTATTTTCTTCTGCTTTCTTTACCACTACTCCACTTTTGCCTTCCCTTCTTTTCCTATGCATATGTTTTCTTTTCCACCTCACCACTATTCTTCAAAATTGTCTCTGCAGCCTCCTTTTGTATTTTCTCCATATTGTCTCCCCAAGAAACATCTCCTTCATTTTCCTGCTCACTTTGCACCACCATTTCTTTAAGAAAATCATCCTACAACCCTCACAACTGAAGGGTTGTAATTATACATATTTCATTTGCTGACTCATCTCTAAACAGGTTTCTTTGAGACATTTCCTCATACTCTAGCCCACATTCTCTGGTCTTGACCTTTGCTTTCACCATCATTTCTTTCACCACTCCATCATCTCCATCTTTCTTCATCTGCCTTCATGTTGCTGTGGGCCACCTCTGCGCTTGGAACAGAAACAGGAAGTACTCCTCCAAAATAGGTCCCACTTGCAACAGTGAAGAGTAGGGGAAGCTCCTTAATGCCCATGCCAAATTTTCCCTAATAGCATTAATACTACCTCAGAACTCCCCTGCAAATTGGCTACCAGCCTATTGAGACTAATCCAGTCAACACAGGATAAATAAAACCTTCATAATCAGATTTACAGCAAAGTTGCTATATTACTAAAGAAGAAATCATAAAAAAACTGGCATACTTTAATGATAGTACAATACGACAACAGCCAGTTCACCAAACTCGATTTGTTGTTTTTTGTTGTTATACTAAACAAGTTATTTATACGATTAAATGTGGTTGTAAAAAATTCTATATAGGACAAACGAAAAGAATGTTTAAAGTGAGAATAATGGAACATCTTAGGGACATAAAAAATAACAAATTAGAGAGCCCTTTGGCTCAACATTTTGTTAAATTCCATAATTCTGATATAACTAGTTTTAAGGCATCTGTATTAGAAAAGGTTGATAGTAAGGGAGCTAGTGAAGAAAGAATGAAGAATTTACTTTTAAGAAAATAATTAATTTTTATTTTAAAATATCAGACACTTACACCAAAGGGACTGAATGTGGATTGCTGCTGGAAAAGTGTAATATAAATCTGTCTTTTTAAAAGGTAATGGATTTTTTTAATTGTTTAATGATTGTTTAATTATGTAATTAGTTAATAGGTGTGTGTATAAATAGGTAATAGTGATGTATTGTAATTTACTCCTTGAAGGCTTTGTTAAGCCGAGGCGCTAGAGACTGTACAGCAAATAAATCGAGTTTGGTGAACTGGCTGTTCTCGTATTCTACATTTGGATTCCTTTTTCCTTTTCGAGCTGAAGAGCTGGTGTTGTGATTCTTGTTTAATGATAGTACACCCTATTCATTTATAACTTTATGGTCTAATATATTTACTAAGTATAAAGTCAACAACATTCTAAATCAGAATGTGAAATGGTTTCACAGGTATGTTTCTCAAAAAAAAAATACATACACACACACACACACACACACACACATATATATATATATATATATATATATATATATATATATATATATATATATAAATTCATATGATATTTTGTAGATACAGTCAACCACAATGAAACTCTGAAGTAATAAGCAGGCCCAAGAAAACTAAGTTGCCAAGTAAAATTAATTGATAATATTTTCATACATTTATATCAGTGTCCTAAATTTAGACTCTTTCCCTCCATCTCATACTGGACATGACCAGTCTTATGCACAGGTGAACTAAGTGACCACCTAGAGAACCATTCCACTAAGGGTACCTTTCTGACATTATTTTTTCCATGCTTCTATACAAAAAGTGGTTGTAAATGCACCCCTTACTTAATGGTGTCATATGGGAGAGGTAATGACTAGTAGTTGAAGTGTGATGGAAAGGATTAAAATAACTCTACAAACTGATTTACTAGATGCAATGCTCATGGACAATGAATTTTTGGAGTTTTCTACTTCTTATTATCACAAGACAAATACTAGAAAACCCTCACATATTGAACAGTAAAGAAACAAGCGTAGTAGCTATGTTGTAAGATAGCACCACAGTAGGAATTGCAAGCAGTAGTATTAAGTCGATTTTTTTTTCAGATCCTGGCAGGCAACCAGGTAAGAATAGTAGACACATTTGCAGGACAAACTTGCAGGTATTTCATTTTCTTTATATATGTGTCCACTGTCAACAGCCCCTGATTTCACTATAATTATCCATTCTCATCTGTCTCTGAATTTGCAGAATGCTCCTAATATTGATACATATTTCTGTCCTATCCCTCTGAAATTTTTTGAATTTTCTGGTAAAACATTGAGGATTACAGCCAGTCAATAATGCTAGACATTAAAGTTTATTACCTAGTCTTCAGGAAATTCATGCTGATGCAAAGCATATCGCTCTAATATCACTTTAATTACATTACAGTAATATTAAAAAAACTGTCCATCATTTTTTAAGCAAGTAAAGAACTCTGAATGTCCCTGAGAATGTCTCTGTTGTTGGTTTGTTCATAATAAAATCCATGCTTTTGTAAGTCCCAGAGGGTTGCAATTACTAATGACAGTCATGTGAGTTTCTGATTTCCTATTTTCAAAAAAATAATTGCTATGTATACCAGTTATTTTATCAACTCTCCATATATGTAAGAGAAATATTCACAGTCAGTGCTTGATTTTAGATTTTTTATCAGGATTTTTGGATTTTTTAATAAATAATTTTTATATGAGAATATGAGGGAGTTTTAAAAATTTGTATTTATTTTGTAAGTGTTGGACATCTGAGATGTATACAGACAAGTTACTTACAATAATAAAAACTATATAAGAGGCTACTGGATGAGGACTGAACACCACTGATCAGAAATAAAATTTATAGAATAAAAGTGAACAGTCAAAAACAGACTAGTAAGTACTTTCATGTTTACAGATTGCTTCATCAGACTGATGAAAGTCAAAGCAATCAAAGTATTTAAATCTGCTATGCTCAATCAGAAAGCTCAAACATTAATAACACAATGCCTATATGCTCTGATACTAACTAAAATATTACTAATCCAATAACATACATTATGCATCCCAGCAGTCATTATAAATAGCAAAACTAACAATTGATAGTGCTATCTGTTGAGGGAAAGGACCAACTGCTGTTTGTACTTTATTGCTGCTTTGGAAGGTTTGACACGATTTGTGCAAAGTAACTAAAAATACTTTATAGAACAAAGGTTGAAAATCAATATGTGGCCATTATTTGTTTGTCATACCAGGCATCTGAAGTGGGCACAGAATTTGCTTTACTACTGGGTGGGGGTAAGAGATATATCCAGATGAAACAGCTGATCTTATTGCTTGCTTCCTTTAAACAATCACTGCTATGGCTTTAGAAGACTAATGTGCAGGTGTGAACTAAGAATGTTTCATTATTGTGAACATTATTTATCTGAGGTGTACCCAGTAAATTGTATATACCTGATGTCTATGGAGACTATATATGAATACAAGTAACCTATTTCTGTTATTGCTTAATCACTATTAAAAGTTACTGATCATGTGTGGCTGGAGCAGTGTCAAAAAGGAGTAGTGTTGAATAGGGTGTTTGCTAAAATCAATGTAAAAATAGTATTGATATGGATTATGCATGGGTGCGTGTGTATGTGTGTGTGTGTGTGTGTGTGTGTGTGTGTGTGTGTGTGTGGTCGGAGGTCACAGTGTATTTAAGTGTAACAAGCTGGCCATAATTTCTCTCAATTTCCATCACAAGCATCAAGACTGTACATGATATGTGACTACTTTTGGTGGTCTGGTAGAAACAGGATGCATGTGAAAGCAACTGACTATTGTCATGGTGGTGCATTATGTAGCATTGCAAGCTCAAGGTGTATAGATCTTGTTGAGTTCTTGGCTGTGTGGAGTGTGCATAGCTTCTCTGTATCTGTGTGGTTGTATCCGTGTGCTCTTGTCTCCTTCAACACCCCAAAGAACTTGCCTGTAGGTAAGTCTGCAGTGTGTTTGTATGTGTGTTTGTGTGTGTGTGTGTGTGTGTGTGTGTGTGTGTGTGTGTGTGTGTGTGTGTGTGTGTGTGTGTGTGTGTTTATCTGAATATAAAAAAATAAAATCACAGATTGTATCTGTTGACACATACAATATTGCCAGACAGATTCATAGCTATTCTGGGCAACAGTAAAGAATACGTTAACAAGTCATACTCTTAAAAAAAGTCATAAGACATACAATGCATCACAAAATAGCCAGACTCTTAGCACATTTGGGGACCTGATGGACCCCATAGCTCAGACTGTATAAGTGAATATTCAGACAGGCTTAGTAGTGTAGTCTACTCTGAACTTCATCTAGCTTAAAAATAACCCTGTTCAGAGGTGAGTATATAAGGTTGATGTACTTTGTTGAAAGGGCTGGTGACAGTGTGGGCATTACTATATTAATTTGCTTGAAATCAAACCTCAGAGGTGTGCAAATAAGGTCATAGCTTGTCCAGTAGAAGTAAACTATGTAAGAACAACAACTTAGAATATGTTAGTATGCTTGCCAGTTATTTCACTTTCCAGACAATCAAATATTGGATAGATTGATTATTTTTTGGAGATGGGCATATAGCGACATGCTGTTTTATTCTTCTGACAGCAAACAGATGAAATATTTTGCAGTGTTCAATTTACTTTTTCAGGTTTTTCTCTGTCTGGCAACTGAGAGGTGTGCAGAAGATGGCTGTATTTTTGGCATAGGCCTGAGGAAGCATGATGTATATATGTTTGACAGCAGCTAATTAAAATGTATGACTTTGGCAATTTGTGACTTCATCACAGCCTAATACCAGAAGGATTCACAGAAGATGACTATCTTTTTTTTTTTTTTTTTTTGAGGGGAGCAGGGAGGCGGGCATTATTCCCAGGTGGGATTTAAGCATCCTTTCAAGCATTTGTCTTGTTAGTTTATTGTGAATTGTTATTTTTGTCAGACATAACTTAAAAAAAATAAGACTGACTGACTTTCCTTGCTCATTTTTTTATGTTTATCTTTGACGATCCTTGAAAAAAAAATTGTAAAATTAACTCTAAACTGCACCACGGACCAACTATAATCTTGTGACTTCTGGCAGCCTAGCTGTCATCCATAGCCCTGGTTTAACTTCCTTACTTATTCCATAGCTATTTTATTATACTTTACTCCTCAATATTTACATTATGTGGAACAGATGCAGGAAAAAGATGGAAAGTTGAGTAGTTAGATTACATGTTTTCCCTTAGTTAGGATTTTTGTTCAGAACATCATTGAAACAAATGGTTGGGAAAAACTCTAAAGTCCACATCAGAACATTTAAAGAAGACATGGCTTCTGGGGGCCTAGCAGCCCTCAGATCTCTGACTTAATACAGTTATTTCTTCTAGGTTTATAGGTTCATTAGTAAGTTCTTGGCTGGCTGCTCTTGCAGCCCATTTTAAGCCTAGCCAGTTTCCCTTTATGTGCTCAAATTAACGTACTGCATTTGGTTAAAGATCTGCCTTACCTATTGCATAGTTGATAATTATATATTACCCCTAATGAAAATAACTGAGATCATACAATAGATAATTTGAGGGTGCCAATGCATGGGATAAAGCATTTAGGAGCTGCCTTTGTTCATTACTAGTATGGGGGCAGTTCTAGGGTAAATATTCTGTTTCCCATCCATTGATCCAAGTTGCATTTGAATATGAAAATGTTTGAACTTTGATTTATGTGGAAAGGGTCTCTGTTTCAGAGCAGCAGTATCCTTTGCAAGATATACCCGTCCCTCCAAATCATTCTGTTGATGTTGCTGAAGAGGTTTAGATCCCAGGATTGAGTATTTCTGATGCCATTTGAGTTGCTGATGTGCAGCAAAAGTCATCGGTATCAGGATAGAGGATGTGTTATATGCCAGGCACAGGTTGCCTCTTAGCAGGGCTTTGAGTTGTTCTATGTAGGACATCTTGTTTAGGCTTTGTATCCTTTTAGTAAGGTATCTTTGAGAGCATTCCAGTTGCTGCATGTGTCTGAACAGATACATGCCAAAGGGAGCATCATACACAATGGCTGACTTAATAAGCGATGAGAAAAGAGGGACAATTACATTGCTAGACCTGGACACAATCCCTTTGTTTATAAACTGTGCAATATTGAAGGACTTTCTTACAATGGACACATGTTGGTCAAAGATTAGGTCACTGTCCACAGAAGTTTCCAAATCACAAACAACTGGGTCAGCTCTTAGGGGTATATTGTCGATGTGGTAGATCCCTGGGGTAGCTGACTTCCCAAAGGATGTAATCATGCACATTTTGACATTTAGTTTCAGTCCATGATTTAGCAACCAATTGCTTCTTTGGTACAAATCTTTCTGAAAGATGGCAAAGTCATTTGGAGATTCAGTGGCTGCTCCTACCTTTCAGTCATTTGGAAACTTAGACAGCCAGAGCCCATTGGTATTGTTTTTTTTTTTGTTTCACTACAGTAGATACTAAGTGAGAGAGGTTTTATCACCAAACACTGAGGGACTCCACTGCTGACTGGTGTCTTTGTTTCTTAGGTTCATAAGTTCACAGGAGGTTACTAGGCTAATGACCCTAGAGCCCTTACAAGGCTAGTCATATTTATCCCTAGTTGCCCCAGTTGTCAGTGGTTGGGTGAGTGAAGTTCACAGAGGTAATGGTCTATGGTAGTTAATTCTGACTTCCTCTGTCCAGGAGGGATATGGGGACCACCCCCAGGAGTGAATTTGCAGTCACCCATCCATTGATCCTGGTTGCGTTTGAAGAGGGTCTGGGAGGGGCTCTGTTTCACATGAATTGGAAGCATGTTCCAGAAAAGTGGCAAGCTCTTGGTGATGTATTTGTCTCTCCAGATTGACCTGTTCATATCAAGGGCTAGGTTACGATCCCTGGATTGACTGACCCCCACCTCCAGTTTTATTTATTTAAGAATATGTAGCATTTGTGACAGAGCCTGTTCAGAGAATGCCATGTCAGCCAGGCACAGGTCACCACTTAGCAACCTCTAATCGAATACAGTGACAGGGCTTTCAATCTTTCCATGTAAGACTTGTTTTGTGTGCCCTGTAATTTCTTGGTGAGGAACCTCTGTGGTTTCTCCAGTTGTTGCATGTGTCTGGTGAGGTACATACAAAAGGTAGTATTGTACTCAATTACTGGTCTAATGAGGGGTGAGTGTAATGAAATGATAACATCCTCAGATCTCAATGTGATGCCTTTACTTTGAAGATGTGCCACATACAAGGATTTTCTTTACTACTGTGGATATGTGGTGGTCAAAGTTTAGATTGCTATCAACATGAGTACTCAGATCATCTACCACTGGGTCTACACTTAGGAAGATGCTGTCCATAATGTAATTAGCAGGGATGTCAGTTTTTCCGGAAGGAATAATAATGCATTTTTTGCATTTAGCTTTAATCTGTGGCTTTGACACTAATAGTTTGTCCGCGGTAACCCTGTCTGCAGTATATTAACATCATTGGGGGACGTGATGATTGGTGACAATTTGCATTCATCAGTGAACTTAGTCAACCACAGGCCATCTATGTTTGTCTGGACTTTTGAGAAATAAATTGTGAACAATAAGAAGCCCGGCAGAGAACTCTGTGGTATGCCACTGGTGACTGGTCTTTTGCTAGAGGTGATGTCACTCACTTTGCCAGTATGTGTCTGGTCGGTGATCCAGCTGCCTACCCATCTGGTAATGTAGGGGTTAACTCCCAACTAGAAGAGTTGCTCTGTAATACCTGAGTGGGGGATTGTGTCAAATGCCTTGGCTAGCTCAAGATAGGAGCTATGCACTGTCTTTCCCTTGTCCAGGGCCTTGGTGACTTTCTCAGAGAAGTCAACTATATTTAACAGGCATGATCTACCTTTTACAAATCTGAACTGGGTTGGGACCAAAGTCTGGAGATTACCTATGCCCTTGTTAATAAGGTCTCTACTTTTTAATTTCTCCAAATATTTTGGGTTTCTAATACTATGATGGGAATGGACCCCATTCCTAAGTCAAAATACATTTAAAGTTCATGAAATTAGTATTGTTTCACTGTTTGATGTCAGCCAAAAGTGCTCTTCGCAGCACCCGCAATGTGACCAGTAATGACTCCTTCTGTAATTCTTATGGAGTTATGTGTATTGGTAGCCTATCTAAATATGATTGTAGACTCTTTTTTCATAAAACCCATTGCTCCTACTACTATTGGAACTATCTGGGTATCTTTCTTCCACATTGCTCTCGTTTCTGCTTGCAAATCCTGATATTTTATAACTTTGTGTCTCTCTGTGTACAGGACAATGTAGTCACTGGGTGTGGCAATTTCAATGATCAATGCTACTTTTGTCTTCTTTTCTTGGACCACTATATCTAGTTTTCTAGTATCTATCTTTTGAACTGTTGGTAATGGATGATCCCATATGATGTAGACTTCATCATTTTCTATGATGCTTTGTGGCTCATGTTTCCAGTGTTTTTCAGCCACTTCTATACCATAATGTGTGCACAATCCCCAGTGCAACAGTCTTGCCACATTATTATGCCTTTCAGTATACAGTCCTCCTGCCATTAGTGTGTCAGAGCCAGCAATGAGGTGCGTAACAGTTTCCAATTCAGTTTTACAAAACCTACATTTATCTGTTTCTCTCACATGTTCAATGGACTTTGTAAACCAATGTGTATGTAGCCCATTATCTTGGGGCGCCAATATTAATCTTTCATCTCTTGGTTTGAATTTACCTCTCCTTAACCATTCCTGCATTTGTTCCTGATCAACACGAGGATCTTCCAGAAGTTTTCTATACTTCCAACTATATTTATGCATTTTCCACATTTCTTGCCTTTCATCTGGTCCTTCACCTTATATCCTTCCTTATGTTTTTTGGCACATTCAGTTACTGCCTGATTTTTATCTACTTCTGGTTTGATTTCCATTCCTGCTTGAAGCCGATATGCTTCTGCTAAGTTAAGCAGGGAAGTTATCTTAGATTTATTCTCCTCATGTTTCAAAACTTTCACTACATTTGGGTCTCATGAGGTCAGCAGATATGTGTGGAGTCCCACTATTACAGATCTATATATATATAATCAATTTCAAGGAGGCACATCCCTCCTTTGGAACGAGGAATATGTAGTCTTGGTATGCATTAATTTTTATAAATCCTTTGGTGAGCATGAAGCATCCTTCTTGTTTTAATATCTAATCTATACAACATATTTTGGGGCCAATCAATCACTCCAAAACTGTAAGTTAGAACAGGAAGAGCAAATTGGTTTATAGCTTGGATTTTGTTCCTAGATGTCAATGCTGTTTTCAGGATTAATTTTTTCTTCTGAAATATTACTTACTAAGTTTTACTCACATTTGTTCATGTTTTATTGCTGATCCTTCTTCAATTCCCAAGTATCTATACACTCCCTCTTGCTCAAGTTATTTTATATCACATTCTTGTCCTAAAATGATGTTTTCCTGGTGCTGCAATTTTCCTGCTTTAAAGGTTGCTTTTGCACATTTATCAAGGCCAAATGGCATTCTAATATCATCTGAAAAAGTTTTGACAACCTGCAGCTATGCTTTCAGTTCCTCATCTGATGAGCTATATAGTTTTAAATCATCGACAAAGATAAGATGAGAAGTCTTTAAACTTTGTTGTTTTCTAGTTGCTATTACTAAATTATAGCCATGGCCTAAGCTATTAAGTAAACAGCTTAATGGGTTATGGGCAAGGCAGAACAGCAACGGTGACAGAGTCACCCTGGTATATCCCCCTTTAAATGTTTATTCCTGGGATAATAATTTGTCCTTTATCATGACTTAATTGCAAAGTGGTCTGCCATTGTTTTGCTTTCACTCTAATGTAGTCAATCAGTGTAGAGTGTATAGGTTCATAGGTTCATAGATGTGTATTAGGCTAATGGCCCTGGAGCCTTTACAAGTCTAGCCCATAGGATTAACCTGGCATCATGCCACCTGACCTTAGTTCCCAGTGCCTCTGACAAGCAACTTGAGTGATCCCCAGAGTGAATTTTCTATTTCCAATCCACTCATCAAGATTTCTCTTGAAGATGGCCAGTGAGGTGCTCTGTTTGACATGTATGGGACGTCTATTCAATAGCATGGGCAGTCCCTGTGTTGTGAACCTGTCCCTCCAGCACATTATGTTGATTGTGGTAATGAGGCTGAGGTCTCTGGAGCATGTGGTGCAGAGGGATTGTGATTTCTTTAGATGTAGCATTTTTAACAGAGCTGGGTCAGACATGGCTTTATAAGTCAAGCAGAGATTGCCTCTAAGTAGGCGATATGAGACAGAGAATAGTTGGAGTTTTTTGAGTCTGTCCATATACGACAAGTGTTTAAGACCTAGGATCCTCTTTGTGAGGTACTTTTGCGGCCTCTCCAGTTGTTGCAGGTGTCTAGTGAGGTACATGCCAAATGGGGAATTGTATTCGATGATTGGCCTAATGAGGGAAAAGTAGAGGGAGACAATGACCTCTTTCTTCCTGGATGCAAAACCCTTAGTAGTGAGATATGCCACAAAGAAGGACTTTCTGACCACAGTGGCAATGTGGTGGTCAAAGGAGAGGTTGCTGTCAACCTGTGTATCTTATACGTTTTTAAGCACTCTTTTATCCATGAATGTGGAATACTACCAAATGCTTTTTTGTAGTCAATCCATGCCATACTTAGATTCTTTCCCTATTTACACCTCCACTATGGCTTTGTTTAACAACAAATGATCCTTTGTTCCATATGATTTTCTTTTATTGCCCTTTTCTTCTTCTGCCATAATTGAGTTTTCTTCTAAATGACTATAAACTCTGTTGGCATCAGTTCCCATGTATAGTTCATACATCGTCAGAAGGCAGGTTATTGGTCTATAATGTTTGGGGTAACATGCAGGTTCACTCTTACGTAGGAGCATTGTTTTACCTGTTGTTAGCCAGACTGGTGTCTGTTCGGGGTGCACATATAATTAGTTCTTACTCATGGCTAGGTCTTCATGCAAAGATGTTAATACATTTAACTAAAAGTTAGGTACTGCATCTGGGTCTGGGGTTTTCCAGTTAGACGCTTTTCTTAACTTTGTTTCAGTCTCTTTGCCTGTTCCTTCATACCATTTCATATCCTGTACCTTTAAATTTCTTATTACTTCTTTTAGTTCTTTTATCCATTTTGCATCTTTGTTGTGTTCCACAGGATCTTCATAGATACTCGAGGTTCTGTTTTAATAAAAGAGACCAGGCTCCACCTCGAGGTTCTGTTTTAATAAAAGAGACCAGGCTCCACCTCGAGGTTCTGTTTTAATAAAAGAGACCAGACTCCACCTCGAGGTTCTGTTTTAATAAAAGAGACCAGGCTCTACCTCGAGGTTCTGTTTTAATAAAAGAGATCAGGCTCCACCTCGAGGTTCTGTTTTAATAAAAGAGACCAGGCTCCACCTCGAGGTTCTGTTTTAATAAAAGAGACCAGGCTCCACCTCGAGGTTCTGTTTTAATAAAAGTGACCAGGCTCCACCTCGAGGTTCTGTTTTAATAAAAGAGACCAGGCTCCACCTTGAGGTTCTGTTTTAATAAAAGAGACCAGGCTCCACCTCGAGGTTCTGTTTTAATAAAAGAGACCGGGCTCCAGCTCGAGGTTCTGTTTTAATAAAAGAAACCAGGCTCCACCTCGAGGTTCTGTTTTAATAATAGAGACCAGGCTCCACCTCGAGGTTCTGTTTTAATAAAAGAGACCCGGCTCCAGCTCGAGGTTCTGTTTTAATAAAAGCGGCCACGCTCCACCTCAAGGTTCTGTTTTAATAAAAGAGACCAGGTTCCACCTTGAGGTTCTGTTTTAATAAAAGAGACCAGGCTCCACCTCGAGGTTCTGTTTTAATAAAAGAGACCAGGCTCTAGCTCGAGGTTCTGTTTTAATAAAAGAGACCAGGCTCCACCTCGAGGTTCTGTTTTAATATTATCAATGACAGTAAAATGAAAAGAATGACCAGTATTTTCCATTATGTGTTTGCTAAGTGCATTTGTATCTTTTTTTGATTTTATGTCATACAAATGCTCATAGACATTTTTTTTTAATTTACGGTCCATTTTACCAATATAAAAACAGCTACAACAATTACATAGAGCACAATAAATAATCCTTTCAGATCCACAATTGTATTTTTGATGAAGTTTTACTTCAATGTTGTTTATCAGAAAAGTGCTACCTTCCTTAATGTGTTTACAACAGTTACACATGGCACACTTTTTCATGTGCCCAATATTATTCATTCCCTTTGGTTTCATCTCAAATATATTCTTTAGTTTATGCCCTTCTTAAATACTATGGCATGATGTGAATCAATATGGTCTAATTTTTTATTCATGTTTTAGTATGGACCAGTTCTTTTCTAAGATTTTTCTTTATTTATAACTGTCATTAGTGTATATGGTGATGAAAGACGTCTTATAGTCCCTTTTTATTTTTTGGTTCTAAACATTTAAGCATTGAGTGAAGTTGTACTGGTGATGCTGGTGTCAATATCTGATAGTAAAGGACTAAAATGACCTCTCTCCCTTTTATTTACTACTTCCAACATAATTTTAGTAATACATTTGTACGGATAGCCTCTCCTTGAAAACATGAATTTCAAGTTGTCACATTCACTGAGAAAATCATCCATGACTGAAACCATTCAGGCTGCCCTAACAAATTGCCCCTTTACAATGGCTTTTTTCTGTTTCTGTGGATGTGTACTTTAGTAATAGAGTAGGGAGTTGGAGTAGGTTTCCTTTCTATATATTTTTGAAACAAACTTATTGTTTGTATAATCTTTAGTGGGAAGAATTTCTAGACAGGGCAACTGGTCCATACTATAATTATGTGTGAATTTCAAAAATGTAGCAGTAGAATCCATATAAGAAATTAATTCATTGATGTGTTCTGGGGGTCCATCCCACAAAATAAAGGTGGGTGCAACATTTTACATGACTGAACATCGGACTGTTGAACAAAAACTTATTTTCCCATTGGGTGACAATATTTGCATACTGGTCCCCACAAGAAGAGCCCATTGCCACCCCCTCCTGTTGCAGATATATTTCATGGTTAAAGTAGATGAAGTTGTTTATCAAAACAAGTTCAAGTAAGTGTGTATATACTTGGACATTGTTGTGTTCAACTCCTTTTTCATATAAGTATTCTGAAAACCATTCTGTGTTATGGGGAATAACAGAATATAAATCTTTGATGTCAATAGTCAAAAGGACATACCCAGTTTTAAATGGAGTGTTGTTAATGAGATGTAAAAAACTCCATGAGTCCTTAGATAAATGGGTTTCGGAGAATACCAGTTCTTTAAGTCTATTGTCTAGGAGTTTTGCAAGTGGGTGGGTAAGGGAATCTTTTGCATCCACAATGGGTCTCATGGGTGGCTGTTTGAGGATTTTATGCAGTTTAGGCAACCCGAACATCACTGACATCCTGGGATATGACACTGTGAGATAGTTTAACTCTTCAGTGGTGATGGACCCCTCTATAAATAAATCCTGTAACTTATTCTTAATTCTATTGTATGCTGTGTGTAATTCGTTCAAGCAGGATTTTGCATATGCTTTCCCATTGAAAATGTGTAACATCTTGTTAGTGTAATCTACCTGATTCATAAGGACTACACCTCCTCCCTTGTCGGGTTTCGTTATTCTGACCAAATCAAGTACACGTTTAATGTCCTGTAATACACCCTCCACATTATTGTCTGTCTGTCTTTGTTGATTAATCCTTAAAAAATTATGAATATTAAGTTCACATATTTCAAACGGTTGGAGAATCGGGTGAAGGGGGGCGTTGTATGTGCTTGACATGGCTAAACGATTAATAAAATTTTCTGATAATGAATTCTGAAAAAGGACCTTGAAATTCAACTTATGTGTGTATAATTTCAGGTTAATTAATGTGCTGGAAATGTCTGTGGGTTCTGCAGGTACGTAAGTAAAACCTTTTGAAAATAAGTCACAGTGTTTAGTTTCAATACACATCAGAAAAATTATACACTTTGAAATCGCCTTCACCATTGGTAATGATATGACAATGGGGTAGTACATCATCAGAAAACACCTCTAAAATAGCTGGAAAATCATTATTTAATTCCTGTTGGACCAAGTTTGATTCTTTACCCCCCTCCCCCTCCAATTGAATCTCCCCCTTGTGTTCCATTGAGTACTGAGAGGATAAGTGTTCCCCTGGTGTGTTTCCCAGGGTTGGTCTGAGACTGTTGCTTTGTTCCTTATTCTCTCCGACCGTCTTAGGGTGGGAAATCTCTTGGGTCTAAAAAATTATTCTGACCATTGTTAGCAGTATCACAGTCAACTTCAATGTTGTTAACAGAATTGTTACCAGCAAAATTATTATAACCATGGTCTGGGAATTTGTTACCCCATTCCTGTAAAGGAGGTGGTTTGGGGTAAGCCCATCCCTTTCCATAGTAATTTTTATCCCTGTTAAGCTTTTTTTACCTTGCATGCTGTTATAGAGGTAGATAACTGCTCAATACTGCAAAAAATACTTGTGTATTCATATTTAAATTCATCATATTGTGTGTGTTCACTTATTCTTTTATCAAGCTCTGAAACAACAGTAATTAAATCATTAATCGTAGCATCATTACTTTTCACAATAACTTTCATGTATTCAAGACTTTGAGCATCAAAACGAGTCATACGTTCTTTATGCAGGTCAGAACCTGCTTTTAAACCACTGGGATAATGCCACATTCTGAGTCTCTTAGGAACAATGTGCTCTTTTATACATTCAGCAAAGTATGCATTGTCAAGCTGCAAGTGCTTGATTTTTGAAAGTTTGTAGTCAAGTTCTTCTAAAAGTAACTGAATACTATTGTTAAAAAAGTACCTGTCAATTGCTTTTCACTGTTCAAAACAATGGCTTCAGTAAGCCAGTCCTTTAAAACTGGAACAGAACCTCTGTAGTTAGAATGAACACTTGATCCTGCCACAATGGCTTGAGAATCTGAATTTACAGTTCTCTGCCACAAGGGATTGAATGTCCATCTTCATTTGTTAATCCAGCCCTAAGGAATGTAGAGTTCAATGAATTAAGTGTTTGTAATGTGTTTCCTTCATTCAAAATGCTCTGTAAACTAGTAGAAGCAACCACTGCTTCTCCTGGAGTGCTTATCTTGCATCTGATGTCACCAGGGGGTGTGGCCACATCATTAGGGGGTGTGGCCACACCATTAGGGGGCATACCGAGAAAGGATTCAACCTTTTTAGTTAAACCTTGTACAACGGCAGTTAAATTCAAAATGGCTTGCTGTAGAGCATTAAAGTCAGTCTCCTGAGTTACAAGGGGAGCGGATAAATCCATGCTGTCCTCGTCGACCATCCAAACCAGTAAAAAAGACAAGAAGAAAAAACTGTTGCAAAACACAAAAATGCCAAGCAGGAACAGAAGGATGAACCACTCTACAGTAAATAAATGCTCTTATTCAGGCCAAATTCAATGAAACCAATACTGGAGTTTATTGAAAAGAATACAACAAATGATTAGCGCTTTCATCCTGACCACTTCAGAACTTCATCAGATAATAAATTTAATCACACAATCTATTTATATAGTACAGAAAAACTGGGTAAAAAATCATTAAACAATTAATACATTATTTAAACTGACACACCTCCTTAAAGGAAAAGACATGTAAAAGACTTTATTATACATGTAACATATAAAATCTGTATAAGATGTAATAAATAGATGGTAAAAAACTCTCATTGTAATATAAAAACATAGGTAAAATTGTGTTTAAAAATACATGCATAATGAATAAATAATTATTTAAAACAGTGTTATCTTTCTAGGGCTTTTAATTTTAAAAGAGAGCTGATAGAAATGTGTTCATTTAAGCCTGGCCAGCTAGATGCATTAAGACGCAGTTGTCAGTAAAGCTCCCTCTTTTCTAGTAAAAGAGACCAGGCTCCACCTCGAGGTTCTGATTTAATAAAAGAGACCAGGCTCCACCTCGAGGTTCTGTTTTAATAAAAGAGACCAGGCTCCACCTCAAGGTTCTGTTTTAATAAAAGAGACCAGGCTCCACCTCAAGGTTCTGTTTTAATAAAAGAGACCAGGCTCCACCTCGAGGTTCTGTTTTAATAAAAATTACCAGGCTCCACCTCGAGGTTCTGTTTTAATAAAAGAGACCAGGCTCCACCTCGAGGTTCTGTTTTATTGAAAGAGACCAGGCTCCACCTCGAGGTTCTGTTTTAATAAAAGAGACCAGGCTCCACCTCGAGGTTCTGTTTTAATAAAAGAGACCAGGCTCCACCTCAAGGTTCTGTTTTAATAAAAGAGACCAGGCTCCACCTCAAGGTTCTGTTTTAATAAAAGAGACCAGGCTCCACCTCGAGGTTCTGTTTTAATAAAAGAAACCAGGCTCCACCTCGAGGTTCTGTTTTAATAAAAGAGACAAGGCTCCACCTCGAGGTTCTGTTTTAATAAAAGAGACCAGGCTCCACCTCGAGGTTCTGTTTTAATAAAAGAGACCAGGCTCCACCTCGAGGTTCTGTTTTAATGAAAGAGACCAGGCTTCACCTCGAGGTTCTGTTTTAATAAAAGAGACCAGGCTCCACCTCGAGGTTCTGTTTTAATAAAAGAGACCAGGCTCCACCTCGAGGTTCTGTTTTAATAAAAGAGACCAGGCTCCTCCTCGAGGTTCTGTTTTAATAAAAGAGACCAGGCTCCACCTCGAGGTTCTGTTTTAATAAAAGAGATCAGGCGCCACCTCGAGGTTCTGTTTTAATAAAAGAGACTAGGCTCCACCTCAAGGTTCTGTTTTAATAAAAGAGACCAGGCTCCACCTCGAGGTTCTGTTTTAACAAAAGAGACCAGGCTCCACCTCGAGGTTCTGTTTTAATGAAAGAGACCAGGCTCCAACTCGAGGTTCTGTTTTAATAAAAGAGATCAGGCTCCACCTCGAGGTTCTGTTTTAATAAAAGAGACCAGGCTCCACCTCGAGGTTCTGTTTTAATAAAAGAGACCAGGCTCCACCTCAAGGTTCTGTTTTAATAAAGAGACCAGGCTCCACCTCGAGGTTCTGTTTTAATAAAAGAGACCAGGCTCCACCTCGAGGTTCTGTTTTAATAAAAGAGACCAGGCTCCACCTCAAGGTTCTGTTTTAATAAAAGAGACCAGGCTCCACCTCGAGGTTCTGTTTTAATAAAAGAAACCAGGCTCCACCTCGAGGTTCTGTTTTAATAAAAGAGACCAGGCTCCACCTGGAGGTTCTGTTTTAATATAAGAGACCAGGCTCCACCTTGAGGTTCTGTTTTAATAAAAGAGACCAGGCTCCACCTCGAGGTTCTGTTTTAATGAAAGAGACCAGGCTTCACCTCGAGGTTCTGTTTTAATGAAAGAGACCAGGCTCCACCTCGAGGTTCTCTTTTAATAAAAGAGACCAGGCTCCACCTCGAGGTTCTGTTTTAATAAAAGAGACCAGGCTCCACCTCGAGGTTCTGTTTTAATAAAAGAGACCAGGCTCCACCTCGAGGTTCTGTTTTAATAAAAGAGGCCAGGCTCCAGCTCGAGGTTCTGTTTTAATAAAAGAGGCCAGGCTCCACCTCGAGGTTCTGTTTTAATAAAAGAGAACCTCGATGTTCTGTTTTAATAAAAGAGACCAGGCTCCACCTCGAGGTTCTGTTTTAATAAAAATGACCAGGCTCCACCTCGAGGTTCTGTTTTAATAAAAGAGACCAGGCTCCACCTCGAGGTTCTGTTTTATTGAAAGAGACCAGGCTCCACCTCGAGGTTCTGTTTTAATAAAAGAGACCAGGCTCCACCTCGAGGTTCTGTTTTAATAAAAGAGACCAGGCTCCACCTCAAGGTTCTGTTTTAATAAAAGAGACCAGGCTCCACCTCAAGGTTCTGTTTTAATAAAAGAGACCAGGCTCCACCTCGAGGTTCTGTTTTAATAAAAGAAACCAGGCTCCACCTCGAGGTTCTGTTTTAATAAAAGAGACAAGGCTCCACCTCGAGGTTCTGTTTTAATAAAAGAGACCAGGCTCCACCTCGAGGTTCTGTTTTAATAAAAGAGACCGGGCTCCACCTCGAGGTTCTGTTTTAATGAAAGAGACCAGGCTTCACCTCGAGGTTCTGTTTTAATAAAAGAGACCAGGCTCCACCTCGAGGTTCTGTTTTAATAAAAGAGACCAGGCTCCACCTCGAGGTTCTGTTTTAATAAAAGAGACCAGGCTCCTCCTCGAGGTTCTGTTTTAATAAAAGAGACCAGGCTCCACCTCGAGGTTCTGTTTTAATAAAAGAGACCAGGCGCCACCTCGAGGTTCTGTTTTAATAAAAGAGACTAGGCTCCACCTCAAGGTTCTGTTTTAATAAAAGAGACCAGGCTCCACCTCGAGGTTCTGTTTTAACAAAAGAGACCAGGCTCCACCTCGAGGTTCTGTTTTAATGAAAGAGACCAGGCTCCAACTCGAGGTTCTGTTTTAATAAAAGAGATCAGGCTCCACCTCGAGGTTCTGTTTTAATAAAAGAGACCAGGCTCCACCTCGAGGTTCTGTTTTAATAAAAGAGACCAGGCTCCACCTCAAGGTTCTGTTTTAATAAAAGAGACCAGGCTCCACCTCGAGGTTCTGTTTTAATAAAAGAGACCAGGCTCCACCTCGAGGTTCTGTTTTAATAAAGAGACCAGGCTCCACCTCAAGGTTCTGTTTTAATAAAAGAGACCAGGCTCCACCTCGAGGTTCTGTTTTAATAAAAGAAACCAGGCTCCACCTCGAGGTTCTGTTTTAATAAAAGAGACCAGGCTCCACCTGGAGGTTCTGTTTTAATATAAGAGACCAGGCTCCACCTCGAGGTTCTGTTTTAATAAAAGAGACCAGGCTCCACCTCGAGGTTCTGTTTTAATGAAAGAGACCAGGCTTCACTTCGAGGTTCTGTTTTAATAAAAGAGACCAGGCTCCACCTCGAGGTTCTGTTTTAATAAAAGAGATCAGGCTCCACCTCGAGGTTCTCTTTTAATAAAAGAGACCAGGCTCCACCTCGAGGTTCTGTTTTAATAAAAGAGACCAGGCTCCACCTCGAGGTTCTGTTTTAATAAAAGAGACCAGGCTCCACCTCGAGGTTCTGTTTTAATAAAAGAGGCCAGGCTCCAGCTCGAGGTTCTGTTTTAATAAAAGAGGCCAGGCTCCACCTCGAGGTTCTGTTTTAATAAAAGAGAACCTCGATGTTCTGTTTTAATAAAAGAGACCAGGCTCCAGCTCGAGGTTCTGTTTTAATATTATCAATGACAGTAAAATGAAAAGAATGACCAGTACTTTCCATTATGTGCTTGCTAAGTGCATTTGTATCTTTTTTTGATTTTATGTCATACAAATGCTCATAGATATGTTTTTTTTAATTTATGGTCCATTTTTCCAATATAAAAACATCTACAACAATTACATAGAGCACAATAAATAATCCTTTCAGATCTATAATTGTATTTTTGATGAAGTTTTACTTCAATGTTGTTTGTTAGAAAAGTGCTACCTTCCTTAATGTGTTTACAATAGTATTTTAATAGTATTTTTTTTACCTAGACTTGTGCTGAGACTTTTGGAGGGAATTCTGCAAAATGTACTGATTATTTAATGAAATCCCTGTTATTCTAATATCTTTCTAAGTTTATCATAATAATGTTTGTAATTATCCTTGATGTTACACCTTTGTTCTGCAGTAATTTTCAGCTTTGGAATTATGCTTAGAGGTTAGGAGGTTGGTAGGGCTGTGAGAGTGTTGCACACTGTCCACGTTTGTTAATTTTGGTCTGTTCATCAAAAATGTGGGGGTCACACAATGCATACTACTGCAAAATCTTATTCTAGCATCATTATTAGTTTATAAGCCCAGTATTTTAAATTATTAATGTTCAGTTTTGCTGTAGTTCTGTCTTTATCACATGTGGGTCTGTGTAGCTGTCTGTCTTTTGTCTCTGTCCTGTGAGACAGAGTCTGTGTGGGTGTCTTTGGGTACCTCTGTGGGACTGGCTACCTTGATGCAGTGCAGAGGCTTGCCATAGTGTAGCAACATTACTAATAAATGCCAGTCAGTGTGTGTGTGTGTGTGTGTGTGTGTGTGTGTGTGTGTGTGTGTGTGTGTGTACATCTGTGAGTGGCTACCTTGCTGTGGTACAGGGGCTTTTTCATAATGTAACATTGGTACTAAATGCCAGTCAGTATGTGAACCTCTGTGCATGGCTACCTTGCAGTGGTACAGGACAGGGGCTTGTCATAATTTATTAGCACTAAATTGTATTTATTTTATTTATCTAACATTTGTTGACCAGGAAAGTCTGAGTAGGACAGAGCCTACTTTCAGCAGAGACCCAGGGAGAAATGCTGCAGAAGCATGTCTTTGGAATTTGGGAGGAAACCCATGCAAATGCAGAGGGGACATGCTGCACAGAAGGCACCCCAGCTGAAAATCAAACCAGAGAACATCTTGTTGCGTGGTGACAAACTTAAGTACTGCACAGTCCCAGTCAGTGTGTGTGTGTGTGTGTGTGTGTGTGTGTGTGTGTGTGTGTGTGTGTGTGTGTGTGTGTGTGTGTGTGTGTGTGTACTATTGTGAGTGGCTCCCTTGCTGTGGTGCAGGGTCTTGCCATAATGTAACATTGGTACTAAATGCCAAGTCAAGTCATTTTAATTGTCTGAATGTAGAAAAGCTACACAGTGATTGTTAAATGGTGCTGCATGAACTTGATAAGGAAGGGGGAGCAATGGCAAGGTTTTTATATTCTCCTGGGTAGGGCCCCCAACTTGAAACTTGCTGGGGAACCCCAAAATTCTAGCACCCGCCCTGGCTATGGTTCATGTACTTACAACTGCCTTTTATATGACAAAACGTACTACATTGAAACAGAGGGCTAATCGACTATTTTACAATTTATTTAACATCCCCTTTCTAAACTAAGGTGGTACACTAATTCTCTAACTCTTCTAAAGAAAGAGGATTGGTATCTGCTGTATTAGAGCAGTGTTTACTTATAAATAAATGCACACCCAATGAAGCAATGCCTTAATTTGTATTTGAAGTTTTTCCACTGACTGGATTTCAGGGAGGGTGTACTTTTTCCATCATGTTTCTAATAGGATGTCTTGCCTCTGGCTTGTACTGGAAGTGTCAGTTTGTGTGAATGTCCTGATTGGTCAAGCCTTCCTTAAATGGAACTCCTTTTTTCAGTTGTAACAGGATCTGAGGAACGAAAACCCCAAAAGCGATAATCCATCCTGAAGAGTGCACCTTTTTGTGTCTTTACATATTTTTTCCACAGGGATTTTGCTACAAACATTTCCTTTTTATCAAGGGTTCATTTTAATAAAGGATTTTAAGAGTCTTTTGGAGATCCATGGTGGTTCCATCGTGACTTTTTCACTCCTATATCCCAGAGTGAAGATGATTATTTGCAACATATGCTTAGTTATATATGGCAAGTCATGCATCTATATCCATGGCTCTGGCAATGTTCATGACTCCCCCCTTTAAAGTCACTATCTTGCCATCTGGAACGTTCTTTACTTATATGTTGCACATATTCAGAATTGGCTTGATAGGTTAAGAGATTTGTCTGGACATACATGCAGCTATGTGCTGTGCATTCACTTCTGTAGTTTTCTTCTCAGCAGGAATCTGCTCTTTTAGAACATCTACTAATGGTCTGTGCACTTCCAGAGTAGTACCTGCTTATAACAGCATGTAATTTGCTCTCCCCCATCTTCAGAATCAAATGTATTAAACTACTTAGACAAGGAGGCACTGTACAATAAACCCGCATATCAAAAAAAAAAAAAAAAGAACTAACGTGCTTGCCTTTCCTTAACATAATGACCTAATCTTCTCACAGTATAATAACAATGGAAGGGGTTTTGGGGATGCTAGGCTCCCAGAAGCCAGGCCTTCTTTAGATGCTCTGAGGTGAGTTTTAGAGTTTTTCCTAATGATTTGATTCAATGATGGTCTAAACAAAAATTATAACTAAGGGAAGCAATTTAATATGCTATGTATCACAAGTAAGAAATAACATACATCTTGGTGGGACTGTACTTTTGAGTTCAACCAGAGACCTTCAAAGAGCAGAAATGCATTTTTATGGATGCATGTACATGTTCTATAATGACCTTAATATGCTGCTGTGTAGGGGTCATTACTATTCGTTTACTTATAGTTAGACTGCAAACTATTGTTCACAGTCTAGGGTAGCCATTAACACCAACCAAATGGCCACATGGTATGATGTTAGAGAGAAGGTGTAGCACAGAACAATACCTGGTGTTGGTCCTATGCATTGCCTATATGTACAGTACATAGCTCATTGGTGTGTACTAGGCTAATGGCCCTGGAACCTTTACAAGCCTAACCCAAAAGAAATTGCCCAGGTACCGTGCCACCCGATGTTAGTTCACAGTGCCCATATCCAGTAGGCAACTGGAATGATCCCTATAGTGAACTTTCTCTTACCCATCCACTTGTCAAGATTTCTCTTGAAGAGGGCCAGTGAGGTGCTCTGCTTGACACGAATGGGAAGCCTATTCCAGAGTATGGGCAGTCTTTGGGCAATGAACCTGTCCCTCCAGCATTTTCTATTAATTGTGGTAATGAGGCTGTGATCTCTGGAGCGTGTGGTGGGTGGGGATTGTGATTTCTTTAGGTAAAGCATTTCAAGTAAGGCTGGGTCAGACAAGGCTTTGTAAGTCAAGTAGAGATCGCCTCTAAGTAGATGATAAGAGACTGAGAACAGGTGAAGTTTCTTGAGTCTGTCCATGTAGGATATGTGCTTAAGGCCTAGGATCCTTTATGTGAGGTACTTTTGTGGCCTCTCCAGCTGTTGTAGGTGTCTGGTCAGGTACATGCCAAATGGGACGTTATAACTGATGATTGGTCTAATGAGGGATTAGTAGAGTGGGATGATGACCTCTTTCTCCCTGGATGCAAAACCTTTGGTTATAAGATATGCCACATAGAAGGAATTTCTGACCACAGTGGCAATGTGGGGGTCGAAGGTGAGGTGGCTGTTGACCTGGGTGCCCAGATCTCTTATGGCCCCTTCAGTGTTTAGTGGGCTCCTATCAATGTGTAAATTCATGGGAACTGATTTTTTTCCAAAGGGGATGATAACGCATTTTTTTGGCATTAAGTTTCTGGCCATGGTTCCATCACCAGTCATTGGTCTCAGAGAGGTCCTTTTGTAGGATGTCTGCATCACTTGGGGAGTAGATAATGACTCCTAGCTTGCAGTCATCAGTGAACTTGGTCAGCCAGAGTCTTTCTGTGTTGGCCGGGACTTCTGAGAAGTAGATGCCAAACAGGAGAGGGCTCAGGACCAAGCCCTGTGGGAATCCACTCATGACTGATTAACAGTCTGACTTAGAATCCACAACTTTCAATCTGTGGGTCCTGTCTGTGAGCCAATTTGCAACCCACCTAGTGATGTAAGGATTGATGCCTAGTTTGGTGAGTTTAGCAATGATACCTGAGTGGAGAATGGTATCAAAGGCCTTGGTCAGGTCCAGGTAGCCTGTATGCACTGCCTTACCCTCATCCACAGCCTTGGTGACTGCCTCGAAGAAGTCAACCAGGTTCAGCAGGCAGGATCTCCCCTGGACAAAGCCAGACAGTGTTGGGCCAAGAGTTTGGAGATTGTCTATATCTTTGTTAAGCAAGTCCATAATGATGCGCTCCATAGCTTTGCATACCAGACTCGTCAGGCTAATGGGGCGATAGTTCCCAGGGTCTGTAGTTGCTCCGCCATTATGGAGTGTAATGACTGTAGCAGTGTGCCATTCATTAGGGACATAGCCTGAGGTAAAGCTGTGATTGAACAGGGTATACAGATGTGGTGCCAGTTCATTTTGCAGCTCATGTATGACACAACCAGGGATATTATAAGGTCCCATGGATGCTGTATTCTTGGCTTTGGACAATGCAGCTTTTACCTGTGCCACAGAAATGGTGAATATCGGGCTTTCTTCTTGTATTGTGATAGGGCCCTTGAGGGGGGAGAAAGAGTAAAGTTGGCACCGAATCTGTCATCCAGTATGTTGGCTATATCTGTTGGCTCAGTATAAGAGGTGCCATTGTGCAATAACTCAGAGCAAATCTAGGTATTACCTTTAAGGTTTTTGATATAGCTATAAAAGGCTTTGTGGTTGTGTTTGGTGTCAGCCACAATTCTGCCTTTATAGCTGGCTTTAGAGGATTTGATAATGGATTTCATCTTTTTATTGAGACTAATAAGGGAGATTTTCCAGTCTTGTGACTTCATTTTTTTCTGCAACAGTTTCTTCCTTCTGTTGTAGAGTTTATTGATGGCTGGGGACCACCAGATTGGCTTCCTTTTTTGGAGGAGAGCATCTTAGTTCTATTTGGTATGGCAAGGTCCATGCATTTGTATACATGCTTGTACAGTGCATTGTGTATGATTCAGCAGTCATGCAGCTATTTTCCATTGGTATGGGTGCCAAGAAGTTAGCCACCTCTGTTTTTAGGAGCCCAAAGTCAGCTTTAGAGATATTTTTCAGAGTGATCACTTTAATGGGAGTGTAGGTGAAATGGAGTTTTCCATTTTGATCAGTTTGTGGTCAGATTTAACCAGGGAGAAATTTACTATAGGTGTGAAGTAATGGTCTCCCATGTTGGTGATAACCAGGCCGAGGATGTTGCTTCCTCTCGTGGGGGTCAAAATGAGCTGGTCTAGGGCATTGGAACTGATAAATTCCAGAAAATGATGGGCCTGTACATTGGTACTTGAATAGTTTTCCCAATTGGTGGAAGGGTAGTTGAAGTCACCCAGTGTGAGAGTATTGGGTTGGACCTTGATAGATTCTAGGGTGCTTAAGAAGTTGGAGTGAGAGTCTGGAGAATTTTGAGGTTCTGTAGCAGGCTATGACTTGTATCCCATATGTTTTTTTATCATCAAACACAACTTACTCTGGATCTTTTTGATAACTAGTTGATCATGTTTTAATTGCCTGATCACAACTGCTAAAATTTACTTTGGGTTATAGATTGCTTTGCATATTTATATGCATAGTGAAATCACTGTACAAAACTGCCGTACAGCATCTTAGAGGAGATTTTCCTTTCCTCACTGTTGTCCATTTGTGCATGTCTTCCAGAAAGAGGTTTTTAGGGATTTCATTTTGCAGAAACACCTTTCCCTGTATACTAATGCGATGCAAGTTTGCATTTTTGTCTGTTTGTGTGTGTGTGTGTGTGTGTGTGTGTGTGTGTGTGTGTGTGTGTGTGTGTGTGTGTGTGTGTGTGTGCTCTTGATGAATTGCGATTGAAGAGTATTTTTTTTAATGATCATGTGTCAGTTGTTTATATTGGAAGTCTGCACTCCACTGGCATACTGAGATACTAGTAACTCTGCCATGCATATATGAAATTTGTGTGCTCATTTCTCCATTGCTGGTTTGAATTCAGTCAGAAATACTAGTGATACCTAGCACTTCCAGAATGCTGTAGAAATACTTCATTAAACATGTAACTATCAACTAATAAGCAAGACACTGAAATGCTTTCAATTTTATTTAGGCCCACACACAGAAAGCTAGTGAAACTGATTACATTCTCTTGAGTGATACATGTTGACTGATATGTGCTTCTCTACTAACCACTTTGACGGCCATAACTCTCTGCTTTCCATAATGGAATGTAACTATCTGATTAGGGTTTTTTTTTTTTTTTTACAGTTCCCACAAAACTTGCATGCAACATAAATTCTGCAAGCCAATCTTAATGTTCAACAATAATGTTTGTGTAGCGTACACCCTGAGATTTGGTTTCCAGGTTCACATTTATCTGAAAGACATTTATTTATTTTATTTATTTATTGCATTTGTTTACCGGGAAAGTCCACTAGGCTTGAAATGAGCCCATTTTCAGTAGAGGTCCGAGGAGAAAAGCTTCACATTTAATTACATACAAGGAAATTTTACACAACAATGCAGACTATATAAAACAGTAGTAGTACATTAAAATAAAATAATAACCACAAAGAATAATTTGATGATAACATGGAATATATTTGATAACAGTGAAAAATTGTTCCGCAATCATGGTTTGAATGTAAGAATAGAAAAAGTGTAAATATATAAGTATTTTATTAACAGTGTGAAGAAATTAACTTAAAGGGTAAAATGAATGAGGCAGAAGACCTAAGGTAGGGATAATACAGGCTAAACTGAAAGCAGAAGGAGTTAGTGTGATTCAGAGAAGGGGAAAAATGGAAAGAGTAAGGATTCTGAGAGGGGGTCTGTTTTTGGGGTTGACTGCTGGGGTGCAGGTGTATATCCAGTGTGAGCAGAGATGAAGTCTGAGGGATTTTTTAAAGGAAGCAGAATTACTGATAGTCCTGAGTGAAGAAGGGAGATTATTCCATAGCTTGTCAACAGTAAAAGAATACAGCATTTGGCCGGCTGAGAATTAAGGTTTATGAACTTTCACTAGCATTTTGTTTTCAGATCTAAGTTGTTGATTAGGATTGTACATGGACAGAATGGAGGAGAGGGATAGGGAGGCTGCTGGGTAGTAGATGAGTTTATGGGCAGTAGTAAGTTGTAGATATGTGAGGTGGTGGGGGAATTCAAGCCAATTTAGTTGATGCAGAGAGGAACAGTGGTGGGTGGAGAATTTAGAATTTGTAAAAAATGTGGCAACTTTGTTGTAACATGAGTCAAGTTTAGTTTTTAGGGAGAACTGAATATTGTTGAGGATGGGGGCACCATATAAGAGAGTTGGAAGCAGGAGTGATAAAATGAAAGCCTTTTTAGCAGAGAAGCTGAGAAAGTAGTTTTGCCTATAAAGGACTCATAGCTTTTGATGGTTTTTTTGATGTTATTATAGATATGAAGGCCAAAGGTTAATTTATCATCAATGATGACACCAAGCAATTTAGTACTAGGGACAACTTCAATAATAGTATTATTTTGAGAATAAACAGAGAATTCAGACTTGTTAATCGGGTTAGATTTTTTGGGGGTAAATATTAAGAGTTTAGTTTTATTGGGGTTAAGGGCAAGATGGTTCTGTGTCATAATAGGTTCATAGGTTCATAGGTTCATACTAGGCTATCTGCCCTAGGGCATTTATAAGCCTAGCCAGAATGTGTTTGGCTTTCGCCACCCATTTTAAATTTATTTTGCTATGCCCTTTTTTGAGGTTAGTATACTGTGCCTCTGTCTAACAGTGACACAGAAGTGATACCCGGGGTAAACCTACGATCTCCCATCCACTCATCAAGATTCCTCTTGAATAGAGTCAATGAGGGACTCTGCCTAACCTGGACTGGGATTTTATTCCAGAGTGAAGGGAGCCTCTGGGTTATGAATCTGTCCCTCCAGCATGTCCTATTTATTTCAGTGCTGAGGTTCAAGTCTCTCGAGCACGTAGCTCGATGGGATTTGGATTTTCTGAGGTGCAGCATGTCCATTAATTCCGGGTTGGACAAGGCTTTATACGTCAGGCACAGATCGCCTCTGAACAGGCGGTATGCCACTGAGTAGAGCTGGAGTTTCTTTAACTGGGCAGCATATGGCATCTGTTTGAGCCCTTTGATCCTCTTGGTGAGGTACTTTTGGGGTCTTTCCAGTTGCTGCAGGTGTCTGGTAAGGTACATCCCAAAAGGGGAATTGTACTCAATTAAGGGCCTGATGAGGGATGAGTAAAGAGGCACGATGACCTCCCCTGATCTAGATGTGAATCCCTTCATGATTAGGTGGGTATATAAAATGTTTTTCTAACCACTTTGGCCACGTGATTGTCAAATGAGAGATTGCTATCAACTTGGGTCCCCAGGTCCCTAATTACTTCTTCTGTACTTAATGGATTACCACCTATGTGGTAATTTGTGGGCACTTTGTTTTTGCCAAAGGAGATGACTATACACTTTTTGGCATTTAGCTTGAGGCCATGGCTCTGGCACCAGTTGTCTGTTTCTATGAGGCCCTTTTGGAGGATGCTTGTGTCGGCTGGAGAGTCCATTATGGCGCCCAGTTTGCAGTCATCTGCGAACTTGGTCAGCCACAGTCCTTCCATGTTGGCCTGTACCTCCGAGAAATATATACCGAACAAGAGAGGTCCCAGGACTGAGCCTTGTGGGACACCACTTGTAACTGGTTTGGAGTCTGACATGGCTCCAGCAATTCTAACCATGTGGGTTCTGTCCTTGAGCCAGTTTGCAATCCATCTAGTGACATAGGGGTTTATATTTAAGCTGGTGAGCTTATCTATAATGCCCGAGTGGGGTATTGTATCGAAGGCTTTTGCGAGGTCCAGGTAGGCTGTGTGGACCACCTTCCCCTCGTCAATGGCCTTGGTGACTGTTTCAAAGAAATCAACCAGGTTTAAGAGGCAGGATCTACCCTTAACAAAGCCGAACTGGGTAGGATCCAGTGTCTGTAGGTCCCCAATATCTTTAGTTATGAGGTCCATGATGATCCTTTCCATAGCTTTGCAGACCAAGCTAGTCAGGCTTATGGGACGATAGTTTCCAGGATCCGTTGAGGCACCACCTTTATGGAGAGTGACCACTGTTGCTGTACACGCCACTCTTTGGGCACATATCCTGTAGTAAGGCTGAGATTGAACAGTAGTTTTATGTTTGGGTTTAGCTCTTCTTGGAGTTCATGTAGGACGCAGCCCAGGACACCGTCTGGTCCCATTGATGCTGTGTTTTTGCTTTGGAGAGGCGGCTCTTACCTGAGCATCTGAGATGTCAGGGGCAGCACTCTGCTGGGATAGATATTTGCCCTTTTGGTGGGGAGTTTGCTGAACCTGTCAGCTAGGATGTTGGCAATGTCTGTGGGTTCAGTGTATTTTTTGTCATTTTGGACTAATTCTGAGCATATCTGGGAATTACCACCCAGGTTCCTAACATAACTAAAGAAAGCCTTGTGATTATCCTTAGTGTCCTATGCAATTTTTCTCTCGAAGCTGGCCTTAGACAATTTTATGAGTGCCTGTAGTTTTTTGCTAATACTGATCAGTGATGCCTTCCCTTTTTGGGATTTTGCTCTATCATTTATTAGCTTCCTCCTTCTATTGTATAGTTTGTTTATGGTTGGGGTCCACCAGACAGGACGTCTGCCTTTGGAGGATTGGGTCTTGGTTTTATTTGGGATCGCATGATCCATGCATTCCTGAAGGTGTTCATAGAATGCATTTATAAAGGATTCTGCGGTCTGGGCCGTATTTTCCACAGGCCCGGGGGCTTTGAAGGATTCCACCTCAGTTTTGAGGAGTGTGAAATTTGCTTTAGAGAAGTTTTTCACTGTGGTTTTCTGGGCAGGGGGTGGGGTCGGGATGTGAATATCCAGTGAGATTAGTTTATGGTCTGATCTTACCAGTGAGGGATACACTTCTGGTCTGGAGCATAGAGTCCCCATGTTGGTGATAATCAGGTCCAGTATGTTTTCCCCTCTTGTGGGAGTGGTAACAAGTTGTTCCATAGCATTTGAGTTTATAAATTCTAGGAATCTTTGGGCTAGGGTGTTGGAGCTAGAGTAATGCTCCCAGTCTATGTTTGCGTAGTTGAAGTTGCCCAATATAATGGTGTTTGGAGAGACCTTCATATTTTCCAGTGTTCTCAGGAAGGCTGAGTGGGGTTCCTGGGTTTGGGAGGGTGGTCTGTAGCAGGCTATAAACTGGAAGGCAGTTTTACCCACTGTTAGTTGCACATGGATAGTCTCTGATGCTTCGTGCTTTGCCACCAACCTGGAGGTGTGGGTATCTTTGATGAATATCGATACTCCCCCTCCTTTTGTGGTTCGATCCAAGTTTTGGGGACGAAAAGCATGGTATGAGGTATAACCTGGTAGTGCTGGGGTGCTCTCGGGAGCCCTGAACCAGGTTTCTGTTACTGCACAGATAACGATGTTCTCCATGCTAAGGAGAGTTTTGAGTGCGTGCATCCTGAGGTTTAGACTTCTGGCGTTGAGTAGCATTACTCTTAGTTTCTTACCTTTGGAGGTGGGTTTGTCTTTTGAGCCTTGCCTAAAAAAGGCACTATGGGGGTAGCAAGAGCCTTTGCCAATATCCAAAAGCCCAGGGGTGACAGGTGCAAGCCGTCCCTAGCGAAGCATCGTGGCTTGTCGAGCATATCATCCCAAGCTGACAGGCATTGGATCCCCTTTGAATGACACCAGTACTTAAGCCAATTGTTGAAATTGATCATCTTGTCTTCATATTGTGGCATCATTCTTGGTGAGGATAAGATGCTACTCAAGGTCAGGGTCATACCGGCCTGGGCTACATGCTCAGAGAGCTCCTTTATGTCTCTTTTCATGTAGTCCAGGGAGGTACGTCTCAGGTAATTCACACCAGCATGGACAATGACTGAGTCATATTTGTACTTGCCTTGGAGTGACCTGAGTGCTTGTGTTATGTGACGGATCCTAGTGCCCGACAGGCTGCTCACCGTGACCCTCTCCTTGTTCAGCCTGGTGAGCGGGACGTCAGTGTGCCTGACGATAGAGTCACCTATTACAAGTGTATCAGGTGTGTTGTTTAATCTTAAGGGCTGTGACTGTTCAGCACACTGGCTTTGTGAGATATGTGTTGCACGTGTTTTGTTTTGGGGTAGCGGTTGCTTGGGTGTCTGCTTTGGAGGTCTCTGCTGCTTAGACAGATCTTTATTTAGAGCCTCCAAGTATGTTTTTGTGTGATTATGTGTTTGGTTTGCTGTCATGGTAGGTCTATGTGAGACTGGAATTGTAGTGAGTGTGGTTTCCTTCTCCTCCTGACTGGTTATGCCAGTACTGAGTTGAGAGAGCTTAGCCTCCAGTTTGGCTATATGGTTGCATCTCTCACATGGGTTGGAATTTGTTGGGAGGAGGAGAGGGTTGTCTGTGTACATGAGCAAGTTGTAACATTGCCTCAAGATTCCCAGATTCACCAGCTGGACCGGAGAGGAGATTGACAACTGACCTTTGGACATGCTAGAATAATATTGGGAATTCCTTAATAATTGAAAACAAGGGCCAGTGGGGAGTGAGGGTGTAGTGCTTTTAATTTTTAGTGCTGACTTATATAATTGCTTTAGTGAGCAAGTGCCAGGTAACTTAAGTGCAATGTGTTACAGGTAACTTAAATTCAAAAACGACAAACAGTAACTTTCTTTCAAGTGAAACAAGGAAATAAGTACAGTAAGCAATGCAGATATCACTAGTGATCCACAGAAGCTGAGAAGCCGTATTAGGTGGAATTAGCATTCCAGGGAAATAACAAGCAAACAAACAACAAGCATATAAACAAAGCTAGATTCAGCAGGCCTGGATCTAGTCTATGCTACAGCAAACAAGGTGTACCAATTTCAGTAAGATACAGTTCAAATATTCAGGCTCTATAAACCTTTAACCAGAAATTCCCAGCTCAGAAGGGCAGAGTCCAGCCTCTTCTCCCACAAGAGTGCAGACCACGAACCTTCTTAATGTAAAATAACTGGCCTGAAGCCCAAGTGCTTAAACCAGAACTAATACACTTTAAGAATAACAGACACTGGGCTCTCAATCAGCAGTTCCCAACTTAGAAGGATGAAAGCTACCTGTCCTTCCACCACAGTGCATGCCACAAACCTTCCTAATGTAAAACAACTGGTCTGAAGCCCAACTGCTTAATCCAAAAGACTTAGAATGATAGCTACACTTTAATCAAGTTACTACCAAGCAGTAATAAATACAATTGAATACTTTAGAGAATGCCTGGATTAGTGCTCAAGTTACACAAACAAAGCTAGATCCAGCAGGCCCAAATCCAGTCTATGCCACAGCAAACAAGGCGCACCAACTTCAGTAAGAACTAGTTCAGATATGCATGCACTATAAGCCTTTAACCAGAAATTCCCAGCTCAGAAGGGCAGAGTCCAGCCTCTCCTCCGACAAGAGTGCAGACCACGAACCCTCTTAATGTAAAATAACTGACCTGCAAGCCCAAGTGCTTAAACCAGAATTAATACACTTTTAGAATAACAGACACTGAGCCCTCAATCAGCAGTTCCCAACCTAGAAGGATGTAAGCTACCTGTTCTGCCACTACAGTGCAGACCACAAACCCTCTCAGTGCAAAACAACTGGTCCGAAGCCCAAGTGTTTAAACCAAAAGGCTTAGAATGAGTTACACCAAGCAGTAATAAATACAATTGAGTACTTTTAAGATGACGCAAAAGTTAAAAAAAAAGTAGGTAGAAACACAAGTACAGTAAAAGCAGATGAAATTTATTTATTATTATTTTTTTTTTTTCTGAACAAGTACTGAGATCAAAGAAACAGATTTGAGTGCTGAAACTAGAAAACTGGCTAGTTATAAGAAAAAAAAACTAAGCTAGAAGGCTTCCCTCCAACACAGAAGGGCTTGGGGGCTCAGAAGCCTACAAATAGTCTATACCACTTAACAGGAAAGGCAGGAAACAAGCTTAAATTTTTTTTTTTTTTTTTTTTTTTTTTTTTTATGTTTCCCAGATGCTCTCTTTGTACACAGTAGGAGTGCCTGAAATCAGAATATGATCTCACTGCACTCAGTTGAGTGAGCAAATGAGATGGGCCCAGAAGGAGTATCCAAAAACAAATTTACAAGTGGGGCGGGCAGTTGCAAGGCCCCTAAGATTAACACCAAAACTAAAACAAGGAGGGTGGGTGGGACTAACTGAAGAGCAGAGTCAAAACTTCCAGTTCAGTTAATATTCCTTCCACACAGTTAAAATCAATTTAAATACTGTATTTTTTTGAAAAAAAAAGTGCAGATAAAGGTACTTAAATTCTCTTATACGTCCAGTTGAATACAACAAGTTCTTAGCCGGCCAAAGCTGAGGTTTTTAAGCAGAAAATATTTCACATTGTACCACATAAATAGGCAAGGACAGGAAATCAAAGAATGTGGCTACCCCCACACCTGCAATTACTAACAAATAATAAAATTCAAGCAGCACTAACTGAAGAGCAGAGTCTCCATCAGTATTCTCATCAATAGGTCCATTCAAGAATCATACATACCTGACATCTGGAAAAAAGCATATGTTCTCCCACTTCACAAAGTGAAGTATCCCAGCAGAGTGCTGCCCCCCTGACATCTCAGATGCTCAGGTAAGAGTAATAGCTAGGTTTTAGCTGAGGTGAATGCTTCTTGGGTTAGTTGCCTGAGTACAGAGGCAGATTTATAAGAACAGATAGTAGCAGAATCATCTGCTTATTGGATACCAGTATTGTGGGTAAGAGTATTGTGGAAGTCATCATACCTCCCAACCGTACCGAATTACTCAGTAAAAAATGAGTTTTGGGGTTAAATAATGGGGTGCCACGATTCACGAGTGGCACCCCTTCATTTCCGATTTATTTTTAAAGATTTATTTAAAAATTCGCGGTGTCGCTGATGTCATCACGTACGCGATGACATCAGCAACGTCAGCTCTGCCAACCAGTCGGAATTCAGCTCGAGCCCACACAGGGCACGTATTTCCGGCAAACGCGAGTGGGAACTTTTTGGATTTATTTTTTCTGCTGCTGTTGGCTTCTCTTTAGCGTGGAGAGCTGCTCTGCTTGGATTTAAAGTAAACGTGAGCGGGAACTGTTTGGACGGCTTATGTTTAGCGTGCCATGCAGAACTACTGCTTGGATGTATTTATTCTGCTGCTTAGCGTGGACGTGGAGATTTATTCTGTCATGATCGTGAGCAAATTATGCTGGCTGGAACTGGAGGTAAGGTGTGTGTGTGTGTGTGTGTGTGTGTGTGTGTGTGTGTGTGTGTGTGTGTGTGTGTGTGTGTGTATTTGTGTGTGTGTGTGCAGAGTCTAGGGCAAAAAAAAGTATGTAAGGGTTATTTATTGTCTTATGCGTGTGCGAGAGCTCAGAGAAACTTTTAAGATGAAAAGAGAAATGGCACGGCAGTCTGCAGATATGTATGTAATGTATTGCTCTTCTGTTAAGCTTCTAATTCTGCAGTTTCAGAAAGTGTACTGGGTATTTGTGTTTTTTTTGTTTAAGGCAAGCTGAAATGAGAAATGGGCCAACGTGGCAGTTATATGCGAGAATGGTAGAGTGCAGAAGTGCTTATTTTATTTTGGGTCAGTACAATGTATTATGAGAAAAAGACCTCTGGTTGCTTAACTTGCTTTATTGTTTTGTACTTACTAAGTGATTTTTTTTTTTTAAAGTCATGCAATTATAGAACGACTGCAAATGGGGCTAGCTGAAAGCTGGGTCACTGTTCTATTAAGATTCAGTTCTAATTGAGAAACTGCAGTCTGCAGAAGTGTATTGCTTTTTCTGTTAAGCTTCTGATTTTTTGTGTGGTATTGCTTAATGCAGGAGTCAATTGCTTGTGTGTGGTATTGCTTACTGCAAAAGTCGATTGCTTTGTGGTATTATTGCTTACTGCAATTAAGATAGCTCATACATGTGGTCTGTTCCTCTTAAAATGTGTAGTTTCTGGCAAATCAGTGAGAACTGAATTCATTAAATAATGATGGCCATTTAAGTTTCAGTCATCCTATCTTTCAGGAAGTGCATGGTAACACAAAACATTTTATTCTAGCAACTTTTCTAGGATCATACAAGCAATGTTTAAAGTGTCCCTGATTTGGGGCCTTTGCCCACCTCCCATACATTTTGGCTTTTTCCAGATGTCTTGTGCTACATAGTTTTCAGGGGGATCGAACTTTAGTGCTGCTTATGTGACGTCTGTTTGTGTTAGTAGCACAACAGGTAAAATGCTTGCTTTTAATGCAGAAGGCTGTGGCTTCTACTCCCACATTATGTAGCTAGATTGCTGATACTGCACTGTGTACTTTTGGGGTGTGGATACTGTAGTACTAAGAATGTCTTTGGCAGAGAATGGAGATACCTAGTAACTATGAACCTGTTATCAGTTTACCATCCATTATTTCCCTATTGAAATATTAATAGCTTACCATTTTTTAATGCAATATAGGCAATTTATTCCTCAAGGGCAACAGGCACTTTATTTTTTAAATGAAGCAACGAAATATAAAGTTGTTTGCTAGCAACAAGCTCTTTGTTACTTACAGATCTCTTTAACGTGAATTATTTAGATGACTTTTCCTTTTGCAGATATTGTGCATATTTATGGATTCTGGTGGATTGTAGAAGTTTGACTAAGGCTGTTATGATGGAAATGTTCTGAAATAGGGTACTGGGCAGTTTTGTCATTATTGGTTTGTGCATTTTGTTTCACTGCTTAGTGGGAAAATGTTCAAAACAAATTTAAAAAGCACTCTAACAAGTGTGCTGTATTCAAGGAATATAGTTTATAAGAATACAAGGAATACAATTTAATACAATCAGGAATGTGCATCATAAATCACATGTATGACAGCCCAAAGGTAATCTTTATCCACCACTGGCCAGATGCATTTTGTTTGGATGTGGTGTGGGTTTCAATGCTGTTTCAATGAATGTGACTTTCAAGGGCAGAGAAGTTTTAATGCCAAATCTATTTTCATAGTGAGACAGTATTGTTTAGTTTAGCATGTGTTAGTGTTTGTGCATTACTGTGCTGCAAAATGTAAAAATAAAATCCAAATAATCATTGTAGAAGTAAAGCAGTATACACATATTAGTGTTTATGGTAAATGGGGTGAAATAGCCAGGTAATGGAACATTGGAATGGCTGCAGGGGAACTCTGGTGTGGTGCCTATTTTGGTTCTCTGTTCTTTAGTTTGCGTTTGAAAGTGGGTATCCCACAATTCCATTGGAGTGGGTGGGGTTACATAATTATGTATGCAAATTAGATGTTAATCAGCGTACAGATTTGTACCTATTTTTCATGGGCCTTGTCCAGATTTTTGATGTTTCCAGGTTGAGAGGTATGGAAGTCATTGATGAATATACTGAATAGAAGGGGGACCTAGTATAGATCCCTGGGGTACCCCTGTATTAGTATTGATGAAAGGAGAGGAAGAGTGCTACCAAATAGTAGATTGTTGCCTGCTGCTGAGATAGTTAGAAAACCAGTTAAGGGTGGGGGGAGAGATGCCAAGCTTGGAGAGTTTAGTAAGCAGAAGGGAGTGGGAAACTGTATCAAATGCTTTTGACAGATCAGGAAAGAATGCAGAGACTAAGCAGTCATCATCGCGAGCTCTGTTTACTGTGTCCAGGAAGGAAATGAGAGCAGTATTAGTGCTGTCTCCTGGCCTAAAGCCAAGTCGAGTGGAGGAAAGGAGTTGGTATTTAACCAGGTGACTAAAGAGCTGAGTGTGAATGCGCTTCTCTAGTATTTTGAGATGGAGGAAAGAATGGCGATAGGTCGGAAGTTTGAGATGTCAGAGTTGTTGCCACTTTTGTGAAGTGGGAGAACATATGCTTTTTTCCAGATGTCAGGTATGTATGATTCTTGAATGGACCTATTGATGAGAATACTGATGGGGTTAATTATGGAGGAGGCTGAAAGTTGTAAGAATTCTGCAGGTAAGTTATCTGTGGCATAGGTATATGCTTTTAGTTTATGATAAAGTTTGTGTATGGTTGAGGTAGGTATAGGAGAGAGTGAGAAAGTGGGTATTGGAGTTGATGGGGTATATACTAGTGGAGGTTGTAGTGGATCTGTGTTGATTGGAGGGAAGGTGGTAGTAAGCTGATCAATGGTGTCAATAAAATATGAGTTAAAGAGTGAGGCTAAGTCAGAGGGTTTTTCTGGGTTTGGGCATGGATTATAGTTAGCTCCTGGATGGAGTAGGGAGATGACTGCATCCCTAAATTGGGGGGGGGGGTTATGTTGATTTTGTAAGGTTTGGAATTATTCCTTTTTGTTTTTGAGAACTAATAATTTAGCTTGATTGCGAAGTGGTTTATATCGTGTGAGGTTGGAAGGAGTTTTATGTTTCAGCCAGGCTTTCCAGGCTTTGTCCCTAGAGGACATGATTTGCTTTGTGGACTTGGCAAGCCAGGTAGCATGTTTTGTCTTGGCTCTTTTTAGCCAGAGATTGGAAAGACTATTTAGGATCTTATGAAATGTGGAATTGAAGGAATTCATCAGCTTCATTAAGTGGAGACATTTTAGTGGACTCCAGTTAGTACTTTGCAAAAGCGTCATTAAAGGTACTTGGGGAGAAGTGGGATAGATCTCAGGTGTGTCTATATTGATGTATGTTTGGTATAGTGGTGGGCTTACATGTTATAAATGCTGGAGAGTGGTCACTTACACTATTTGGGAGTGTAGAAGTAGGGGAGATTTTATTTGGGTCAGAAACCATGTTCCAATTCAGCATTGAACCTTTGCTATTCTTTTTGTCAGGTCTGGTAATTTCAGAAATTAACTGAGCATACATGTGAAGGTTGATGTCTGAAGAGGAGTTGTTATTGGAGATATCTAGCCAGTTAATGTTAACATCACCTAGGATGACTGTTTAATTTTTATATTGTTGGTTGCCCAGGCAAGAATGTCTTCGAGAATAGGAATGTTGTTGCCTGTGGGAATGTATATCACAATGACACAAAGGCTTTTACAGTCATTAAGTTTTAGGAAGGTAATAAGTAATTCTGCCATGGAAAAAGGGGGAATAGGCTTTGAATATGGAATTACTGTAAAGGTGCTCAGATATAATAAGGCAATGCCTCTGCCTTTTTTGTGAATTCTATCTGTTGTAAGGCACGTATAGTTTGGTGGTAACTCTCTTCCAAAAATAAAGACTCCAGGCAGGTAATGTTATAAGAGCTTTCATTCCCTTTATTCACACTCCAAAATGAAACTTCATCAGATAAACACACCTTACCTTCTTCCCTCTTTTTATACAACTTATTAAAGTAATTACCCCAATCAACACCTTTTACAGTTCATTAATGTGTGAATTTATATATATATATATATATATATATATCCATCTGTGTATTATGATGATATCCGTATGTGTTTGTAAGCTATTTGTCACTTTTTGGACTTCAGTTTGGTTAGTAGAACAGGAAATGTATATATATATATATATATATATATATATATATATATATATATATACTTTTTTAAAAATGTCTATTGATGGATTTTAAATGGAAGAATTAATTTGCAAGTTTAATGAACTGTAAAATGTGTTGATTGGGGGTAATTACTTTAATGAGTTGTATAAAAAGAGGGAAGAGGGTAAGGTATGTGTATCTGATGAAGTTCCATTTTGGAGTGTGAATAAAGGGAACAAAAGCGCTCATAACCTTACCTGCCTGGAGTCTGCTTTTTTGGAAGAGAGTTACCCTGTGTTTTTTCTGGACAATTGGTTTGGACTTTTTGTTTTTATAATTTATTATAATTTCGGGGTAGAAATTCAGACTCCTTTATATATGATTTTAGCCAGGTCTCAGTTATGGCTGTAAAGTCTGTTTTTTGTTGACTTAACCATGCATGCAGATGAGGGATTTTATTTTTTATGTTTTGAATATTGATGGTGGTGAAATTTAGGGATTTTGTAGAGTTAGGGATATTAAGAGAGGAAGGAGAAGGACCAGGATGTGGGTGTATGTCACCACACTGGACTAGGCTGAGTTGAGCATGAGAAGTAGTTGCATGGAGCTTCTTTTTTAGGTTTCTAAAATAATTATGGACATAGTTACAAGGAAGGTTATGTTGTGGAGAGAGGATTGTCAGTTTCTTTTTGTAGAATTAAATCAGTGACATACAGACTAGATCAGATTGTGAAGTAGGCGAAGAGGGTGACATTGTCGGTAGATGTTGTAGATGTGGGTTTGGGAAGTATATAGATTGGGTGAAGTGATGAGACTCTTAGAAGGAGAGAGAGGTAAACAGTGAAAATAAGAAGAAAGATGTTGAATATGAGAGGCATTACTAAGAGGTGTGGAGTATAATAAGGGATGGGTGAGTTTAGTGGAGTAATTGTGAGGACTAGTTGACAGAGGAGGAGAGGTGGGGTTACAGCGGAGTATGGGTAGCAGTGTTGAGGTAATGCAGGTGAGGTAGGGGTAAAGAGTTATGATTTAAAGTCAGGGATGTATTGTGAGGATAGACCTAAAGAAAGGGTGTGGATGTAGGAAGTAGGGTAAATAGGTGTTGGTATAAAATAAAAAAGAGTATGGCTGCCCATCTACCTTTCGTCTACATTTTATATCAGAATTCATTGTGCCAGTCATGTTTCATCCAGCATGCCAAAGAGAAAATAATGTATAACATCAAACTTTTTTTTTTACTATTACATTTTTCTTGCTTATATGCTGTAGAATAACCTATACCACCGTCCTACGGAGTAAAAAATATATATATATTTATTTCAGTACGGCTTTGTCTTCTTAAAGCATGGTTAGCGGTAGTTACCTTTTCACATACAATACTGCTTTATTACAAAATATATTATACTAGAAAGTTAAATTACTGTTACATATTTCTTAATTTGTTAGTTAATAAAATGTTGAAGAAGTCTAAAAAAGACAATTATTTACTGGAGCTTTATTGACTTTTATTTTAAAGAAGGAACATGACTTAGGAAAAGATTTATTGCATAGTATTAAATGACAGACTTTTATTGTGGCTGCTTTGTTACAAATGAAATGAATCATAACTGTCTTGATTCATGTGAGATTGTGTTGCAGTGTCAGTTAGCCAGAATCTCTATTTGTCATGTTACTAATGTTAAACTCATTGTAATTTCTTATGTGTTGGCCTTCATGAAACCATTGTTTTTTTAAACTTTTTTGAAAGGGTTGATGACTGCTACATCTGTTGTAATATTAAATTAAACATACAGAATAATTTAACATCAGTGATTTCTGAAACCGGCATTAAAATGCCGAAACTAGAAATTAGGAAAAATATATACATTCTGACATCGCCTGAATTGCTTCATATTTGTTTACAAAGTGTTCTGCCTGCAGGAAGGGATATTTTTCTTCCACTTGACATTTAAACGTAAGTTGCATTTTAATGAAAACTATAATACTTTTCATTTTGTTAAAAATACAAAGAAGTAGAACAGTTATAAAATACTGTTAGACCAGAAAATGAAGATTATTATTATTATTTAGTGAGAAGGACCTGTTACGAATATAAATTTTTCTCAGCAGACTCCTGAGTAAGCTGACAATGAGTCCACATGTATGGAATATCATCACTTTTTAGAGAAAAGAACTGAAGATTGCAATTCCATACACTCTGCAGAACTCTGCACAATTCACAAAGTACTGCTCAAGATTTATGGCTAACCAAGTAATATGCAAATATGCCCCAATCTAAAGACAATACCTCAGTGCAAGGCAGACATAACCAGTGATGCCAGCATAACCACAATCAGTCATGTCAAATGGATTTTCCAGGAAAACTTACTTGTAAAGTAATATATGGATGTGCATTACCAATGCACACGCACAGAGGTATACAAGCCCAATAAAACTTTCGGTAACATGTGGAAAGTACTAAATGAAGACAAATGTGCATTAGACATTGTGTCCAAAAAAGTGACATATAGCTACAAACACATACAGATATCATCATAATACATAGATGGATATATATAAATTCATCCATTACAATTTACAGAATCCAAATTAATGCACACAATTTCAAATAAAAATTTTAATAATAGTGAACTTAATTAATTAATCCCAGCCACCATGGCTAACAGAAGCCAACAATGCATGTGGGACAAGTATGGGGAACACAAGTAAGGGACACACCCTAGGAAATAGGGTGATAAAAAAGCAGATGCGGAATGATGGTAAAGAAATGGAAAACAAAAGAGGTAAGAAGGAGCAGGAAGGTCAGACAGAGAATCAGAGTTGCATGGGCAGGTTTTTCTTTTTTTTTTTTTTTTCTTTTTGGTGAGAATATCTTCCTTTTTCTTTTGGAGACTAGAAAAAGATAGAAAAGACACTGAAAGAGGATATATGCAAAAGACCAGATACAAACATATAACAAATATCACAAGACATGACAGACAAAGTTCAGAAATACACATAAAAGATGAGTAAGGTACACAGACAGCCCACGTATACACTATACAATGCGGCTAAAGGAAAAATGCAATGCAAAAAACACATATGTACTAATGCAAAATTCATCGCTGAGATCTTGTAAACTGCATGACAGTCACACCACAAACAGTAAGACCAATGGTTGGTGTGTGCTGGAGAACACTAAATGGGGTATGCCATCACTGAAGTACATGATGTATATCAAATTCAGTCATCCACTAGGCTGCCAGCAGTGCAAGTTTAAGGCAAGCAGCAACAATGATGAGCAAATTCAGGCAAAGAAATGCAGGAGCTGACAAGAACCTTCAACCCAGCATGTGAAAAGCAAACTACAAACCACAGTGCCAAACAGCAGTACCACAACAAAAGATTAATGTGGTTGTATAATAAACAAATAAGTATACACGTCTCAAAACACAGGAGAAATGGGATCCATATATCAAAAACACATGCCATGCTAGAAGCAACACATGAGTGTTCAGGTATGCAATGTAGATGTGTGACATGCAATGGCATTACATAACCCAAACAGAAAGAAGCCTCATCACACATTCCCACACAAATGACAGGAAATATAAAGTAAATGGTGATACAAATATGAAAGCTAGGGCATACAAGCCTGTGCATAGTTGGGAAGCATATAAATATCTGGGTAATGCACAACACACAAGTACAACATAATCATGGAATCTACTCAATTGCCACCACTTTGAGTGCAAATGTCTTGCCTGTGCATGATACCCCTCATGGTGACACATTTTTTAATTTATTATTGTACTAGCATGGCTAAATTACAATGCTGATATGCTACAGGATGGTAAACATGCATATAACATATGCCATGTACATGTGAAACATTGTAAAATGAAGCTATAAGGCAAAAGGAAGATGGACATTATATGCCCACAACAGTTTGCAATTGCCAACAAGAGAAAATAGGCATAGAATAAAGCAGGACAAACATAGCTAAAGAGACACAGTGAACATGCATGTATCCACAAAACATGATGGACTGCAAGTCCTTGCAAGGTACAGTGTAGCGAATGGCCAATGTCTGTCAAATGTGCATAGTGCACTGGGGGTGGCTATAAACATGTCTGTGTACAAATATGCCACCAAAAGGATTCAGTCGGAGGCAGATAACTGCAACCACACAAGGTTTATTGTAATATTATTAACACCAACTATATCTCAATAAAAACATTTTCATCGGAGAATACTCTCTGACGTCTTCAGCTAATACAAATGTGACCCCTGAAAACCATTTAAATACTAGTCACATAGATTACAAAATAGACTAATTGATTGACAATTATCTGTTAAAGTAACAGTGTCTACCATATGCATGTGCTATAATGAAAACAAGGTAGCTCAACTGTAATATCAACATAAAATAGTACAAAAAAATTGTATATAAAGAATTTTTTTGCGTCTTTCAGCTTTTACCAGTTAGAGGTCACCACAGTAGAATGGTCCGCTAATGATTGGCAGTAGATTTTTACGTACTGGCTTGCCAGGCCTAACGCACAACCTTCAATGAAGGAATGCCCATTCACGCATGTCGCTACACAGAAGACGCTCTAACTGAGAATCGAACGGGCAACGTCTAACTGTGAGGCAACAACGCTACTGCAGCACCACCACCGCAGTGCGTTATAAAATTGTTTTGTGTATAAAAACAAATAATGAATCACATACTGGCAAACTTATTATAAAAACATTTTGGACTAATTAGATTCATATAACATAAAAGTATGTACACACATATACAAATATTGCAATATGTACTATAAAAATATATTGATGTATTAAAAGTGTATCATACTCATATAAAAACATCCAGTATGTACATTGTGCCTGCTTGGAGTGAACACTGGCAAAAAGAATGATCTGAAAAACCTATATACATGTATAATAAGTGAGCTTCACAATTTAGCTGCTCTTAACCTAAGTAGAGGGGCAATAGATATGTTGTCATTCAGTCCTGGTATTCTATTAGCTTCCAATATTATTTGCCAATAAGTCTTTCGATACTCCAATTTAGTTTCCCAAGGGCCACCCCTGGCTTCCCTGTGGGGGGTTTCCAAAATGAAGAACAAAATCTTTGCTCGATTACATACTAAAGTATGTTTATATAGAGTATTTTTAGAGTTTTGTTTTTGAATTTCGTAATTATACTCATATATTCTACGTCTTAATTGTCTCTCAGTTTTTCCAACATAGAACCCTTCACATATCTGGCACATAGCAATGTATACTAGCCCTTGTGTATTACAATTGGAGTAAGAGGATGCTGCAATCCATCAATTCCTAGCTGGAATGAATATTTTCTCTGTTTGAGAAATACTATTACATTGGGAACAGGCCCTGCACTTGAATGTACCCCTGCATTGATTAGAGAACAAGTTAACTGTCCCCCCATATTCAAGTATATTTTTGATGTTACTACCCTTCTGGAAAACAGTTTTCACTTACGTCCCTTTAAGACTGGGTAGGTTAGTAAAGTCACTGAATTTCTCCCATTCTTTTTCCACTGTGTTTCTAATAATACCAGCGTTTACACTGTAATCTGTAACAAAGGCTCTTTGTAACCCTACTGTAGTTTTTTGAACATTGCTAGAACCTGTTAGAGGGTAAATGTTCCCAGTACCTAAAATGGGTTTGCATTTATTGTTCCTACCTTCCCCCACCTCGTTCTGTATATTAATAATAAAATCCTCTGGGTATCCCCTTTCCATAAACATTTTGGTTAAATTTTGAAACTTTAAGATGTAATCGTGCTCATCAGATGTCATTCGGCAAGCCCGAACTAATTGCCCCTTGACTATCCCTTTCTTTTGATATAGGGGATGGGAACTAGTATACTGAATAAAGGTGTTGGAAAAAGTAGGCTTCCTATAAATGGTAGCTTTAAAGCCTGTTTCATCAACATTTAAAGACACATCTAAATAGTTGACTTTCTGTGTAGTAACCTGATAGGTTAATCTTAAAAAACTAGTGCTTTGATTCAAATAAATAATAAAATCATGTAATTGCCCTTGGGTGCCAGTCCAAAAAAATGCAGATATTGTCCAGAAATCTGGTGTATAAGTTCCAATACTTATTAAATTCACTGTTGATAACATATGTTTTCTCCCATACGGAAAGGACAATATCTGCATACATGGGGGCACAGTTAGCCCCCATGGCAACCCCTGTTACTTGTTTAAAATATTCTCCTGAAAAATATAAAAAATTATTGTGTAGAATGAGATGAGCCAGTTCTAAATTTAGAAAAACATCATTGTCCATAGTACCTGGGGTACTTCTAAGTGCTTCTTCCAGCCAGGCTAAACCCGTTTCATGGGCTATAGTGGAAAAAAGGTCTACAACATCAATAGTAAGGAATAAGAGATTAGGGACATTTAATTCAGGTGTTATTTTACCCCAAAATTCCCAAGACTCTTTTAATAAATATCTATTTTTACCCCAGATATGTTTTAATTTCCAATCCAAAAATTTGGATAGGAAAGAAATCTTGGAGCCCTCAGAGGCCACAATAGGTGATGTCCTTGTGAATTTTTGGTACCTCAAAAATAGAGGGTACCCTAGGGGTTTTGTTCTCCAAATATAAATAAGTATTGTAGTCAATGACCCCTTGATCGAATTGGTCTTTGATAGCTATATCAATTTTTTTTTGTATGATATATTAATCTCATTAATTGATACTTGGCTATATCGAGTTTCATCCAGTAATATAGAATTCATTTTGCCCTCATACACTATCTTGTCCATGAGGACAATGCCACCCCCCTTGTCGGGCTCCATAACACGAACAGCAGAATTTGTACTTAAATAAATAAGTAAAGCTTGTTCGGACTCGTCTAAACTGGGTGTGAATTTCCGGTATCATAGTCTGTCCCTGATTTGTTTTTCGAGTCTCATTTCAAGATTTTTCAACTGGGGGTGAATGGGGGGGGGGTTGAAAGTACTAGCCTTCCTAGGTACTGGATTCTCCCCATTGATGAAACTAGTCCCTAGTAAATTCTCCAAATTTAGTTTCTTTATAAAGACCTTAAGGTCCATAATGACCTGAGCTATGTTGCTGGTTCGATTAGGCACATATTTAAAACCCTTAGTGAACAAACTAAAAAAATGTTCTGTCACAGGTACATTACTATAGTTGAAAATATGAAAATCAGATCGGCTTACAACTTCAAAATTGTTCCCTTGTAATCGATCAATGGTAGGGGATACAGAGGTTACCAGTTCTTGTTGTTGTTGTTGAAACCCCCTCCGCCCCTCTGCTGGTAAGGTTCCCTGTAAAAATGGTTGTTGTTTTATTATTCATTCTGTTATGAATCCTTTGCAAATGCCTGGGGAGGGGCTCGTAATTTCCATCACCATTATCTTCTCTCCCCCCATTGACACCATTACTCTCTATACTGTTTCCAAGATTAGGAACAGGAGGTTTCCTACCCACTCCTGAACGGGTACTATGACAAGGTGGAGGTGCAGGGTATTGCCAGCCCTCATTGTATTCCTTGATGTCATGATCAAGTTTTTTATGTTTTCTTGCAATGATATCATCACATTTTCTGTCTATCTGTACCCTAAGGTCATAGTATTTTTTTCTTTTCATTCTCAACCGTAAACATTAAATCATTTACAACTCTGTTATTGTAAATCTCAATAATGTCATTTAATTTACTGATTTCCCTTTCATTATTTCTAATAATGGCCTGAACTATCTCTAGGCCACAATTGTCAAAAGATTTTAAAAGATCCATATGGAATTCACTCCCATGTACAACATTATTGGGATATTTAAATATCCTAAGTCCTTTAGGAACAATACGTTTTTTTAGACACTCGTTCAAGTAGGTATTGTCCAGTATAAGACTTTTGTACCTGTAAAGCACAGTCCGTAATTTGTCCAAGGATTCAGAGTACGTTTCGTTGGTTTCCATGGATGTATGAACCCGGTCAGAAAGTTCGAAATTGGATTTACTGTATAACCAGGGTTATCCCTGGAAACGCTAGCAGGACGCAATGGTCCAGGCATTAGGTTAAAGTTTTGAGAGTGGTTACTCTGAACACAGGTGTTCTGTTGGCAGGCTGTATTCTGTGTACAAAATCACAAACAGCACAGTAATATGCAACAGTTAAACAGTAAATGACAAGTACACAACAAAAGTCAGTTTGAGTGTTATATACCTATATATAATGCCATGCAGAAATAATACAACAGGTGGCACAATCACTGTTATTGAAATAAATGTCACTGTACATGTGTAGGACTGATCAAAGGACAATCCTGTGTACACAAGTATAGGATACAAAATGGAATAAGTGCAAATAACCAGTTACATATTATAAAGGTGGTTGTGTATGATCATATTATGGGCATACACATGTACATCCACGTAAATCAGTGCTTATTAATTACAAATACAGATACATGGATCTGCATGCTAACCTGTATATACATGTTCTGATATAAACTATGTTCAAAAGTACTGGCTGAGGTCATAAGCAAGATACACAAAAAAAAGGGAGTCATGAATGATGTTAAAGAAAACATCATCTCCTTATATTCACTGAGAGACCAGTGAATGTCAATGGAGTATGTGACAGATACAACAAGCAAATAATTACAAGTACGTGGCATACACAAGCTCATTGGCCAGTAGGACAGATGACTCAACAATATTACATAAGCTATAAAATCAAAGACATGTCATGTTGGTGAACAGATACAAGACAGCCACAATCAATACTGAAATGGATGCAGAAGATGTCTCTGAAGATGGATGATTTTAAAGAGAACCTAGAAATTCTTAAAACAAGCAGTCAAAAACAGGCTGAACCCTCAAGAAAATGCTACAACAACACCAGACAAGGATAACAGGAAATGAAGTTTGGCAACAAATTAAGTTGTCCCGGGACATCTTCATGGGGGGGTGGGTAGGTTAATTGTTGTGGGAGTTAAGTGGGTTGGGGAGGTGAAAGTGTTAAGTGGAGGCAGGGATGGTTGGGAGGAAATGAGGTAATGATGGGGAGGGGCTTAAGAGGTTTAGGCTAATGTAGTTGGGTCAAGCAATCACATTTGGCGTGAAACTTGCTAAGGTGAGTTCATGCCCAAGACGACCTGTAGGTACCTCAAGGGAACAGGTAGGTCTTGAGTTACTGGTAGATGCTTGAAAGGTCAGGAGCAGGTGGTTTGTACAGTGAATAGCTTTTTATTTTTTTCCCCTCTCCTCTTCTTCTTCATGTCATGCTGTTTTGGTGTTTGGAGGCTTGGTGAGAAGGGGTGTTGATTATGTAGTGCTGTTACCAGGTTGTCAGTGCAGTGGTTGAAGCAGGTGCTTATTTGGCTGTCCCATTTTGGGGATGCCATTTGTTGTGTTTCAGTTTCATGGCTATGTTAACGTGCTCTTATGCATCATATTTCTGGTCCCTTTAAATCAGCTACAATTGGTGATTAATGAATGAGGAAAGGCAATTTGAGTTCGGACTTCTTACCAGTCATACATCGGTATATTCATGCTAATGCAAAACCTTCACTGTTAACTTGATAAAGGTGCATGAACAGTGTTAAAGATCGAGGGGAACTCTCCCTGTGACAGATTCAATCCATTTTATTACATGGTGGCCTTTCCGGTTCCTCACTGTGCTTGCGGCTGCAGGCATGTGGTATACAATCTGAGTGTTGCTGTGGCGTGATACAGCAGAGTGCAGACTGTTAGCTGTCGCAATGTCAGTTATTTGACAATAGGTTATTTGGCAATAATAATAAAAAAAAAAAAGTTGTGCAGCCTGGTTTTGCTTTATTGCAGCCACCCTTCACACATCGAGTCAGGTACACTTATGCTATGGCTGTGAGGAGGGAGTCACAGAGAAATAAAATAAAAAAAGGCACCGAGGCTATGGAGAAGGAGAAGTGAGTACAACTTCTATACTTAAAGTGGGTTGAATGGTGACTTGGGGTTAATCATTGGAAGTGGAAATTGGGTCCTCATCAAGTGATAGAGAGAGACAGAGAGCAATGTACCTGCTATTGTGGAATCACATTCTGAAAAGAAGGAGGGTTTCGCAGGCTATGGGGCACATTGAGCAGTGGTTGGTTGGTGACTGTTACAGCTATTAGTGCATATGTTTGGGAAGCTTGTGAAGGGGAGGCTTTCTGACTCTTGGGCAGTGTAGGCACCTTGTTTCATAAGGTTGGTCTGGTGCTATAAATGGTGGCTTTCTGGATAATTGTATTTTTTTTTTGCCGCGGATTATTTTCCCGGGCTTTGAGTGTCGGTCTGACTGTGGTTGCCATGCATGCATGGTGGCAGTGGGTCTCCTGGGATCGTGGCCATTGTCTCTTGGCTTGAGTTACACAGGAAGAATACCTAATATGAGAAATGTTGAAAATGTGAGATAGGGAGTTTACAATTGTTTTGAATGCTAACCCATTTAAGTGCAAAGATAGAGTAAGTGGTAGGAAACTATAAGCTTGGAGAGTTGCCCATTATTAAAAAAAAAAAAAAATTCTATCTGATCGTTAATAAAAGTGAAAACAGTATGGTAGGAGGTTATATCTAGCTTCATAGATGTTTGCCTTACACTTAATCAGAACCCGATTTCTTCCTCTTCCACCTCCTGCAATGATGATTCAGCACGAAAACAGACATGCTTATCTTGTTCAACAGTAATGAATCACACAATGCCTTTATAGTAGAATTCATATTTTATTTAGAAACTGACATCAATCTTGATGTCAGTCCTGTATTATATGTTACACAAATAGGACAGACAGAGATATAAGTAAATGAAATACCTTGTGACAATTACAAAAACTAAAGGAAGGAAGCACTTCTCTCAAAACAGTTTGTGCCGAATCAAAATTATTCATAGGGGAAACCTGGACTGTTACATTGAGAAAAAAGGTAAGCAAGTGCTTCTTTACATTGCAAATGGTAGAGTTTCAGAGAACCCTTTCAGTACAGATTTATCGATTTATTAAATGGGTATATCCACTACATACAATTATCTTTTCAGAAGATATCTAGGAGATGCTGTCTGGTTAAGTAACTTGCATGGAGTCACACAGGATGTTAGTGCAGAGCAGGGAATCAAACACTGAACTATAGGAATAAACTTGTTAGCAGTGCATGATTTCCCTCTTGGACATGGTGAAACAAGATGATGGGAAGGGTGAACCAAGATCTTGAGTGGGGTGGGGGGGGGGGGGTTTGAACAGGAATGGCAGTTGATGACAAATGTGGATAGCATTCCAGATCTAAATGATATTGGGTTGATAGTAGTATTTTACAACTGAAGCAGCACATTTTATAACTGTTATCAATTGCTTTTACTCCAGGAGGGAAGCATTTTCAATACCATTAAATTATGATTGTCACCCAGGGCAGGAGAGTAGGGTATGAGAAGGGGGGGCTGTGACTGGTGGAATGTGTGCTGTCTGGCTGGCTTTGTGCTGGTTGTTCATGGCCTCTTGCCATGAGGTTCATTTGGACCTTTCGAGTGGGAAGGGCCAGCATATCAACCAACGGGTTAATTATAGGGTAGTACTATAGGTTGTATAAAAGATGTATAGAGCTTGTAGGGGGAAAGGGGCTAACTTGATGACCTAAGAGGAAGGATGGGGCACTATTTCAAGAGGTGTTCTATTTAAGCTCAGTAACCTTATTGTTGAGCACAGGTTGCAGTCACAGCCTTTGTGTTCTAGGAAAGGTCATTGTGTTAAGTCTGATGCAGGTACACAAGGCTTAGGGTTTAAAATTCTCATCTTTGTTCACTTTTGAAAGGCTGTCTGTTTAATTTGTTTTCTTTTGCAGATTGCAAGGTATATAAATGGAGCAAGTATTGGCCGATGACTGGAGGGAAGGGCGTTTGAAAGGTGATGGAGACTCTTTCAATGAGGGTGCACAGAGGTGACAAGATGCATGGAAACAGAAGACCCATGGTCAGAGCCCTGATAATAGGGGAGTAAAGGGTAATGGGTGTTGGCTGCAGCGAGGTTGTTGTTGGAATAGGGTTATAGGTAATCTGTCTCCTTTTTTATTGGGGGAGGAGCACTACGATGGCAGGAGCACAGATGGCAACTAGGTTAATGGTTCTACGGCCTGGATAAGCTGCTTGTGCCAATTGTTTTCTTTAAGGACTTGGGTGGGAGTGCTGGGGTGGTTTTCAGCCATCCAGTTGTGGTACAGAGCTAATGCGATGTCAATATAAAAGGGGGAGTGGTTTTACATTTTAGGGAGATAACCATTGTGAACAAGTTTTATGGAGGTTCTGTATCAGATAAGGTTTGGAGTGAGTAGCGCAGACAACATTTTATCATGATTTGGGCCGGTAGGTGTGCAGTACGGACATGACTTTATGGGTGGATAAGGTTTGGAATATTTTGGGTAAGGGGGATTTTGAGGGCGTGGGTGCAATTATATCTACATGGTTTAGTAATATTGAGAGAGTTGCTGAGGTTGCGGGCTTACCTTCAGTTGGGGACTGCTGGAAGGCAATTTTGATGATAGCTGGTTATAAGGTAGTTTAGACTGGCAGCAGTTAGTAGATCAATCGATGGCAGAGTAAAGGGGTCCAGTTGTTACTACAGGAGGAGCAACAGATTAGAAATGGGGTAGGGAGTTTTCAGAGTATTGGTGCAAGTAGGCATATTACCATGTGAATATACCAATCGGGTGAAGGATGGGCATACTTATTGCAGTAGACAAGGGTGACAAGTTAGTGATTAGATATAATTTAATGACAAGGCTAGTGCGCTTGGAGTCCGGGAGAGAAGGGAAAGATGGTATTTCTGCGGATGGGGAGTCTTGTGGCTATGTGCACATTTCAGCTCATTCTGTTCAGTTGGGGGGGGGGTTGGGGACTATTACAGTCACATAAGCTGCTGTTGTACATGTTTTAATGGTTTAGCTTGACATGTCAGGACTGGACATTAATATTGATTTGTTTATAATGTGCATGGCATTGTGGATATAAATAGCCCCTGTTAGCAGGGGTTTCAGTAATCATGTGGGATATTCGGTAGGGTGATTAAGGTAGTGTTAGGTTGAGGTGGGGGAGATAGGGTGACTTAGCAGAAGCAGGTTAGGGGCAGGGCATGCTCTGACATTGATTAATGTCATTAAGAAGTGTGATTGGCATGCAGAGAATTTACACTGTTCTTTCTTTTGCAGGTAGCAGTACTTGGGGCTTGAAGGAAGTAGCATGGAAGGTGATGGAATCAACATGTTGGTTTTGTTTTGACTGTATCTGTCACAGAACAAGTCCTGGTCACCAGAGTGGTGCAATCCGGTCACAGAGCGCAGTTAACAGAGGGAGCAGTGGTCAGTTGCTTGACAGAAGTGGAGTGGAACAAGTGTATTTGGTTGGAGTGGATGTTCTGGTGTGGTACAAGGAGGTCACGGGTAATGGTATTTTATTTAGGCTCATAAGGCTTGTTTCCGTACTGGTATGTTTCTGTACTAGTATGTTAGGGTTTTGGGGTTGATGATAAGGACTGGATTTAGTTTTCAAATGGGCACACTGGATAATGTTTGGCATAACCCCTCTTTTATGGGGGTATTTAGTTAGAAACTTTGGTAGGTGGGACGGGGAACAGCCTGGTCAGGCTGGTTGGCAGAGAAGAGGGTTAGGCTTACCCTCTTCTGTTCCCCCTCTGATGTCTGGATGTTCATTTCAAGGATCTGTGAAAAGGAAATGAGTAGTTGGAGGAAGCTTGCTGAATAGATAAGCAAACTGAGGTAAGGATGGTGCTTATTTGGTGGAAGGTAATTCAATGGATGGTGTATGAAGTGAGTTGGGACGCTGCTTCATAAGTGAAGTAAGTGAGCAGAGGTATGGACCCTGCTTGTTGGGCAGGGTGAGTAGATACGCTGCCCTGATTAACATTACAATGAATGGTTTATGAAGGGAGATGGGACGCTGCTTCATAATTAAAGTAAGTGAGTAGAGGTATGGACGCTGCTTACTGGGGCAGGGTGAGTAGGTACGCTGCCCTGATTAACATTACAAGGATGTTATGTTGTACTTAGAATCAATTATATCATGAATAGTTGTAATTAATGAAATTGCTGATCAAAGCTATGTTATGGAAATTTAATAAAGGTCGTCAAATGTCATTTGGTGTGATGTGTATTACTGAAGGGGACCGGAACAATAGAGGATTCTCTAAATGACTTAAAAAGCAGATTTAAGGAAGAGGAAACACAGAAAGAACTGCTTCTTAAACAAAACACTTGGTTGGTTAATAAAGTAGATGACTTGGAAAATAGGGAAAGGAAAAATAACATCAGGATTTTCAGATTACCTGAAAACACAGAAGGTGAGGATATTATTTCCTTTTTATCAAGCTGGATCCCTGACTTTTTAAATTTAAAAGAAGGACTTTCCTTTGGCATGGAAAGGGCACACAGAGCTCTTGGAAAACCTGTCACTAACTCAAACTCTCCTCCTAAGTCAATAATTATCAAATTTCTTTCATACTTGGACAAGGAACTGATTTTAAGATCTGCTTGGAGGAAGGCACCTCTAAAATATAAACAGAGCCTGATAAGATTTGATAACGACTATTCATCTAGAATAATGGAACAAAGGAAAAAAAAGTGTGGCCAATGATAAAGTTTCTGAAACAAAATAACATCAAGGCACAACTTGCATATCCAGCTAAGATAAGAATACTGTATGCCGATGACATGAGGACTTTTATTGACTTAGAGGAAGCCTCTTCATTTATTAAAACTAATAATGTGATTACTTTACCAGAAGATATGGATTGGATGTCACCTTCTCTCAGAACAAAAGAAACAAATGTCTGGACAGATGTCAAAACGAAGAAGTTAAAGACTGATATTGTTACAGCCAAATCTCTCAAACCATCTACTATGATAAGAATTGTTTTAAGATTACTTTAAAGGACCAATTTTACTGCTTGGAATTTTAAAACAAAGGTAACTAACTACTGGAATCTTTATCTATAATTTTTGAAAATAGATGACACATGAGAATTTTCACTTTACCTCAGGTATGTAAAACAGGATACTTTTATTTCACAGAAGGAGGGTTATATAGTACATAACATATTTATACTGTAATATGTGTATTTTTTTCTTAATTTTCTCTTTTCTTTCTCTCTCTTCTCTCTTTTCTCATTATTTATTTTAACTGCATCTTGTCTCCATTTCTAAATTCTCTCCTATTTACTATACTAATATAGTCTGTATATATTTAATAACTCACTATCTATACATAAATAAATAATAATCTAAAATAATTTAGTTTTAAGGTAGACTAAATGGAATAGTGAACTTTAATTATTTTTACAATATTTATTAGATTAATTATAGTCACTGTTATGCTTATTGGGATTGGAGACATGTTCGTGATTAACTCTGAAATGTTCCATTCATGTACAATATGTCCTTTGAATTATTTCCTTTTAGTATTAACAAATATATTAAAAAAAAAGGTTTAGGTCCCTAGAGCATGTAGCTCGGAGGGATTGGAACTTCTTTAGGTGTAGCATGTTCAACAGCTCTGGGTTTGACATAGCTTTATATGTTAGGCAGAGATCACCTCGGAGTAGGCGATATGCTACGGAGTAAAGCTGGAGTTTTTTTGAGGCGGTCAGTGTAGGACATTTGTTTGAGGCTAGTAATCCTCTTTGTGAGGTACTTCTGTGGCCTTTCCAGCTGCTGCAGATGTCTTGTGAGGTACATTCCAAAAGGGGAATTTTACTCTATAATGGGTCTTATGAGTGATGAGTAGAGGGGAACAATGACCTCTTTTTTCCTGGATGAGAACCCTTTTATGATGAGGTGTGCCACGTAGAAGGACTTCCTGACTACTGTGGTGATGTGACTATCAAAGGAGAGACTACTGTCCACCTGGGTCCCAAGGTCTCTTATCATGCATTTCGTGTTAAGTAGATTGCTGCCTGTGTGGTTGTTCATGGGTACAGAGCATTTACCAAAGGGGGTGACACTGCACTTTTTGGCATTGAGCTTGAGGCCATGGCTCTGACACCAGGCATCTGTCTCAGTGAGGCCCTTCTGTAGGATGTCCACATCATTTGGGGACTTGACTATGGCTCCTAGTTTGCAGTCATATGTGAACTTCGTTAGCCAGAGGCCTTCTGTGTTAGCCTGTACTTCAGATAAGTAGATACCAAACAGGAGAATTCCCAGGACGGAACCCTGTGGTACTCCATTTGTCACTGCATTGAAGTCAGATTTGGAGTCTGCAACTTTTACAGTGTGGGTTCTGTCAGTAAGCCAGTTGGCAACCCATCTTGTGATGTAGGGATTTATACCTAATTTCATGAGTTTAGCTATAATTCTAGAATGAGGGACGGTGTCAAAATCCTTGGCGAGGTCAAGATAGGCTGTGTGAACCACCTTACCCTCATCCACGGCTTTGGTGACTGCCTCAAAGAAGTTGATCAGGTTCAGGAGGCATGATCTGCCTTTCACAAACCCGAACTGGGTGGGATCCAGAGTTTGGAGGTTACCAATGTCTTTGTTTATGAGTTCCATGATGATATGTTCCATGGCCTTGCAGACCAGGCTCGTCAGGCTAATAGGTCGATAGTTCCTGGGATCAGTGGTGGCTCCCTCTTTGTGGAGTGGCATAACTGTTGCTGCGCACCATTCAGTGGGCACAATGCCTGATGTGAGGCTATTATTGAACATGGTGCTTAAGTGGGGAGCCAGTTCGTTCTGAAGTTCATGTAAAACGCAGCCTGGGATGTTGTCCGGTCCCATGGATGCTGTGTTTTTGGCTTTAGAGAGTGCAGCTTTTACCTGTGTAGTTGTGATTACAGGGACTATACATTCTTCCTGTATAGATATGGGCCCTTTAGGGGGAGAGAGGGGGTAAAGTTAGCACTGAACCAATCTGCCAGGATGTTGACAATATCAGTTGGTTCTGTAATTTTCGTGCCTTTGTGCTGTAACTCAGAGCAGATCTGGGTGTTTCCATCTAGAATCTTGACATAGCTACAGAATGCTTTGTGGTTGTCCTTGGATTTAGTGGTGATTTTGTTTTCATAGCTAGCTTTGGAGGATCTTATAAGGGATCTCAGCTTCTTTCTGAGACTGACCAGGGAGCTCCTCCACTCATGGGATTTTACTCTGTTTTCCAACAGCTTCTTCCTTCTGTTGTACAGTTTGTTTATGGCAGGGGACCACCAGATTGGCTTCCTTTTTTGGAGGATAGCATCTTGGTTCTGTTTGAGATAGCACAATCCATGCACTCATGTAAGTGCTTATAGAGTGCATTTGTGTAGGATTCAGCAGTTGTAACTGTATTGCCCATCTGCATGGGTTTAATGAAGTTCACAAATTCTGTCTTAAGAAGCATGAAGTTGGCTTTGGAGAAATTTTTTACTGTGGTTTGCTTAATGGGGGGGTGGGGGCAGGATGTGGATATCAAGGGTGATAAGCTTATGGTCAGATCGGACCAACGAGGAGTTGACTTCAGGTGTGGAACACTGGTCACTCATGTTGGTAATGACTAGGTCTAGGATATAGTTGCCCCTGGTGGGGGTGTGGATAAGTTGATCTAGGGCACTGGAGTTTATGAATTCAAGAAAGCATTGAGCTAAGGAGTTGGTACACGAGTAGTTTTCCCAGTTAATGGTGGAGTATTTGAAGTCACCCATTATTAGGGTGTTTGGTTGAACCCTAATATTTTCCAGTACATCAAGAAAAGAGGAGTGTGAATCCTGGGGCATGGTGGGGGATCTGTAGCAAGCTAAAATTTGGATTGCAGTTTTGCCCAGAGTAAGTTGCACTTGGATAACCTTGGATGCATTATGCTGAGCAACTAGCCTGGAGGTGTGGATATCCTTAATGAATATGGACACACCCCCACCTTTGGTATTTCGGTCCAGGTTACATGGCCGAAAAGTGTGGTATGAGTTATAGCCTGGTAGTGCAGGGGTGCTCTCTGGAGCCTTGAACCAGGTCTCAGTCACTGCACAGATATCGATGTTCTCCATTTTAAGGAGTGCCTTGAGTGAGTGCATTTGGAGATTTAAACTTCTAGCATTGAGTAGCATTACCCTCAGTTTTTGCTTGCATGTTGCTGTTATGGTAGTGAATTTGTTATTTGAACCCTGCCTAAAAAAGGCACTATAGGGGCAGCAAGAGCCTTAGCCAGTATCCGGAATCCCAAGGGCAACAGGTGTAGGCCATCTGTGGCAAAGCATCGTGATCTGTCGACCATATCATCCCAAGCAGACAGATACTGGATCCCCTTAGAATGACACCAGAAGCTTAGCCAGTTGTTGAAGTCAATCATTTTGTCCTTGTACTGTGGTATCATTCTGGGCGATGGCAGAATGCTACTCAAGGCTAGGGTCATACCTGCCTGGGCTACAAGATCAGAAAGCTCTTCCATGTCTCTTTTCATGTAGTCCAAGGAGGTACGTCTCAGGTCATTCACACCAACATGGACAATGACAGAGTCATATTTGTACTTGTTGTGGAGTGACCTGAGTGTATGGGTTATGTGGCGGATCCTGGCACCCAACAGGCAACTGACAGTAACCTTCTCCTTGTTTAGCCTGGTGAGTGGGACATCAGTGTGCCTGACTATAGAGTCACCTATGACTAATGTGTTGGGTACATTGTTTTGCCTTATTGGCTGTGGTTGAGTGGCACACTGAGTCTGTGGGCTAGGTGTCATTTGAGTTGTGTTGGGGGATGGAGGTTGCTTGTGTTTCTGCTTTGGAGGTCTCTGTTGCTTAGACAGATTATTTTTGAGAGCCTCCGCGAATGTTTTTGTGTTACTGTGTGTGGATTTGGTGGTGTAGATTTAGTGACACTATGTGATGAGTGTGCTGTGGTGCAAATGTTTACCTTCTCCTCATGACTGTCAAGTTCAGCCTTGGTTGGAGAGAGCTTTATCTCCAGTTTGGCTAGATAAGTGCATCTCTCACAGGTTGTAATGTTGGGTGGTAGGGAGGAGAGAGTTGTCTGTGTACATAAGGCAATTTTTACATTGCCTCAAGATGCCCAGATTCATCAGATAGACAGGAGAGAACATTGGGTGCTGACCCTTGGATATGCCTGAATAAAAAACAATTTTCCTCTAGATAAGTGAGGAAAGTGAGTACAAGAGCTGTTTTTCTCTAAGCAAGTGAGAAAACTAAGTACAAAAAACTGTTTTCCTCTAGGTAATGAGGAAGACTGAGTGCTATAGTAATTAGTAGCTTATTTAGTGCTTACAAGTTCTGAACAAGTGCTGAGCATGAACAAGCAAATTTAAGTGCTAAAACTAAGAATCTGTATCTGCACTAGACGAGTTAAAGGACAGAAACAAGTGCAAATGCAGGCTTTCAAATCAGAAAGTTGAGAAAGATGGAAGATTGCCCAAATAGCCAATAACTACAATTTCTAGGCCAGAACCACTCCTTATGTAGTAGACAAGTTACCTAGTGCTTACCACTCTCACTGATAAACTAGAAGGCTTCCCTCCAACACAGAAAGGCTTGGGGGGCTCAGAAGTTTACATACAGTCCTGGATGCAGAAATTCTGTATCTGGAACACTAGTTACAGGAAAGGTAGGAAACAGGCTTATAGTTTTTTTTATTTTTTTACAGAAAAGTAGCAAAAACTGTAGTAAAAACAATTGACATGCAGTGCAAGCTAGCACACTTGAGTATGCAGCAATATTAGACCAAACACAGTTTAAAAAATGCAATTAAATTTAAAAGGACTAAAAGCAAGTGCAGAAAGAGTTTATTAGGTAGAATGTGGTAACGAGATGGGACTGGGGGAGTGTCCCAGACCAAATCTACAGTGGGGTGGGCAACTGTAAAAGCCACCAAATTTAAACTATAAACCAAAAATAGGGACGGTGGGTGGGACAAAACAGTTTCAACAGAGATCTAAGCAACAACTAAGTGCAAACTTTAAAACCAAAAAAGTATTCTCATCTCTGCATATTTGCCGCTCAGTCTCTCAGAACAGTGAGACAACAGTTTCAACAGAGTTCTAAGCAACTATTAACAAACACTATAAGGAAAAAACTATACTCAGCTCTATATTTGCAGATAACGTGTAAGGCAGTCTCTCAGAACACAGGTTCCAGCAATTTGAATGTAGCTGTTACTATACCAACTGAAGACATGACAGAAAATGGGGGTGGGGTGGGGAAAACAGTTTCAACAGAGGTCTAAGCAACAACTAACAGTACAAACTTTGAAACCAAAAATATTCTCAGCTCTGTATATTTGCCAATCAGTCTGTCAGAACAGTGAGACAACAGTTTCAATAGAGATCTAAGCAACAATTAACAAACTCTATAACTAAAAAAATATATATACTCAGCTCTGTATATTTGCAGATAATCTGTAAGGCAGTCTATCAGAAACGTAAAAATGTATATTCACAAGAAAATATTGAAATGTTTTAGTCTTCCAGTTAAAATAGCTTACTGTCAACATTTTGCGATATCAGAAAGTTTGAAGAACTAGGCAATTACTATTATTTGTCTTTATAATGATGATTAGACAGATGTTAGACTCTGCTTTGTTTAATGAATTGTGACACATGTTTATGAGGAAAAGTGGACTCAATTACTCACATTGGACTACACATTCCTAGACACTCAAGTGAAATGCCCCCAAATTACTTGTGAACTTAAATGAGAAATGCCCCCAAATTACTTGTGAACTTAAATGAAACTGTCTGATTAATAAGCATAACTTACTTTAACAACTTGAATCCATAAGCTATCTGCTTTATATATGCTACATTATATATGCCACTTGCATATGACAGTCTCTAGAGCACACAAAAAATAAATATTATTTTTGCAACATGCTATATTTGCACTAACCATACATTCTAAACTAACTCAATTGGCAACAGACAAGTTTTTCATTTGAAGCATCAGTCTAAATATTAATTGTGCCCTTGAAATATTCTTGCCGTTTTGACAAAACAAAACCTGAACTGAAAAAGGAATGATTTGAAGAAGTGAAGTATTTTACAGATTTCAAAGACAGCTATTGACACTACAATATAAGTAGAAATGTATACGTGCAAGGAAAAATTGAAACGCTTTGCACTTTTGGTTAATATAGCTTATTGTTAACTTTTTTCTTTATCAGGAAATTTAAAGATCTAGGAAATTATTTCTAATTTGTCTTTATAATGTTTACTAAAGTGATGTTAGTCACTGACTTGTTTAATGGATTGTGAGTCATTTACAAGATGGACTACTTAATGTTATTTCTGTTTACCTATATTTGCTGAATTTCTTTATTAGTACTGATTTAAAACAAGGGAAAGAAATGGAAGGGAAATCTTTGTTTTGGTCATGGGAGGAGATGCTTAAGAGTATTCTAACTGCCCCGAGAACTCTCTAAGATGCTCTAAACACTATTTGATTAATACTTACCTAAGGTAAGTCTTGATTACCATATGGGTACCTACACATTCATTCTAGACCTGATGTGATTACCCATTCTGGAAGCAGGAGGTGTCCTATGCAGGGTGGGAATTGTCAGGGTGATCATAGTTCATTCTTAGACTCTGTTTTGTAAATCTATTAAATATGTAAAAGCACTGCACACTAGAATGTAGGGTGCCTCTACTCAGAGTCAGGATACCACTGATAAGCCATATATTTTCATAAGTGTAAGTTGAAGTTGATGAGCTGAAGAGTGGGAAAGTAAAGGAAGACAGTACACCTACAGTAAATTCATATTCCATTGGTAATCACTCATTGTCTCCTGCAGAGTCCTTTTAGTCAAATTATTTTAGTAATAATCTATTTGTTGTTGGCTTATTTAGTGTATGTTCCTCTGTTGCATTTAATTTCTCAGAAATTATATATCTGACATGTTTGGGATCTTTTAAGGGTAACTAAATAGTGGATATTTTCTAAGTCAACATAATAATTGTTTACACTACTAACATTCCATCCTGATATATAAAATACTGTAGAATAATAATGGAATAATATAGAATTTCATATCTCTTTTAAGAAAATTCCCCATATAATAATTTAACATATGGAGCTCAGCTGATATTGTTGGTTAAAGGTATGAGTGATAATCCAATAGATTTATCTTTATGTATTGGATTAGGAATTACTTTCATTCCTTGTTTAATGGGAAATTCATATTTACTTGTATTTGATACTTTAGAATTAATGTTTTATAGCCTGACAGAATTTTACCCTACTTGTATTTAAAGATAAAGTACATTAAAATACACTCCCAAGTTTACACACATAAAAATAACTGTCAATGTTATCAGATAATATGGTATAACTACTATAATAAAAAAAAAACAAAAAAAAACAAGCAAAATGTTTCTTCCAGCAATAACTTGAAATGGATTTAACATTCTTATCATTAAATACTAATGGCATAAATAATGCAAATAAAAGATCAAACTTATTAAAATATTTAAATCTAAATAAGGCACAAGTAGTATTTCTCCAGGAAACACATTTGAAGACTAAGGATAGCTTTATTTGGAACATTAAGGACTATACACTCTTAGCTCAATCCTCCTATAGAACAAAGACAAAAGGAGTATCAATTCTCTGGAAGAAAAACATAATCACTCCAAAAGTTATTTATAAATATGAAGACAAAGAAGGTCTACTAGCATTTGTTATAATTAAACTTACTATAATATGGACCTTAGCTAATCTATATTGGTTCCCAGGAACTGGAGCAGGAACGGTCAAAAAACACCTAGATTTTATTTCCAACAATTATAAAGGAAATCTTATACTGGAAGGAGACTTTAATTGTTCCTTAGAAGCTTCTGAAACCACCAGGAAGTCTTTTTTGCATAGCAAGTATTTCAAAATCCTTAAAAAGGTGGATTGATTCATTTCATTTAATAGACACTTTTAAAGTAAAAGATGATAAATCCTTATTATCTTCCCATAAAGACCATAGATTTGGAACACAAACCAGAATAGACAAATTATTCATAGTTCAAGAATTACAAACAAAAATCCTCAACTTCTTAATAGTTCCATACCCCTTCTCAGATCATGACGCTCTGATGGGTCTACTTAACCCTGTCAAAGGCCGACAATATCGAAGCTGATATTGTCAGCACCAAAATGTCAAAAGCGAGTCATCTCGCATGTAAACGGAAATCTCCGTAAGGGGAGATTTCCGTTTACTGCAATGTAGTGCGGGGGGGTGGGGGGTACAGACCCCCACATCTGGGGTGCAGGGGGGCTTGCTCCCCTGCATAGAGCAATTTGTGTTGTGGTTGGGTGTTTTTGTTTGTGTGTATTTGATATTCAGGGGTTTTGACATTTTTGTGTATTTACTCTGTCAACAGTTTGAGTTTTCGACAGTGTAATATAAACACCTCTCTGATAATGAAGCTCCAAACAGAGTTTAAACCTTTAATTCTCTCAACTAGAATTCCATCATATATCACAAAAATTAAAGAATTCAGACCCTGGATGTTGTCAGAACTACAATTATTTCTTGAAATTAATAATACAACAGAAATCAGTAGAGTCATGGTTTGGGACTCATTAAAAGTGGATTTATTTGGTAAGAACCTTAGCTGGTACAAAAACAAAGTTAGAGAATCATTAGACTTGCAAACCAGACTCTTGACAGCAAAATTTCAAAAAAATCAGAATTGTCCAGAAGTCAAAAAAGAAATAGAGGAATTAAGTAAAAAATATAATGAAATTCTAACACACAAAACTTGTCTAGCCTTGGAAAAATTAAAAATAAACTCATTAGCCACCTCCCCCAGATATCTACATAACTTATCTATAAGAATTAATATACAATCTAAAGCAAATAACATTAGTAGTATATATCATGAAAAGAAAGGGGAAAAATTATTAGATATAGGAGACATCCTTGAACCATTTCAGTTCCATTATATGGAACACTTCAAAAATGAAGATTTAGATACCAACCAAGTAAATTTAGATACAAACCTTATCGATATAATAAAAATCCAGAAAACTTAAAACTAGACCTACAAAAACCTATATCCTACAAAGAAATTGTTGACAAGATAAAATAAAGTAAATCTAACAAAGCTCTATTGATAGATGGTATAATTACGGACATTTACAAACTCTTCCCTTCAACAGTAATCTCCCTTTATCATAAAACTTTGCTAGAAGCCCAGGCAGAAGCAAAAATACCATCCTCATGGAAATATTCTCTCATAACACCAATTCTAAAAGATAATAAACCAGCAGACCTTTGCACCTCATACAGACCTATATCATTACTGAATAATGATTACAAAATATTCAATGTCAGTCCTAGCTAACAGAATGAAAATCCCACTTTCTAAGACAATTAATAATGATCAAACTGGATTTTTTTATAATGGGCACACACATGATAATATTAGAAGGATACTTACTCTTATAGAGTATGTGAATAAAGAAGATAGGGAAACACTTTTAATTGGATTAGACATAGAAAAAGCCTTCAATTTCCGCAACTGGGAATATCTATTTAAAACTTTAGCATTATTTGAATTTCCTCCTCCCTTCATCTTATTAGTAAAAAACATATATATTAATAACTTAGCCTACATTAAATTAGGTCCTTTCACCTCAGAATCTATCCATATAACAAAAGGTACTAAACAAGGATGCCTCCTTTCTCCTATTTTATTTGCCTTGGCTATAGAAATACTTGCAGAAATAATACATAATAATCCAAGAATAAAAGGAATAGAAGTCTATGACCAGTACATATCTAAAGTAATGCTGTTTGCTGATGATATTTTATTAATCCTATCAAACTCCAGAGAGTCATTAGGAGAGCTAGAAGAAGTAATGGAGACATTTTATAGGATTTCAGGTCTACACTAATAGATCAAAATCAAAATTTCTATTTTTAAATAAGAAAAAAGAACTACAAGTTACAGATAAATCCATCATAGGAAAACAAGAACGTACACTAAATTATTTAGGAATTGTGTTATGCAAAATATAAATGAAACTATATTAATAAATTATAAAAATATTATTGAAACAATAAATATACATATAGAAAAGTGGAATAAAATTATATTAACTCTTTAAGACAGATTGCAATTAATAAAAATGGTCTTATTGCCAAAAATACTATATGTAGCATTAGCAATACAATTAATTCCTGAAAGATGCATTCTTAAAGAAATAAAGTCATGTTTAATAATATTTTTATGGTATCCCAAAAAGAATAGAGTAGCTCTAACTCAACACATTAGACCCTGGAAACAAGGAAGATTGAACTTCCCAGAAATAGAAACATATATAAAAGCATCTGCGCTTAAAACTATAGTAGACTGGATAAACCCAAATTATATTGCCAACTGGAAAGAATTAACAATGACTATATTAACAAATTAATTTAATCTGTTAAACAAATTTAATAGTAGACAAATCAAACAAACCCTGGTACATACTATGCATAAGTATGCAATATAATATAACAAAACCTTCTAAAACAACACTGATTAATCATTACATCAATTCCTTTAAGAAACTTATCAATGCAAACATAGATCTAAAACTTTGGTTTGACCTTTTAACCCCATTTACCATAACTAAGAACTTTCCTCACAATATATATATATGGAAACAATAACCTCCTGGGAACAAAATGGATTCTTATGCTGGTTTCAATGTGTACATAAATTAAATGTTTTAGATATACATATGACAAAAACTGCTTACAGTATTCCAACACAGGACTGGTTAACCTTACAAAGCAGTCTACTGTACACTCAAGATTTATGCAGATTAATTAATAATTCCTCATTCTTAGATATTCCAAATCTAATGTTTTCTGTATGAATTTATACATAATAGCTGTGAAAAGAAAAATTCCATTTCAAATATATATAAAGAGTTAATAACACATAAAACAATTCTCAAACCATCATACTGGCAGTGCTTAACAAAAGGTCAGTCATTGCAGTTAACAGAAGAAATTAAAACTAACATCTTACTATCAGTTAATTACACTTCTAACACACATTACTAGAAAATATTTAACTGGAAATACTTACACAGAGCATTTTTAACACCAGATAGAATTAAAAAAGATCAGTACTACTACAAATGTTTTTTAGCTGGAGGTGTGAAAAGTCAAATAAAGCAGACTGGATTTATATTTTTTATGAATGTAATACAATTAAATCATATTGGAATGGAATCAATCATTTTTTTACAAGCTTTATTTAGTGAATCCTTTACCTTAACTAAAGCATTGATTATATTAAATGTAAATGAAGGTCCCTACCTGAACAAGACATATATGTATTTGTTATGGACAATACTTGCTATATCTAGGAAATGCATAACCAGAAGGTGGAATTCAAACACAACCCCGATCTTGGAAGAATTCTACACTTTACTGAAGATAACTGCATCGATTGAAATAAAAATCAAAGAACTACGAATCTATCCCAGGCCATTGGTAAATAATCATTGGAAGAAAGTTATATCTTTGTTGGACACTTTGCAATAATCAATATTGTATCTCTGATAACTGATCTGTTAATTCTATATTTAATAACATACAGTGTATATAATTGAAAGTTAGGCTATTGTAAATATTGTATATAGTTGTTTAAAATTATATTAAAAAATATTATGTAAATGTTATTTTAACTGAAAAGAAAAACATTTTTGAGGAAAAAAATTTCAACAAAGTAACAAAACATTATGCATAGATAATGTATATTAACCTAAAAATTGATGAATAAATGAAAAAGCATACAAAACTTACACAGTCTACATTTTGTAACTATTATGTGTGTGATGTTACATTGCTGTCTAATCTTATACAACAATAACACCTTATGTAGTATTAGGCATATATCCATTTCATGCTATTTTACAAAATAATGTATAACATAGATCACAATCATATGCACATGTCTGCAATAAAACACAATCACTAATAAGGCATGTGCATAAATGCATAGGCCACTTAAAATAAATTCCCATTATTTATGTATATAGGCAGACATCATATACACTGTGTGACATTGTACAATGTATTGCTATGATAAGTGTATTATAAAATATGACAGTAGTCATATCCATATGTATAGTTTAACAAACTACAGATTATAAATTCAAACTAAAAAAAACAGTGGAATCCTTTACCAAAGTCACTCCGCCAACAAAACACAAAGTATATCTAATAAAAATGGCAAGAGACTCCACGACAAATGCAAAAGAGGCAAGACTTACTTAATCAGAATTTATTAAAATGCGTACACAGTAAGCGCTTTCAGGCAAACATGCCCTTCATCAGACAAAATAAAAAAGATAAAACCACTTATTTAAACATCATAGCAACCAATCAAAAACTAATATTTTAATCTCCTTTTACTTAAAATGGGTTTTAAAGGTACAGCTGTATTTAGACCAGGGCTTCTATACACACCTAGTCTAATTATACATTTCATTTCTAAACATTCAGTTTCATTAGATAAATCACCACCCTCACATTTTTTGTACAGTCTGCAAAACCATGAACTTAAAAAGATGATCTGCATGTTCATCTACATGTTGTGCCAAAGCATTACGTACGTCATGATGCCTGATGTCAAACATATGTCCAAAAATTCTTTCTTTTAACATACAATTTGTCTTACCAACATAGTATGAGGTACAAAGTTGGCAAATAGCCAAATAAACTACATTTCTAGTTCTACAGTTAGCAAATCCCTTTAATGAATATTCCCGTTGTGTCCTAGGATGTATAAATAAATCAGAGGAATTAAAATGGGCACATATCCTGCAATTTTGACATGGAAAAGTTCCCTGCCGCCCAGTTCTCATGATGTTACTAGAGACCATTCTGGGCTCATGACAGAGCATGTATTTTAAATTTTTATTCCTTCTAAAGGTAAACCGGTGTCGTTCACCTACAATATCTGCTATCTTTTGATCTGTATGCAATACCCTCCAATTACATCTAATGATGTCACATATCCCCCTATATCATTACTATAAGTAAGCAAGAACTGTCCCTGATTAGATCTCAATGTATCTCACTTAACTACCCTTTCTTGGATACCCCTATGGTACCAGGGTTTAGCTACCCCATTCCGCTTAGTTTTTACATCTCTTATATTCAAATCACCCTGTGCCTGCCTATAGCAAACACCTTGACACATACAAATGTTATAGTCAAGTACCAAATCAAATTCAGAGAGGACACCAGGAGCAATTGCTGTTTCCAGTGTAATGAAGGAACAACTAGAATGCAGGGATCCATCCTCCTTTAAACACAATGATTTCTTTGAGCCACAAGATTTGACCCAAGGGAACAATGTATCCATTAACTTGGGAAATCCTCCTATATCGTCAGGAGCTAGACCAAAGACAGCACTAGGTTTTCAAAGTACAACTTTTCCAATGCTGCCTGCTCCAGCGAAAAAGAAAAATCCATGGAAACGGAGTTTCTCAATGCAACACGAATAAAAGAGACACAGGGTCTCACAGTGACTGAGGATACTTCTGGTAATGCTGTTTATAATTTATCTAGCGTTGAACTTTCAGATTTGCAATGCGCTATTTTAAACAAGGGTTTGACTTTTGTCCCTGATGCATTATCTGACAACAGTCAGGATATTGTGGATGTGATGTGCTTTGCTAGGAATGCTTTACTTAAGAACATGTTTTATAACACTATAGGTGATGGAGTAGTAAATAAAAAAAAACAGTGATTTTTTACCTAACACTCACCCCACTGTCACTACATTTGTAAAATTGTGTCAGAATGAGATAGAGCAGTATGTACAAAATAGTAGTAGGCATAGATATCGAAATTTAACACATGAGCAATGAATTGCCCTAGAACAGTTACATCAAGATGATAGGATAGTGATAAAGTCAGTGGACAAAGTAGGAGCTATTGTTATATTAAATAAACAAGATTATTGTGATAAACTCTTTTTTATCGTTACAAGATACTATCACTTTTGTACCACTTTCTCCTTTGATGATTTTTTCCTTAAAGGATAGGATTAAAGCCATCTTATCCAACATGGAAAAGAGTGGATTACTGACACAATCTTTGTATGAGTTTCTTCTCAGTGAACATCTAAGAATTCCTGAGTTTAAGGGTTTACCTAAGTTGCACAAAGATGGCTCCAACCCACCCCTGAGGCCCATAGTCTCAGGGAGGGGGTGGGCCACTGAGAATATTTCAATTTGGGTTGAGTGTGCTTTAAGACCTGTGGTTGAATTGTATCCCAGGATTTTAAGAGATACAGCACATTTTTGACCATTCTGTCCAACAGTATGCATGATCTTGATAATGTTGACTACATTTTTCTCACTTTGGATGTGAGGAAGTTATTTACTGTCATCAATAATGAATATGGGCTTAAGGCCATAGAGCATGTTTTGGCTCAAAAATTAAAATTAGATGAAATCAATAATGAAAGGGTTTGAAAATTGCTGGGTTTGGTACTTGTCTGTAACATTTTTATGTGTCAAGGTGTTTGCTATAGGCAGGCACAGGGTGTAGCTATGGGGACACCCTGTGCCAATTCCTGTGGCAACCTGGTTTTACCTTACTGGGAGGATGAGGTGTTGTTTTCTCAGACACATCCTTGGAGTAACATGTTAGGACATTATGTCCGTTTTGTTGATGATGTGTTTTTTATTTGGAAGGGCACAAAAGAGGACCTGTGCTCTTTTGTGAGTTTTCTAGAGAGCACCACTGAGTTCTTTAGATTTACCATACATTCTTAGTCATCTGAGATAGATTTTTTGGATGTACGTTTATGGAAGAATGAAATAGGAGGGATTGAAACTACACTTTTTAGGAAGGATTGCTGGAGAAATAGCTTGCTATCCTTTGATAGTATGCATCTGAGACACACATTCACTAATATTGTGAAAGGTCAGGTCAATAGAATCTCCCCATTATGTACTAACACTGAGAGATTTGAGTTGGAGGCAAGTGTTCTAGCAGAGAACCTTGTGGACAGGGGATATAAAAGACAACAAATTGATTTGAATATAAGATGTAGAAACTAAGCGGAATGGGGTAGCTAAACCCTGGTACCATAGGGGTATCCAAGAAAGGGTAGTTAAGCGAGATACATGGAGATCTAATCAGGGACAGTTCTTGCTTACTTATAGCAGTGATATAGGGGGGATATGTGACATCATTAGACGTAACTAGAGGGTATTGCATACAGATCAAAGGATAGCAGATATTGTAGGTGAATGACCCCGGTTTACTTTTAGAAGGAATAAGAATTTAAAAGACATGCTCTGTCATGAGCCCAGAATGGTCTCTAGTAACATCATGAGAACTGGGTAGCAGGGAACTTTCCCATGTCAAAATTGCAGGGCATGTGCTCATATTAATGCCTCTAATTTATTTATACTTCTTAGGACATAACAGGAGTATTCATTAAAGGGATTTGCTAACTGTAGAACTAGAAATGTACTGTTTATTTGGCTATTTGCCAACTTTGTACCTCATACTATGTCGGTAAGACAAATTGTATGTTAAAAGAAAGAATTTTTGGGCATATATTTGACATCAGGCATCATGATGTACGTAATGCTTTGGCACAACATGTAGATGAACATGCTGATCATCTTTTTAAGTTCATGGTTTTGCAGACTGTACAAAAAAATGTGAGGGGTGGGTGATTTATCTAATGAAACTGAATGTTTAGAAATTAAATGGATAATTAGACTAAGTGTGGATAGAAGCCCTGATCTAAATACAGCTGTACCTTTAAAACCGATTTAAAGAAAAAGGAGGGTAAAATATTAATTTTTGACTAGTTGCTATGATGTCTAAATAAGTGGTTTTATCTTTTTTTCTTTTGTGTGATGAAGGCCATGTTTGCCTGAAAGCGCTTACTGTGTGCGCATTTTAATAAATTCTGATTAAGTAATTCTTGCCTCTTTTGCTTTTTTAGTGGAGTCTCTTGTAATTTTTATTTGATAAACTACAGATTATGCAATGCACAATAAGTGTTTTTTCAAATATTATAAAGGTTGTGGAAAGGAGGTCACTCTCACAGTAGTGATATGTGTACAGATGTAATACACATAACAACTTACCCTCTGTTGCCTCATCTATTTGCTGCTTCACAATATGTATTGATATACATCACATAACACAAGTAACCTTAAAGGCAGACGTCTGAAACAAGTATATATTACTATTACTTCAGATATGCACCAACACAACTGTAAGGAGATTACATAATAAGCAATTAACAGTATCAAAACATATGAAATAGGACATGTTTGCCCAAGTCAAGTCACAGTACTGTGCATTTGTTGTGATGCTGCAAAGGTCAATAAAGCCATCCCATAAGGTTTATTTATACATCATTTAAAAAAAGACATACAGGTGTAATAATAACAAATGCAATGCCATGGTTATGAAACATTCTAAATGCCATAATATTCATATATTTTTGACATAAGTAGAAGACCATGAATGGGTCAGATTTCCCATCATACAATGTCCTTAAGTTACATGCCATATAGTACTCAGTCTATCAGTATACTGTTATTACTTGTACATTTAATGATGCATCAATCTTCAGTATGCATGCAAAACATGTATGTGCATAGCACACAGCTGTATAGATCAGCAAACATCAAGACAGGTATGCTATGACATTGAAATATATACCACTGACATGAGACATGATTGCAAAACATTTGGCCCAGTGTAAATCAGCAGAAACATCAGACCATTGGGAATGCAGTCCATGGTGAAAGCATGTTACCAGAAATCCCTTACAATAATGTTAATCACAAACTCTGAAAGAAACTCCTTAGGAATATGGCCAGTACTTTTTATTATATGTTTGCATCAAACATTTATGCTGTGATGTCAATATAACATTTACATTTCCACTATGACCCATTATTATGTGCAGCTAATGTGCCAAGTTTACATACCATGGTAAAAACATATTGCAAGTTTAACAATCAATTGTATACTTAAAATCTATATGGAAATGAGGTGAGCAATGCAACATGGTTAATGTATGGCATCAAATCATTGTATACTCAGACTGGAACTTGAAAGCTTTTGAAAACTGAATACAGTCACAAGCATGGTGATAGCATGTAATATCTAGACATTATGTATATGACACACATACATAAGACCCTCAACAAATGTATCACTGTCACTGCTTACATTTGTATTATGCTTGCATGTGTACTTGCACTGTTAAAAAATGTAATGATGATTGTAAATATACTTTGCAATATGTCAGACAATAAAACTAGGACTGGCTTGTGACAATGCAGTGACAGAAAATGGTGTACAATACTATGTTTAACAAACTATCACATTGCAGTTTTACAGCATTGCAAGAGAAATGGAACTGAAAAAGTACATGCCAATAATGGCCTGCAAACTGCATTGAGAATGTTGAGTCAACAAACACCCACTCAGTAATAGAATAGGCAAGCTATGCATTACTTATAATTCATCTAAAACAGCTGTCATAAATATGCATTTGCTACTAACTCCTGTACTAACAGCAGTAACATTAAAAACAATTTGTACATTAAACATCCAGGTCACTCTCAAATGACAGTCGAACACAGATGTCTTTCATTTGGATTGCATCAACAAACAGCACACAACTTCAGTGTAATAAAAAGCATCTATTCGTAACACATAGGACAACATTCTACTTAAAATTATTTAAACATTAATGTTATGGGAAGCCTGACATAACATTAGCATGCCTGTAGATCATACAACTATACACCTCAACCTGAAGCTTTAAATATGTTCATGCTATTTCTGGAGACATAAATTTGAAAAGTAATAACACATACTTATCTCCTTCTGCTATTCGTCAAGCCTGGGCATATGTTCTAAGTACAATGCTCAATTCCTGGCACTATCTTCAGCAGCTGCAAACAGAAAAAAAATATGTATTACAGCAGCAGAGGGATTGCTTTAGTTAACTGCATAAAGACAACTATGTACAACAAAAGAACAGTGAAAAAATAGTTACTATTACATGTTAGCAAAAGAACAGTAAAATAAAATTGTTACTATTACAGAGTAGCAAGTATTTCCATGCAATACAATACCACATTTTACATATTCAGTCATTGATGTTTTGCTCTCAGCACTGGTCACACACAACAATTACTGCAGCGAAACAGGAGGAAGCTAGAGTCAAACCTATTCACCAAGGTTCACAGTACAAGTTAGTACCCTACCAGGGTCACTAATTGACCTTGGTTGAATGTGCACGAATTTTATGAAAGTCAAACAACTTATATTTATGAATATGCAGGTAAGCGTTGCAGATACTACAAATGTGCCAATCGACATTGTGTAACTGTATAGATATATCTACTCAAGTGGACAAAAACTTACAAATGTAGACAATTATTGTATGCTGAACTTATTGTGGTGTAATGTCATAATCAGTACACATGTATACCATGAAAAATATCTCAATGCTGCAGTTTTTCTGTATGTGCATATGCAAGTATACAGTTTAATACTTACGTTTGTGTACATACACAGATATATATATATATATATATATACAAATATATATATATATATATATATATATATATATATATATATATATATATATACATCAATAGACAGACCTAAATCTGTAGGTGTACATGTGTTTGTCATTTTGCATGGGTATGTACATAAATATAATAACTGAATGTGAAGCTGTGTGTGTTTATTATGTGGCAAGAAAAAGACAATTCCAAGTGTTGCCATGTGCACTACATAAACTGTTATACACATTTAGCATCATATTGTACATGATATATCCAAAATGCATTCCAAGACTTGAAATGATGGCATTCATAACACAAATGGCTAATAGAGTGGAACAAAAATACTACTGTCCATCACACATTTCCTGCAAGTCAGGCAGTAGCATAGCTAGGGTGGGGCAAAAGGGGCAACTGCTCTGGTGCAAAGTGTTAGGGGCACAATCCACCAATTCCGATCACTAATGCAATGCCTATAGCAGTCTGTGTGTGCTGTAAACTGTAGCAACTGCTTGCTACATTAAATGAAAACCTGAGTGCCACAGTGCTCATCTGTTAGTTAAAAAAAACTGTTTTCTACAAATGTATAAAGTGTAGCAAACTGTTTACTACAAATGTAGCAAATAGTTACAACAGTTTATAACCTGTCTGCATTGAGTGCTACTGCACTCAGACGTAAGAAAAAAAAATAGAGAAATTTACTTTTTTAACTTTTAAACTATAGCAAACTTCTTGCTCCAAAATAGTTGCTACAGACTGGATGACCACGCATGGTGTGCTATAGTGCTGAGGTTTGACCACAAATGCAATGCTGGCTTTTAAAAGCTGGTATTACACTAAAGTGAAATCCAGATCAGCTGATTACACCCTCTCCAACACTTTGCACCCAGGCAGTTGCTCTTCTCACTCTGCTCTAGTTGCCACACCACGCACACCATATACAGGAGATCTGTAGCTGTTTGGTTCATTATACATTAGAGATTTTATACATCTAGCATGGCTCTGTTCCATTGATGCCCATAGAATTTAGGCTGAGGATAAATATGCATACCTCCATTATCGGCAATGCTCCTAGAAACAACATACTTCTGTTAATAATGATGTATATGTATATGATGGGTAAAATATGTATGTGTATATATATATATATATATATATATATATATATATATATATATATATATATATATATATATATATATATAACCTTTACGGTTTAAATTGCATAGTAGTTTGTTATAATCCATTATTTCTTTTCTTTGACTGCCCTCCTACCTAAATCACATGTGTAGGTTTGAATCCCAAAGATGAACAGAAATTCCATTAATGCCTTTTTATGTGTTTCAAGTGCCATCAGTGACAGTTGGAAATCTGAACTGTTATAGCTGATAGAGTATTGCTGTACATTATTTGATGGCATACGGTCATGATTGCATAGTATTGTTGTTCATATTCCACTGCAGAAATTACATATGCAAACTCTGCAATTGGATCCTGAAATTTTTGATTAACAGGCCACAGAAGGTGCAAGAATACCTGTAGGAGCATAACACTCAACACAGCTGTTCCTCAACATTGCATTCTCATTCCCCCGTTGTTTGCTATTCTAACCCATGACTGCACAGTAAACTTCAGTACAATTCATATCATCAAGTTTGCTAATGACTTCAAAGTCATGGGTCTCATCAGGAGAGAGAAGGAGAGTGCATACAGAGAAGAGGTTAACACATTGATTGCCTGGTGTGCAAGAAACAGCCTTGACCTGAATGTAATTAAAACAAAAGAAATCATTGTAAACTACAGGAAACAGTGAGACTGTGGAAAGGGTAAGCAGTACCAAATTCCTCTGAGTTCATATATTTGATGATCTCTGTTAGTCCAGGAACACCTGCCACGTAGTGAAAAATGCACACCAGTGTCTCCACTTTTTGAAAAGACTCAGAAAGGTGAAACTACCATTGTCAGCACTTTCCACCTTCTACAGAGCAGCAACTGAAAGCATCCTCACATTCAGTTTTTTGGTATGGTATGGGAGCTGTTTGGTTGCAGCTAAGAAATCCCTGCAGAGAGTGTTGAGAGGTGCCATGAGGATAACTGGCACTAGTTTATAAATAATCCAGGATCTTTATACATTCATGGAGCCTAAAGAGAACCACCAAAATATTAAATGACTCAACTCATCCAGCAAACAGTCTGTTTATAAGTCTGTCATCGGGTAAAAGATACTGCAATATTCGATGCAGGATAACTAGATTCCAAGACAGTTTTTACCCAAAGGTGATCAGACTTCTTAACTCCAACATTAGGTCTAATCATTGACAGGTCAGGATGTTGGGACTTCCCATTCATTGTGCAATATTATTTTATCTGTTATGTATTAAGACCAGCCAACCACTATAATTTATAGTACTAACCCAGGTGCAATATTTTTTCTATAGCTGCTACTGCTATGTGCTTGTTCACCCGTAATGTGGTACATGGTTCATGTGCAATACTATTACTTGAACTTTGCTGCTAGATATGCATTTTTAGTGTCTTAGCAAGTGTGTTTCTAGGAATATACATAACTATATACTTAATTGTAGAGTTGATTTATAAGATAGTGGTAGTATTAGTATATGTTGTTTTAAATTATGTCTTTCTATGTAAGTGTTTTCTTTTTTTGTCTGTCCCATGATGAGCTGATAGCATGGAATTTCATTTAATCTACACTTGTGTAGATCTAAATGACAAAGTTACTTTTGACTCTTTGATTTGACATATGTCATTGGCCAGTTTGAATATTATTACACAGGCATACCTAGCTTACATGAAATGTGTCATGAATGACAGTGCTTCTGTTCCACTCTGTTAGTTATTTATGTCACAGATATTATCAGTTCACATTGCACGATGCAATGTATAATATAATGTCAAATGTGTATAGCAGATTACATAGTGAACATAGCAGCACTTGTAATTTTCTATTAGTTATCACATAATATACTTATGCAGTACATGTATATGTCCATACCAAATGGCAAACATTTGTACACCTACACATGTAGGTCTATTGATCTTTCTCTCTCTCTCTCTCTCTATATATATATATATATATATATATATATATATATGTATATAAATATATATATATATATATATATATATATATATATATATATATATACATATACACATATATATATATATATATATATATATATATATATATATATATATATATACACATATATATATACACACACACACACACACACACACACACACACACACACACACACACACACACATACATATGTATTAAATTGTATTCATACATATGTACAGACAGGAAGATTGCAGCATGTTAACAAAATTTCATTGATTATAATGTCACACCAGAGTAAGATCAGAATAAAATAACTGTGCCCCGGGATTCACTAATACTCCGTGTGAGACTAATTCAGTCTTACATGGAAACTGCAGCCTAAGAGTAAGACGGACTCAACTCTAAGACTAACTCGAAGCATGCACGAGTGCAGGGGGCGTGTCGGACTGCCAAGCAGTCCAAACATCCATGCCCCTGCAAGTCCCTCAATCGGCAAATGTCAACTGACATGAGCAAGTCTGCTCAAATGTGTACATACCCAACACTACACTCTCCCACATTCTAAACCCCTGTACAATTAAAAAATGTAAAACTTTTATTTTTTTTTATTATTCCCGATATAGCTGCCCATATTTGCACATGTTTGCGTGGGTTTGCCCATTGCTTAGCTACAGTTAGCAGACATCGAAGAGGATAATAAGAAACTTCTATGCAAATTAAGCCAAATAGCAATAGCGTAGTGGTAGAGCCTTCGCAAAACAGGAGGCATTCCCGGTTAGAGTCCCACCACTCCCCTTTCTATTTTCTGTAGGAAATCTGTATATAAAAATAATTCCTGACATTTATCTGCTAAATGTTAGTAAAAAGCATTGAAATGGCCTATGTAGTAGTGAACTATATTTTATATACATATAAGAAGGTGAAATAGTTATGCATACTGATGAATGCATAAGTAACGTATCTTAAGCAATGTGAAGCACTGCTAAGCAAAGTTTACCAGTATTAAGCACATTTAAGTATAATTGCTCATAGCTTAGCTCTGCTTTAACTAGCGCAATAGCTTTGCGCATAGCTGTGCATCGCGCCAACTAACGCAAACAGAACATGTTTGCACGTAGCTGCGCTCCGAGCTAACTAGCACAACATCAGGCAACGTTGGGCAACGTCAAGCAATGTCGAGCACCGTAGAGCAACGTAGAGCAATGTTGAGCAAAGTTGAGCAAAGTCGGCTAAATGCAGCCACACCTCCTAGCTGGTCTGGCCAGTAGTAAAATAAAAAGCAATGACAGGCCTCGAACCCAGGACACTGTGCACCATAATCACAGTACTAAACCACTAAGCCATTACAGCTTTTCATATGCATGCACTTTCAACACACATACATACCAATGGAAGTTTACCCATTGCTAAGCAGGTGTGCTTTCAGCTGAGATTACAAATAAGTGCGGGAAATGAGGCATATTTAAGCTCCATAGGCGAGAATACTTGCCATAACTGATTGTAGCTCCCATCCACAGTCAGCATGGCCAGTGTTGGAGAGGGCTCTCAATTTTGAATGCAACGTTGGGGCATTGAGGAGTCAAAAGTAATGGTTTGGCTCCTCGTCCATAATCATGATGAGAGACTCCTGCAGGGCCAGTTCCAGGGCACCCAATACAAAGCGAAAGCCTGGAACCATCTAACTCATGATCTCACCAGTACCACAGGCATCCCTTGGACTGGTGAGCAGGTCAGACACCACTACTCAGACCTGAAGAGACGCAAGGAGGACCGACTGAACCAGTGGATACAGGAGGCACGTGGGATTGAAAATGCCCCACTACTGAGTAGGTAGCCATGGAATGAAGTATGTAAGCATTGCTACCGTAGTCTATATTATGGATAGGTATGTCTCAATATCACTTCATTTACTTTACAGCTGCAGGTGTCCATGCTGCGAATCAGCAAGCCTATGCAGATAGGCTGCTAAGGCTGTGCCACCAGGCAGTTTAGTAATTATTCTGCATGTATTGTTATATAAAATAAGTGAGAGAGCCTGAAAAAAAGTGTTGTAGCCCAATACTAAAGGTATAATAAGTATTGAATAACTTCTCTGCATGTACTGTTATATAAAATAAGTGAGAGAGCCTGAAAAAAAGTGTTGTAACCCATTAATAAAGGTATAAGTCTTGAATAATTTCTCTGCGTGTACTGTTATATAAAATAAGTGAGAGAGCCTGAAAAAGTGTGTTGTAACCCATTAATAAAGGTATAATATGTCTTGAATAAGTCTGCATGCACTGATATATCAAATAAATGAGAGAGCCTCTAGAAAAGTGTGTAATGTAATTAATAAAGGTATAATTCCTGGAGTGTGTCCATGTAACTTTCTTCGATATGTTGTAGTACTCTTGCATTATAGAAATAGTATTGTTGTATTAAGGGCTGTCAACCCACACTTGGGTAGGCCCATATAAAGTGGATGAAGGGAGTGCCAGTAGCTGTGAAGCATATATACAGTCCTCACCTGTTGGTTCATGGCCGGCATGTACAGGTTAATCTGGCACATGAGTAGCTTGTTATTGTGTTCCCCAGAAATGTCAGCGTGCTGCTAGAAATGTAGGGGGCTGTTAAAATATAACTGATAATGTCACCTGAACACATCCAGATATGTAGATATATAAATATAAATAAAATATATACATACGTAGCAGTAACATCTGCATCCTGGACAGTTTGGATGGCACATACAGGTGGGGGTATATAAAGAACTAGCAAAACCCATTTCACAATTTAACGGACATTGCGTAGTGTAATAATATATGTAGGGGATATATACCTGCAGTCAATAGAAATGTAGTGTAAACTATAAGTATATATAAGTTGTTAATGGAGGTATCTTTTTACACCCTACTGTATGTGCATAAACAATGCAATTCCACACCTCAATGGGTATGTCTAATCTCAAAACATTTGTTGGGACATATGTCCTATTGGTTTATAAATATCTGCATTTACTTTGATGCATATGCCCTGTTCAAATACCACAATCTTGGTGGCCTGTTGCCACCAATCAATCATGCATGCTGTTTGAATGTCCACTGTTATTCTATATATGCATGTGTTATGCTTGCTAATCAACTTTTGGAACTCTGGTGTGTTGAGTTAATGGGAATACTATTGCATGCTGTTACAACTAATTTGGAATGCTGTTGGCTGTTACCAACCCATATTGTCATTAAATCCTCCTAAACATAGAACGTATGGGAAGGCCGGTCCCAGCGGACCCACCTGTCCCACCTCAGCTGGTGATGGCACCTGGCACCAGCAGGTCCGGTGCCCAGCCCGGAACCTCCTCCTCCATTGGCCCTGTTCCACCTTCGGGTGGAAGCACTGCATGGGATGGGTCTTGTCCCCCCCATGCAAGCGTGGCCAGAGGAGGGCCACCTATCACCATCCGAACGGTCTGGGCTGTGGTGCATAGGGAGATTGAGCGTTCAGTCACTGATCCTCTATGCCAGCTTTAGGCGCGAGTGGCGTGACTCACGGGTGAGCCTACCCCTCCTACGCAGCCCCCAGCACAACCACCCTCTGGGCTGTGAAGGTGCAGTGGTGACTGCCCATGGGTGGGGATCTCAGTTCCACTGTTGCCATCTGTGGGCTCATGGGCTTGCGATTTCCAAACATCCTTCCCCATCAATGGTGTTCACCCACCACATGTGTCATATTCCGCCCCTGTATGCATCTTGTTTGTCTTGTCTGTTTACCTCCCCAACCTACCTCCCCAAATATACCTACTTCCCCTACCCCACATTCCACTCTCACCTGAAAAAAAAATGGGCAATCTGCTCCCAAAAAAAATTACGCCCCATACAAAGCTGTCCATTTTGCACACATGTTCACTGGACACATAAACTGATATTTAATTGGCAGTACAACATACTTTGTTGTCCTCTCCCTCTCTCAGGGGTAGAAGGTTTCATATTTCCCTCCAAATGTATTGCATATGCACAGCTGTTGCTGTTAAAGAAATGGGCAGCTATGGACCTTCCCTACACCCGTCCTGTACATCCCGAGCTGTTTTCCTTGCTGTCTTTTCCTCTTTGTGCCCCTTTTTCACCACTTTCCTATCTCCCCATTTTCTTTTCTTTCAAAGAAATGAGCACGGGGGTTAGCAGGAGTAAGCACTTTTAAGCAGTATTTAGCGGGTTTGCGCGAGTGTGTGCTTGTGTGCGCTTAGCTAAGCATTGCTAAGCATCATGCAAACCCATGTAAACCTGCTTACAACTGCTTAAAATTGTCTTAGTCACCTTGCATGTGAGGGCCCTTGTTCTGCTCAGCAGCAAAATAAAACACCTCTGTCAGTCTCGAACTCCAGACCTTGGACACACTAGACTGCATGAAGTACCACTAAGCCACAGTAGATATACAGCAGCTTGTTGCTGAAATAGATATATCATGCATCTGAATGAGTGAATGTAAAGGAAAGATAGGAATGCCATAAAACAAAATCTGTTCTGTGGAACTTTACCAGCAGTTGTTGTGGAATTGCATTGCATGACTATGATAAGAGAACCAGCCATTCTAGCAGTAAATAATGTTACAGCAGCACTTTACATCCCCCACACAGTATCATAGCAGGACAATCCCCACCCAAATGTACAATATACCTGTGTGTTCAGGGTCCACCAAGGATGTAGGTAGGCATACTCAGTACTGGAATTGTCCAGTTTTCTTGAGCATCCTGTGCTAATGTCAACAATAAAAAAGCACAAACTGTGCAGAAGTGAGTACATTAATATTCACAGTATAGCAGTTCACAAACAGTTCATGTGCCAAATGAATACATCTCAATAACTACTTATGTATGGCAGTTAATTGTATAAGTAGAAAAGAAACTACATACTCCCATGTATCTTGTGTTAGCATTTGCAGGGGTGAGTACAATTCTACACTGACAACCGTGTACTGGAAGTGGCAACATTCAGGTCTGAGTACAGCATTTAAATCACTGGCTACACCCCTAGCTTCAGATATGAGAAGTATACCAACCTTCTGACTTAAACAACGGTGTCCACAGCAAACAAGCATGGGCCCCACTTTGGAAAGCTGAAAGGGCTATGCCTACCTGACTTAACAATGTATAGCATTGGGTTGCTATGACAGTGAGTACTGCAATTACCACACAGCAGGCTGCATGCAATTACCAAATGGTGGCCACCAATTGGTGCACAGGCCATCACATGCACATGTGTAGATACCTATAAAAGCAGGCTGTACTTGCTGTCCACACATGCAATCATTCCATTGCAGCTATTGAGAGAGAGAGAGAGAGAGACAGACAGACAGACACACACCCACCCACATCAACCTCAACATCAACAGAAAATAAATAAATAAATAAATAAATAAATAAATAAAAAATTAAAAGACACAAGGAACTAAAAACTACAAACACATACAAAGGAAAGGTATGTAACAGATATGTATTTACTGGCATGTAGTAGATGTTTTTGAAGAGTACTCTACATACTTTGAAACATCCATATGTGGCAGCAGTACGTATCTATGCATAGATGCCCTGCATAACTACTGCCATGGACAAATCAGTGTGTAGCTGTGTGCAGTGGGACATAACTGTGACATATGTAGCTCAGCATTAAATGTCAAACATCTGATCCATGTTATCTGTGTTCTGTACAGTAATGTGTACAATGGCTGTTTGGGGGAGTAGCACATACAGCTATATAAACATGGATGTGACAGAGTAACACATGCATGATAGTCATATTAATGTGTAGCTTAGCATTGGCAAGTGCTATACCAGGCTAGTATGCTAATCTAGCATTTGCAGCTATATATACACCCTCTAATATTACTGTGTGCTCACATGTGACACCTGTTCATGTTGCAGCAAGGCCCAACAGGTCAGCCATGAGGTCCACGGACTTACAACAGTGTGGACCTTGTGTGTGCATGACACACACATACGGAGAGATATTTCTGTGTCAGATATATTAGCATCTGTACATGTGCATAGAGCAAGGGACATACTGCAACTCTTTGTGAAGGGTGGACATATATATGTTGGTGAAGGTTGTTATGTGCATATTTCTATGTAGGTTGTAGTGTGTGGCAAACAAGACAGCATACAGTGCTGGTATATGACATGTGGTGGTTAAACGCAGTGGGTATGATTTGTTAGGTTTGCAGTGTTGCAGCCAGTGAAGCCTGCTAAAGCTACATGGGCTGAGAACACATTCAATGCATTCCACACAAGACTGTGCAATATTATTACATAACTGTATACCTCTAAACCTTCGCATAATTGATATTCCCACCATGAAAGGTGGACTGTATATGTGCCTATATGTATATCTATATGTACACCAATGGATGTTTATATGTATGTATGTGTATATATATAAATATCTGGAGAATTTCTCCCCGGGCCTCCGCTGAAAACAGGCTCTGTGGAACCTAGTCGGACTTTCCTGGTCAACAAATGATAAATAAATAAAAAATAATATATATATATATATATATATATATATATATATATATATATATATAGAGAGAGAGAGAGAGAGGGTCATATTTACTGCGACAGATGCCTGGTAACAAAGCCATGGCCTCAAGCTCAATGTCAAAAATGCATTGGCATCCCTTTTGGTAAAAACTCTATACCCATGAACTACCACATAGGTGGTAGTCTACTTAACACTGAAAGTGTGATAAGAGACCATGGGACACAGGTGGACAGTAGCCTCCCCTTTGATAATCACAGTGCCACACTAGTCATGTAATCTGTCTACGTGGCACACCCCATCACAAAAGGTGTTTCATCCAGGGAAAAAGAGGTCAGTGTTCCCCTCTACTCATCACTCATAAAACCCATTATAGAGTACAATGCCCCTTTTGGTATGTACCTCACAAGACATCTACAGCAACTGGAAAGGCCACAGACATACCTCACAAAGAGTATTACTGGCCTCAGACAGATGTCCTATGGAGACTGTCTCACAAAACCACAGCTAGACTGTGTTGCATACCGCCTACCCAGAGGTGACCTCTGCCTAACATACAAAGCTATTTCAAACCCAGAGCTGTTGGACATGCTCCACATAAACAGATCACAATCCCTACGAGCTATACACTCTAGGGACCTAAACCTTGTCACCTCAATAAACAGAACATGCTGGAGGGATAGATCCCTATCTCAGGGACATCCCATACTCTGGAACAAACTACCTATCAATAGCAAACAAAGCTCCTCATTAGCAGTCATCATGAATAATCCTGATGATTGGATGGGAGATAGGAAATACACCTCAGGAATCACCTCTGTGGCTTTGCTTGACAAGGGCACATGAAATTAAATTACATGGGTGTCAAAGGCCAGCATACCATATGGCTAGGCTTTTATAGGCCCTAGGGCCAATAGCCTATTACCTACCTATGAACTGATACACACCCACATGTACTTGTTGCAATAATTGCTATGTGAGGCTGACTGAGTGTGATGGTGAACGTGTTGGTGAATGTGTCAAAGTTGTGTATATGTGTGATAGCTTAGTGGGAAACTGTTTCTGTCATGGTATTTTGTGTCCTAGCTCTGATCCCAGCAAACAATGTGTATGCTATTGCTAGGCAGAAAAAGCAGTATGGCATATGGTCTGACATAGTCCCTTGGTGTTGACTGGGGTGTGCCATTGAAGGCTAAAGCAGTACATATATACGTATCGATTGGTACTGCTGGTGAATCCAAATCCCGTATGAACTGTAGTACTACCTGAAGCTGTAAACCTAAACAGCACAGTATGGTGTATGTCCACATTGCTTGGAACCACTGTTTTATGTGTTCTCTATATTCCTCACAGATTACATACCTCAGGCATAAGGTTTTGTAAGTACTGACACAGAGTACTGTATGGCACACAGGTAAAGCTCATCTGGGTTGACATACATTTGTGTCTTGTATGTATGTCTGATTTGTGTGTGGGTATGCCTGTAACATGCCCTCGGTCATATGTGTGTTACAGGATATAAGTGCGTATCTAGCAACATGTATAGTCTAGTACAGCAGTATGCCACCTATATTCATGAATGTGCACATATGTTAGGAAGGGGTTTGCCATCAACAACTAGTGTGGTATACTGGTAATACTGTAACTGGACTTTACAATCATTGCAATGGATGACATATTTCTTTATGCATTAGCTTGATATATACCTCCTGTGGCTAGGTGGTGTATTGTGTCGCATACAGTGTGCCATGTACTTTTGTATAGTCTTACATACTGGTTTCTCTTTGTTGCTGTGCAGAACATGGTTTAATATATAGAGCGTGCCAGGCACTGTCAGGCAGTTGTGGGTTGAGCACTGATATGTGGTATTGAAAGTGTGTATCCTCTGACAGTCAATAGGTTGCTATATATGGCAGTTCAGTGATATCTGTACTTTAGAATGTTAAGTATGCCACATGACTTGCTCACACATATTGTTTCATTGTCTTCCAGGGTCATGGCCCATCATCGCAACCCTATATATAGTCCAGCTGAGGATGACATAATAACAACCAGTCTTGTTCAGCACTACACCCTGCTTTTCTCCAGAACTAGCCAGGAAGAGCATGAGCAGACTGCACTGTGGCAAGATGTTGTCCATAGGGTAAATGACATAGGCATGCATAACCATACATATGAGCAGGTACGCCATCACTGCAGTGATTTACTTAGACATGTCCGACAACATGCGTCTGATGTCTGTAGACAACAGCTTGCCACAGGTAGTGGGGTAACCATCCATCCCCCCCTCACCAGAGTGGAAGAGCTGCTCCTGAGCCTGGTGGCTCCTGACCAACAACAACAACAGCACACATGTATCATCATGGAGGCCGGAGCCACCCAGCAAGTTCACATGGAGCGTGCAGGTAACATGGCATATCTGTAGACTACTGTTACCTTGATTGGTAGATCATGCATATGTGAGATGTGTACTGTGTAGTTAGAAGGTGTGGAGCCTGGTGTTGTGCAATACTGATAATTTGGAACATAATCTGTAGGCCTGTGACTGTCAACCATTGTACTACTGTAAGATTGCAAACATACAGTAGCAGTGCCACAGTTGTTGCCACTGACAAACTGTCTCATATCCTTGTAGGTCCCTCTGGTGTGACAGCAAGGCAGCAGACCCATGCTGGTGAGTGTGTTCTACATTTAATATTGCAAATAACATGTGCATGTCATAGGTGAGGAGTAGGCCATGTACACATGTAAAACACCTACACATAATGCATGCTGTGCATGTTTGCTGTGAGACTATGCACATCTCAGTAACGTGAGTAGCTGCTTCAAACGCATGCAATACACAGAGCATCCCAAACAATTGTAGCTACACTGTAGTGGACATTGGATAGGCAAAGTCAATACACATGCACACAACATACACAACTTTGTCATATGCAGTACACGTTAATATGCTACACATGGCGTATTCAGACACCCGCTGTAAGGTCACACTCCAGTACCCCAAATGTCATCCACACAGCACACATAATATACATGAGGGTAGAGGCCTATCATGTTGCGGTGCGACACTCTTCAACACACAACACATTCATGTTAGGCAATGCTCCCTATTGGGCACGTTACAAACCCATGTAACAACTGCCTGTGAAATGGTGAATGTAGCCACGGTACTGCAGTTCAGGTACATCATGATAGTTGCAGGTCTGACACACATTAGTAGCCTTGAGTGACCACATGATGCTGCTTGATGATGGCTCATGGTACTACACCCCATCCAGTTACAGTAACCACAGTACTACACATAACATTCATTGCTATACACCCCAATGTTGTGTGTGTGCAAACATATGCACCTATACACAATATGCATAGCAATCACCATTTGCACAAAGTGACACATATATGTCTTGTAATGCTATTGAGTGTATAGGTCACATGACACACATTGGGTATGTGTGATCTTTAATGTTGCAGTTGTGATGTAGCATTCCATGTCATGGCTGGCACTGGCATGTCCACAATATGTTCTATACTCACCATAGCCACTGTACAATGGCTATGTTGAGCAATTGTATTCTATCAGGTATACATGCACCACTCATCCTGTGTGTATACATAGCATGCATGAGCTAAACCTGTGCCCACAATTATCTGCTAAAGACACAGATGTTCTAATCAGAAATGGATATCTGTATGACACACAGGTACACATCCAGCCATGGTATGTATACCTGTGAGTGATGGTGCACAGGACATTGAAGAGCTTTCAAGACTTGCACAGCAATGTTGTGTCCATGTACACATTGCGTAACAAGGTGAGGCCAATCACTGAACAACAACACACATGCATCAAAGCCATGTATACTTTTATTAGCAAGGACTGTCAACACTGGCACTGCATGCTGTTGAGCAACACACATCCTGCATTCTGACACGTGTAATATGACTGTTTGTCTTGTGATACTGTACTCCACCATCAACCGCTATTGAGTATGTTCTGGATTGCTGTGTGTGTGTGTGTGTGTGTGTGTGTGTGTGTGTGTGTGTGTGTGTGTGTGTGTGTGTCTGCTTTAGTGAGGAGTGTATTTGTGTGCATGTGTGCATGTGTGCATGTAGTGCATGTGTTCATGTGTGCATGTGTGCATGTGTTCCAACATCATGTACAGGTCGTAAAGTGTGTATCCTGATTTCATCTCATAGGTGCTGATGTTGGGCTGGTTCACTGCAGCAGGGAACCTGATGTCACTGACACAAATAGTGATAATGAGGATAGGTGTGTTGAGGCACAGGCATGTTTGCCAGGGTCTGTTGTTGGGCCACCAATCGACAGTACACAAGTGTCCACCCCTTCCATGCACACAGTTATACTGCCAATACATCCATCACCAATGCCCTTAGCTGAGGGACAGTGTACAGTCGGCATTGGCCGGGACAGTGTGGTATCTATGACACATGCATTCCGACACAGCAGCCATACCCAGATGTCTGGAATGGTACCATGCAGGCAGATGTCCAGGGGTTCTCGTCAGAGCACTGCTGGTCATCATGCCCCTGGCAGACGATCCACAGGTCTTACAACCTCACACATGTTCCAGGCTGTCATAGAGGCACAGGCACGTATGGAGCGCTACACCAGACAGGGACTAAGGGCACGAGGGCACATAACACCACTTTAAATGACAGTATCCATGACCTAGCAGGTGCCATCCATAATTACACTGAGGTCACTGATAGACGTTGGGGTGAGACATTAGATGTCCTCCGCAATGTCATGTCCATGTGTCAGGACAGTGCGGGACGGTTGAGACAACATCAGCAGCTGGCAGTTGCCGCAGACGTCCCTCAAGTCACAGCCACTGCTGTAGTGCCAGTACCAGCCCCAGCAGTATTGGGGGTGGGCTGTCCATAGATCGTCCTAGAAGACCACGTGCATGCACATCTGAGGATAGCACCCTGTCTGGCTTAGTACCTGATACTGTCAGTAGCACCCCTGCCAGGCACAGGTACCATATCCGTGGCCAGAGACGGTGATCTGTAAAGCCTGGCAGGTACAGTCTGTGGCTGTCCCACAAATCCCCGTATATGGCAGCTACATGGTGGAACTGTGTGCATACAGACACACACACACATAAACCAGACACCTAGTGCTAACACGTACCTGCACACATTACATCAACATTGGCCCATAGCAGTACTCTTGGCCCTCACACACACACACACACACACACACACACACACACACACACACACACACACACATACATACATGTCGATTGTATGGCTCAGTGTAGGCCTCTGGCAAACCAACAACACACCCTGTGCATATGATGAAACCTGTGCCACCTCCTGTCATCTGTAACATTGATGCAGGAACAGGCTAACATGGTGCTGATGCACAGGGTGACTTTATAGCAGTATAGCAATGTTAGCATGTTGTCAGCAGTAAAGTGTAATGATATCCTTGAAGGTGTAGCTGAGCAGGCATGATGCTATGATTGTCGATGTAGTATTGTTTACACCAGTGTTAATTCCAATAGTGTATTGTCCGCCCACGTGCCACTTGGCTGATGTGTATAGTATTGGCAGCATGTGTTAGAGAGTGGACAGTATATGTGGGATGTGTGCAGCACAGATTTGCAGGTGTACATTTGTGAACATGGTGGAGGTGCACTGTCTGCATGTACGTGCATAGTGGACACATGGGCAGGGTGACATGCCCTGTATTACACAGTGTTAACACTCCATAGTTTCTATTGGTGGCCAGTATGTATTGTACTACACACATTTTGGAACTTGGGTACACATGTGTGTATGACACGGTTTGACTCTGTGCTGTGGGTGATACTGTTACTATCTGTCATTGGTTTGCATTCTGGTAGTATACATAACCTCAACAGCCTGACCATAACACAATTGTTAGATGATGTCTTGACAACTGACACACAGATGTAGGACGCACAGTAACATTTGGATCCTTCAGATACTATACTATGCCAGTAACCAGTGGTATTCACCTGCACCCATTCCTGGGACCACTCCTGTTTGGCATATAGCTCTCTTAGGTACAAGCAAACACAGTAGGGATATGTCCGTCCATGTCTGGAAATGCATACTGTGGCCTATAATGCATTCTCCAGATGATACACACATCCTCCACAAGGGTATCATACAGAGAGATACATGTTGTCAAACCCATGCTGTAAAGCTATAAGTCAACTAAAGCATAGTCATACACTTTTACAAAGCATAGTATCCCCACAGTACCACATAGGTAGTAGCCCCCAACATGTTGAACAGGTACCGATGTGTACATACAGCTAAGTGTTACGTAATCTCTCCATTGGTAATCATATTTCCAAAGGTATTTTGAAATCCCTCGGTAGATCACATAAGCAATAAGGGCTCTGCATGCATATCCGCAAAGGTTGTTGCACACCTATTATGAATAGCCATCATTGACAGACTTTGCTGCATCTGAACAGGTCTGAAATATACCTCAGGCATAAACCCTCACTCACTCTATTCAATAGAAACTGTAATGAGTGTGTGTGACACGGATGACCTAGGCCAGGGATCACTGCAGTGGCTGGGCTTGTCACAAGCATACAGATGTGACCTAAGGTCTGGAAAGCGGCAGCACACTCTGGCAAAGATAACAGATGTGTTCATGGAGAAAGCAAGGTTCCCACCTATGAAATAATTGAGGTCACATGTACATATATGTATTTGCCACACAGTTACATGACATGTGCAATGCACATACTGTTGTCATAGTGATATGTCATACAGTAGTAAAAACAAAACCCACAACACATTGACCAACAGTGTCACACACATAGAGCCCACACACACACTCATCAAGTGCAGGATTCAAACCCCTAACTAACTACTTTATGATAATAGAGCAGCACATGTTAACACAACATGCTACAGACATTACTGGAAGATTTCCTTTCCACAGGTATATTTGTAGGATGGTGACATCATCAGACTTGACAACGATAAGTATACCACTTTTAAGGTGTTTTAGTAGTCTCCAAAAAGGTTGCTCCTCTCTAAGGAGATCACACACAAACACACAGTTGTCAAGTGCAGAATTCAAACCCCTACTTAACGATACTAGAAGAGTACACATTAACACGACGCGCTATGCACATTATTGGAAGTTCTCTTTTCCACAGGTATATTTGCAGCATAGTGACATCATCAGACTTGACAAAGATGAGTATACCACTTTTAAGGTGTTTTAGTAGTCTCCAAAGAGGTTGCTCCTCTCCAAGGAAATCATACACAAACAGTTGTCAAGTGCAGGATTCAAACCCCTACCTAACTACTTTATGATACTAGAAAATTACGCATTGACATGACGCACTATATACATTACTGGGAGTTTTCTTTTCCACAGGTATATTTGTAGCATGGTGAAATCCTCAGACTTGACAAAGATGAGTATACCACTTTTAAGGTGCTTTAATAGTCTCCTAAAAGGTTATTCTTCTCCAAGGAGATCACATACAAACACACAGTTGTCAAGTGCAGGATTCAAACCCTTACCTTACTACTTTATGATACTAGCAGAGTATGCATTAACACGATGCGCTATACACATTACTGGGAGTTCTTTTTTCCACAGGTATATTTGTAGGACGGTGACATTATCAGACTTGGCAAAGATAAGGATACCACTTTGAAGGTGTTTTAGTAGTCTCTAAAAACTTTGCTCCTCTCGAAGGAAATACACACAAACACACTTGTCAAGTGCAGGATTCAAACCCCTACCTAACCACTTTATGATATTAGAGGAGTACACATTTACATGAAGTGCTATACACATTACTGTGAGCTCTTCTTTCCACAGGTATATTTGTAGGATGGTGACATCATCAGACTAGACAAAGTGGGTTACATTAGGTGTCATTAGGTGGGCTACATAGAAGGAATTTCTAAGCACTTTGGTCATGTGATCATCAAAGGAGAGTTTACTATCTACCTGGGTCCCCAGGGCCATAATTACTTTCTCCATACATACTGGATTACCGCCTATGTGGCAATTTGTGTGCACTTTGTTTTATCCAAAGGGGATGACTATGCATTCTTTGGCATTTTGCTTGAGGGCATTGTTTTGACACCAGGTATCTGTCTCTGTAAGACCCTTCTGGAGGATGTCTGTGTCAGCTGTAGAGTTGATTATGGACCACAGTTAGCAGTCATCTGCAAACTTGTTCAGCCATACTCCTCCCATGCTTGCCTGTACCTCTGAGCAGTATCTGCTGAACAGGTGGGGTCCCAGGACCAAGACCTGTGGGATGCCATTTGTGACTGGTTTAAAGTCGGACATGGCACCCGCAACTCTGAACATGTGTGTTTGATCTGTGATTCAGTTGGCCACCCATCCTGTGACACAGCTGTTAATGTTTAAGCTGGTAAGCTTGTCCATGATGACAGAGTGGGGAATGGTTTTGAAAGTCCTTAGTGAGGTCCAGGTGGGCTATGTGGACTACTTTCACCTCCATCCATGTCCTTGGTAACTGTTTCAAATAAGTCAACTAGGATTAGGAGGCAGGATCTGCCTTTAACAAAGCCAAGTTGGGTAGAGTCCAGTGTCTGGAGGTCCCCAATGTCTCTGTTTATGGGTTCCATGATAATTTGCTCCATAGCTTTGCAGACCAGGCTGAGTAGACCTATAGGGCAATGGTTTCCAGGGTCTGTTGTGGCACCCCCTTTGTGGAGCTGGATGATTGTTGGTGTATGCCATTCTTTGGGTACATAGCCTGTGGTAAGGTTGAGTCTGGACAGTGAATGTAGGTGAGGGTGTAGTTCCTTTTGGGGCTGGTGTAAGACGCAGCCTGGGACACCATCCAGTCCCATTGATGCTGTGTTCTTAGCTTTGGAGAGGGCTGTCTTTACCTGCATGTCCATGAAGTCTGGGGCTCTGCATTCTTCTGGGATGGACACAGGCCCTTTTGGGGATGATAGGGGGAGTTTGCACTGAACTTGTCCCCCAGGATGTGGGCAATGTAAGTTGGTTCAGTGTATTCCTTGCCATTTTTCAGTAGCTGACAGCATATTTTGATGTTGCCACCTAAATGTTTGGTATAGCTAATGAAGGCTTTGTGGTTGTTATTCTTACATTCCTTGGTGATTTATCTTTAGAAACTGGCCTTGGATTATTTTATGAGCGATCATTGTGCCTTTCTAATAATGATCAATGATGCCTTTCCTTTTGTGAAGTTTGCTCTATTATGTGTTTGTTTCCTCCTTCTGTGTATAGCTTATTTATGGGCGGCAACCACCAGATTGGTTTCTTATTTTTGGAGGAGTGCATCTTGGTTTTATTTGGGATGTCTCGATCCATGCATCCCTGTAGATGCTCATAGAATGCACTTGTAAATGATTCGGCAGATTGTATAGCATTATCCTATAGCAAGGGGGCTTTGGAACTTTCCACTTTGGTCTTGGGAAGTGTGCAGTTTGCTTTTGAAAATGTCTTCACAGTGGTTTCCTTGACTGGGGGTGGGGGTGGGATGTGGATGTCCAGTGTGATTACTTTATGATCTGATATTACCAGTGAGAGGTTTATCTCTGTTGTGGAACACTGGTACCCCATGTTGGTGATGATCAGGTCCAGTATGTTGTCACCTCTAGTGGGCATGGTGACCAGCTGTTCCTGGGCATTTAAGTTTTTAAATTCTAGAAAATATTGGGCAAAGGACATTGTACACGAGTAATTCTCCCACTCAATGTTTGGGTAGTTGTAATCTCCTCATATAATGGTGTTTGGTAGGACCTTTATATTTTCGACTGTTCTCAGGAATACTGAGTGAGGTTCCTGAGACAAGGTAGGTGATCTGTAGCAGGCTACAATCTGATAAGCAGCTTTGCCCAATGTTAGTTGCACTTGCATGGTCTCCAAGGCCTCATGCTGTGCCACTAACCTGAAGGTGTGGGTATCCATAAGGTAAATGGATACACCCCTTCCTTTTGTATTTCACTTGTGGTTTTGGGGCCGAAGATCAGAGGGATCATGAGTGTTTTATGTAGAGCATGTCCAACTGCTCTGTGTTTGACATAGCTTTGTATGTTAGGCATAGATCACCTTTGAGTAGGCGATATGCGAGAGAGTACAGCTGTAGCATTTTGAGATGGTCTGTGTATGGCATGTATTTCAGGCTGCTAATGCTCTTTGTGAGGTATTGCTGCAGGCTTTCCAGTTGTTGTAGATGTCTTGTGAGGTACATAGCAAAAGGGGCATTGTACTCTATTATGGATCTAGTGAGTGATGAGTAGAGGGGAACAATGTCCTCTTCTATTCTGCATGAGACACCTTTTGTGATGAGGTGTGCCACATGGAAGGATTTCCTGACTACTGTGGGGATGTGATTATCACAAGTGTGTCCACTGTCCACCTGTGACCCAAGGTCTCTTATCACACTTTCAGTGTTAAGTATACTACCGCCTATGTTGTAGTTCATGGCTACAGAGTTTTTACCAAAGGGGATGACAATGCACTTTTTGGCATTGAGCTTGAGGCCATGGCTTTGACACCAGCCATCTGTCTCAGACAGGCCCTTTTGTAGGATGTCCACATCTTTAGTATTTACAATTATGGCTCCTAGGTTGCAGTCATCTAGAAACTTCATTAGCCGCAGACCTTCCATGTTAAAGTTTACTTCAGGGAAGTAGATACAAAACAGGACAGGACCCAGGACTAGGCCCTGTGGTACTGCACTCATCACTGGTACAAAGTCATACTTGGAGTCTACTACTTTCACAGTGTGTGTTCTGTCAGTAAGCCTGTTGACAACCCATCTTGTGACATAGCAATTTATACCTAGTTTAGTGGGTTTATCTATAATTCCAGAGTGTGGGATGGTGTTGAAAGCCATGGCAAGATCTACATAGGCTGTGCGAACCACCTTACCCTTGTCTACGGTTCTAGTGACTGCTTCAATGTCATCTATCAGTTTTAGGAGACATGATCTGCATTTTACAAACCCAACATGGTTGTGGTCCAGAGTTTGGAGATTACTAATGTTTTTTTTATAAGTTGTATGACGATACATTCATGGCCTTGAAGAGCAGGCTCATCAGGCTAATGGGGCGCTAGATCCTGGTGTCCATGGTGTCTCCACCCTTGTGTAGTGGGATAACCATCACTGTGCACCATTCAGCAGGCACAAAGCCTGAGGTGAGGCTATGACTGAACATGGTACATCACTGTAGTGCCTGTTTATTCTGTAGTTTGCATGGAACACAGCCTGGGAAGTTATCTGGTCCCATGGATGCTGTGATACTGGCTTTGGAAAGTGTTTTTTACCTGTGCAGCCGTGATGTCAGCAACTTTGCAGTCTTCCATTATAGAGATGTGTTCTTTCATGGGTGTGAGGGGGGTAAAGTAAACACTGATCCTATCTGCCAGGATGTTGGCAATATCAGTTGGGTCTGTATATTTAGTGCCATTGAGCTGTAACTCAGAGCAGATCTGAGTGTTGCCATGACATGGACCTGTCTGTTGGGCAGAGATATCCTGAGTAGACAGTATGCAACAGAGTACAAATTGAGTTAAATTCAGTCTTGTTGCATGGGGCAGCTGTTTGAGGCCAGTAATCCTCTTGTTGAGGTACTTCAGTGGTCTTTCCAGCTGCTGAAGGTGCCTAGTCAGATTCATTGCAAGTGTGTTGTGCTACTCTCTGACGGGTCTGATGATTGATGAGTAGAGGGAACCTCCTTTGACCTACATGCAAAGACCTTGGCAGTTTGTGGGAACACATAGCATGATTTTCTGACCACTTTGTGAATGTTTTTCTGGAAGTAGAGATGACTATCCACATTTGTCCATAGATCCCTTATTATCACCTCCATATTTAGGGTGTTGGCACCTATGTGGTATTTGTATGACTGTAGCTCGAGGCCATACTTTTGACATCACATCTGTCTGACTGAGACCCTGTTTAAGGATGTCCCTGTTGTCCCAAACATCGATTATGACAACTTTTTGGCAGTCGTCCACAAACTTTGCTAAACATAGCCCTCGTGTGTTTTACTGCATTTCTGAAAAGTATACACCGGACTGGAGGCGTTCCAGGACTGAGCCATGGGGGTCAGCAGTTGTTACCAGCTTATACAGGAGACCACAATTCTTACCTAGTGTGATCTATCTGTGCCCCAGTTGGCAATCCATCAGATGACAGACATATTTATGCCCAGGTTGTTGATTTTGTGGATATGACATGTGTCTGGGATGTTGGCAAAGGGCTTTTCAAGGTCTATGTGGGATGTATGTAGCTCATTTAATTGACGTATGCCCTGGGTGACTGCCTTGAAAACAGTCTAGCAGGTTTGGGAACCATGATCTGCCCATGACCAAACCGAAACTGGTAGGGTTGGGTGTTTGTAGGCTCCCAATAGCTCTGCTTGTGAGTTCCATCATAATGGACTCCATGGCCTTGCAGATCAGGCTTAATAGGCTTATAAGACAATAGTTCCCATGGTCTGTTGTGCACCAACACTTGTAGAGTGTGCCAAATGTTGCTGTAACACATTCAACAGTTTCATATCCTGTACAGAGGGTGAGACTCAACAGACTGTTCAAGTGCAGGGTCTGTTTGTTCTGGAGTTCACTTATGACACAGCTATGGAAACAATGTAATCCCATAGACGCCATGTTTTCAGGTTTGGAAGGAGCTGTTTACCCATTCTATATGTGATATCTGTGCTTTCACAATCTCCAGGTATGATGATAGGGCCTTTTGTCAGTGAGAGGAGGGTATGTATGTATGAGCCTGTCTGACATGATGTTGGCAATGTCAGTCATTTACAGTTTGCACTGACACAGGACATGTATGAGTGTACATTGCTATTTATGACATAGCGGAAGGAAGCATCATGGTTCTCTATGGACTCCTTCATAGTTTCTTTTGTCAGACCATGGATTGGATAATATTTGGAGTGCACATTGTTTATTGATGATATTGATTGCAGGTTTATTGATCTTTTTTGTTTTTTCACTTTCTGTGAACAACTTAAGTACTTGTGGTACATAGTTTGATTATGACAGGGTTCCAATATATTATATGTGTCTTTTTTCATATAACTGTGTGCAGAAGGCAGGATTGGTGAATAGTGACAGGTTCCTGGGGTAAAACATGCAACTGCCAGATATGTGTGGCCCACTGCTGTACTCAGACATTGCCTAAGTGTGTGAGCATGCCCAGTATGACCTTTCAGTATGTTGTTGCCTGACATTTGCTTCGTTTATTTAAGTGTGTGAGCATGACCAGTATGACCTTTTAGTGTGTTGCTAAATGAAATCCACTACATTTGCTGAAGTGTGTGAGCACGCCCGGTATAGACATTTATACTATATGTGTGTGGAAAATCAAGTTGTATTTTTAGTGCAAGGCTCACCTTTGTGTCATAAATCAACAGGGATCATGCTGTGCCTGCAGGGCTTCCATAAGACACTTTACATAGACTTATCAACATTTCTACATACAGGGGGGACAGCTATTCTTTGTACATTTCTACCTGGGGGCACACCTGATTGTTACTGTGGGTGTACATAGGATAAGGGGTTCACCTGACACTTATACACATTTGCTAGGCCTGCACTGCTATGTGAGGTACACCATTTCAGTCTGTACTGTTGCCTATCATACTGGCTTGAGGCATACTACTGTACTACAGATCTTAGCATCCAATGTCACGTATATTAGATTGCGACTTCATAGCCTACCCAACCCACATCACACCGCCTGGCCTACTGTTCTCTGTCTGCATAGGCCTGTGGGGGAGGTTACCCATATGCCTCTTTAGGGGCATGGCACAGCATTTCGTTGTGTTTGCATTAGTGTACAATTGTCCTGCTGTGTCTGTGCCAGTGAAATGCTGTCATGGCTTAGTGGTTCAGTACTGTGATTATAGTGCACAGTATCCTGGGTTCGAGCCCTGTCACTGCTTTTTATTTTCATGCTGGGCAGACCAGACTGCTTAAGGAACAGTAAAGCAAATATGAGCATGTTTACCTGACTTTGCTCAACTTTACCTGACTTTGCTCAACTTTGCCCGACTTTGCCAGACCTTGCCCAACATTGCTCAACGTTGCCCAACGTTGCGCTAGTTAGCGCGGGCAATTTTGTTTACATATACTAAATAGTGGTAAAAGCTGCTTAGCACTGCTTTATACTGCTTAAAACATGGCAATCGTGCCTCAGGTGCTGCTGCAGGGCTGCCTATGTCAGATGCACATAGTACACTCCCTATACATGTTTGAAAACAGGTAGTGTCAAGTTAGGCATCCCTTTTATTTTATGTGCGAGTCAGAGAGAGGTATCATTTCCAGGGTTCCTACTGAGCCAGTGTATGTGCTATGCATTGCCTCTTTGCCAAGGCCAAGGCATACTGGGCATGCCTCCTTCTGCCTACTGGGGCAGGCTCAGGTTGTTCCTCCTCCGAGTCACGCTCCACCTGTGATGGCCTTGGCAATGGTGGGGGGTTGTTTGGCCCTGCTACATGCTGTTCCTGCTGCAGCTGTTTACGCAGGATCATATTGTGTAGCATGGCACATACCATGACAATTTGGGTACATGTAGTTGGTAAGTACTGCAAGGCTCCACCAGATGTGTCCAGGCACCGGAACCGTGACTTGAGCATCCCAAACACATGCTCGATTACATTTCGTGTTTGTGCGTGTGCCTCATTATGGAGTTCTTATTCAGGTGTGTGTGCATTTCTGATGGGTGTCATCAGCCACGGCTCCAGTGCGTATCCAGCATCCCCCACTAGGTGACCATCAGGGATGTTTCCATTGGCAAATGTCTGGTATGGCTGCGTCAGATGCCAGATATGGGAATCATGGTAGCTTCCAGTGCAGCCAGCACACACATTCAGTATTATGCCCTGGGCATCACACATGACCTGGCAGTTGATGGAGGGGAAGCCCTTGCAGTTGATGTAGGCCCTACCCAGCTCACCGGCTGGTGCTTTGATGTGTATGTGCGTGCAGTCAATTGCACCCACTACCTCAGGGTATTCCGCTATTTGCTGGAAGAGACGCATATTGCTGGCCAATGCCTCACAGGAATTGGGGAAATATACATGATCACTGACATGTGCTGACATGTCATTCAGGAACTGGTGCAGTACCCTGGATGCTGATGCCTGTGAAATCCCTATCGTATCACCGGTTGTTCTCTGGAAGGTACCTGTTGCTAGTATTCTTAGGTCAACACATACCTTGGTTTCCACTGGGATGGGTTCCTCTCTGTTGGTTCTGTGTGTAAGGCTTGGCCTGCACAGCTCAACAATTTGCTGCAGGAGGTCTCTGTCCACTCTATAGCGCTCCACTATCTCCAGCTCATGTAGCCCCTGGTAGGTTACCCTGAGTCTGTGCACTCTCCTCCATCTCCTCAATGTGGGTTGCTCAGCAGCATTCGCAATGGCACCACCCTCAGCATCTTGCACATGTTGGCTTATAATAGTAATGGCAGCCCCTAACATGTTTTTGTCTGAGTTAAGCTTTTTAACTTTTCACTCTCTTTGTATACTGCAGTGTTGCAGTGTTTTTGAGAAAAACATGAGGGAATGTTATTTGCAGAGTTTTAAGTGCTGGGCCAGGCTGGGCTAGTGTACTGCCTGTGTAATTGGCTGATTCTTATTTATTTCACCTGGCAGCTCTGCTAGTTCTCCTTGGTTAACTTCCTACTACTACTTTTTCTTCCTTTTCCCTTTCTGTTTCCACAAGGGGCAGCGCCACGCAAACAAGCACAAACACGCACACACGAGTGCACATGCACACATACAGGCTTACACAGGCTTAGGCGGGTGCACATCCTCGCACACAGGCTTAGACAGGCTTACACAGGCTTAGACGGGTGCACACACATGCACACAGGCTTAGACAGGTTTACAGGCGCGCACACGGTGTAAGCACATTTGCAAGAAATTTCAGTGATATCCACGGCATACACCTTCGGTTTCTGGGCTTCAGCTAGGACAACTGTAGACACGCCTCTTCCAATCCTGAGTAACTCACAGCAAACACAGGCCACTCTGCTCCAATAAGCTTACAGTCTTTCATACATACCCCCATATGATGTCACCTATCTTCTACTCTACTACTCTCCTACTCCTACACTTACACTCTAGGGACATGGCTCACATGCCAGGGAAAATGGGGATTCACTATCCTTATCCTCATTTGCATAGAATTGTCTACTAATGCTTGGTTACATCCCTCAAACTGAGCTTCCCCCTTTAGCAACCACTACTCAGTAGCCATGTTGTCTTCCGCCTGCCATTCACCTGCATGGCAGAATGATATTTTTACTAAGAATGCCTATTTTCCCTATTTTTCATTTATTTTCTGGTTTTTAAAGCACAGCATGTTTGCACGGTGCTGCGCTACGCTTAAACATCGGTGATCGGGGAAAAAAAATTTTTGATTTTTATTAATTTTCAAATGATAAAAATGCCAATGGCCTTATATTTGGCCATTGGCATGCTTCCTCAACTGGATGCATCCTTTATTTGGAGCTGTCATAGCTCCGTTTTGCTATTTGCAGAATGGTACTCCGTTACCAACGGAGTACATTTCTGCAAATAACTCTACTCTTCCACGGACAGGTTAGTGTTTCCTGGATCACAAATTTACCTCATTTGCATAGCTTTAGGCAGCAAATGAGGTAATTTGTATAACATAACACTGTCCGTGCAAGAGTAGTTTTAGGAGCTCTCATGCACACCCCTGCCGGCTGTTGCTGGATCGCTCGGCAGACATATTGGCTGTCTGCCATCTTACACTACTCTTAGACTCCATGCAAACCTTCATGAATCCATCCCGTGGACATTTATAGTGCTCTGCCCATATGGTTACATATACCTGTACACTTACACAATGCCATCTTTGACTGCCATATCTGTTAGTGTGTGTTATGCTTCCCTGTGTATTCAGAGATACAAGTTGTTTGACTTCCATCAATTCCTACAGTCATAGTCAAGATCAAATAGCTAGGTAGGTAGGTAGGCTTCTAGACTGTAGTATGAACAAAGGTGACAGCTGTAGGTTTCAATTTAGCTTCCACCTGTTTGTCTGCAAGAAGCCTCATGTGTGCTCAGTACTGAGAGTAAAACATGAGCAACTGAGCATGCAGAACATGATACTGTATTTTATGGCACCGATTGTTAGCATATTATAATAGCTATTTCTTTCACTGTTCTTCTTCTACATAGCAGTCATTAGATAGCGAACTTAACCGATTCTTCAGTTGCTGTATTACATCATTTTTTTCAGTCAGCAGCTGTTGAAAATCATGCTACGAATAAAGCATTTTGCATATTGCATATGCACAGGCTTGAGGAGCATTGACTACAGAGAGGTATGTGTTATGACTTTCCACCTTTATATTTTCAGAAATAGTATTAACATGTTTAAATCTTCAGGTTTTGATGTGTAGTCTTATGGAATTCGGACATGTTAATGTTATGTCAGACTACCCATAACACATCTGCAAGGTATGTGCAATACATTGGGATTTATTGTGAATAACATTTATGTTGACATAATGTTAAGTGGAATTTATTCTTATGTGTTATCAATAGGTGTTTTTTATTACACTGAGCTTATATGCTGTTTGTTGACACAACCTAAATGAAAGACATATGTGTTCAACTGGCCTATTAAATGTGATTTGAATCTTTTGTATAAAAAACGATTATACTGTTCCTTCTATTTGCATAATACCAAACTTGTATGGATGGCAGTGGTTCTTGATGAATTGTACATAGCTGTCCATTCTATTATTGGATGGGTGACTGCTGACTCAGCATTCTTAATGTTGCTGGTAGATCTTCATTGGCTTGTACTTCTTACGTTCCACTTCTCTTGCAATGCTGTGTAATTGCCCTATGATGGTTTGTTAAATTCCGTATTGCGTATCATTTCCTGTTAATGGTGTGCCACAAGCTATTCGTAGTTTGATCATATGCCTGAGGTGTTGAATAGTATATCAGGGATCAACACTGGATTTTTTTTAACTTTGCAAGTACATATGTAAGAATAAAACAAATGTAGGCAGTGACGGTGATACATTTGTTGAAGGATAATTATGTATGTGTTGCATATACATAATTGCTAGATATAACCTACTGTCACTGTCCATGTGACTGTGTTCAGTTGTTTGTAGGCTTTTAAATTCTAGTTTGATTGAATAATTTTGTGAGGTCACCCATTAACCATATTAAATTGCTTGTCTCATTTGCATATACGTGTTAAGTGTACCATTGATTGTTAATCTTACAATATATTTTCAACAAACATATTTTAACCATGGTGTGTAAACATGACACATTATTTGCACATAATGTTGGGTTATAGTGGAAATTTAAATTTTTTATTACCAACTCAGCATAAATGTGTGCGGCAAACATTAAGTAAAGAATAGAAGCCACATTCTTAAGAAATTGTTCTCAGACTCAGTGACTGATATTGATGTAATGTCTATCTGGTAACATGCCTGCACCAGGGGCAATATTCCCAAAGGTCTAGTATCAACCTTAACTTGCACTGGGCTAAGTCTTTTAGAGTTGAGTCCTATGTCAGTGCTGCATACTAGAAAACTGTGGCATACTTGTCTTGAAAATGAATGATATATATATATATATATACATATATATATATATATATATATATATATATATATATATATATATATATATATATATATATGGATCTACCTTAGTAGATCGACAAGTTAAAAAAGCGAAAATGAATTCACCGACGCCAGAAGATCGCAAATCACTTCACCGATGCCAGAAGATCGACAGTGCACAAACACGACATCGCATACACCCGACACATCATACCAACAAACAAAACAAATCCCCTATCCAAAACCCACACACACAACACAAGCACACCAAAATCCTTACAAACGAACACTAACCCATACATACACAACTATCTACAACCCTAACCCAAACCCTTACCCTAAGGTCCGTCACTATCGCACACTCACCTAACCCGCACCCTAACCCTAACTCACTTATCCCACCCCTACCCCTACAGACCACCAACATCACACACTTACCTTACTCGCACCCTTACCTAACCCGCGCCCTAACCCTAACTCACTTATCCCACCCCTACCCCTACAGGCCACCAACATCGCACACTTACCTTACTTGCACCCTATCGTCCGTCACTACCGCATACTTACACATCCTTTCCCCATCGCAGTGTTCTCAGCATCGGTGTCTTCCTCCGTCGGTCTTCTGCCTTGTCGATCTTCTGGCATCGGTGAAGTGATTTGCGATCTTCTGGCGTCGGTGAATTCGTTTTCGCTTTTTTAACTTGTCGATCTACTAAGGTAGATCCATATATATATATATATATATATATATATATATATATGTCTGTAAGCTGTGTACATATGTGTTTTGCACTCATGCTGAAGGTTGATACAACAGCAAATCTTTATCTTAGCATGTTTGATAAACTGATGACTGCATGCCATGTAATGTACTAGAATAACTTACTGGCATTGTATGATGAGCACATTCATCCATTCATGGCCTTCTATTTATATCATCAATGCATGAATATTATGACATTTGGAATGTTTGTTATTACACCTTTGTGTCTTTTGTTATACAGTGTATAAATAAATGTTATGGGCCAGATCTAGTGACTATTACGGTGTTACAACAAATTAATCATACTGTGATGTAATTTGGGCAAACATTACGCATGTCCTGTTTTATACGTTTTGATGTTGTGACTTGCATATCATATAATCTCTTAGCAGTTATAATGGTGCATACCTAATATTACACTAATACATATTTTTTTTCAGATGGCTGTCTTTAAGGCTGATTGTAATATGTGGGACAAGTCAATGCATACTGTGAAGCAGTAGATAGATGTAGCAATACAGGATAACTTTCCATGTGTATTACATTCACATTCATATTAGTATTGTGGGAGTGACTTCCTCTCCTCGACCTTCATAATACTTCAGTTACATTTATTGTGCATTGTGTAATCTCTAGTTTGTTTGCTTATTTATTTATTATTTATTGTCTTTTGTTTGCCGGGATGGCCCATTTTCAGTAGAGGCCCTGGGAGAAAAGCTTCATTAGAGTTACAGAAATTAACAAAAATTACAAAGAATGTGCAGAGAAAAATGAATCAGTGTCTTAATAGTACAAATGTAGTTTTAGAAATCAATCAATGGGTAATACACTCAAGACAGAGGATAATGCAATTTGACTTCTGTAGGAGTGTTATATAATAATAAGCAGATTACATTTACATATACAACAATATACAAATTGTATTTGTATAGGAAAGTTGAAAAGCAGTACAGAAAGGATTTACTTATATTTAAAGGATGTTATGCTATACATATGCATATGCAACACATTATACAGGGCAAGGTCACAATATGTATATGATGTCTGCCTATACACATGCATAAGGGAAATCTATTGTAAATGACATATTCATGTGCATAACTTATCAATGACTGTGCTTTTTTCAGACATGTTTTATATATGACTGTCATCTACATTACACTATACTTATGCAAATAATTACTGTCATGGTTTGTAACAGACCTGTCATAGCAACACTTTGTAAAGGGTCACACCATGTATATGATGTCTGCCTATATACATACATAATGGAAATCTATTATAACTGGCATGTTCACTTATGCGCATGCCTTATCAATGATTGTGCTTTATTTCAGGCATGTTTTATATATGAGTGTGATGCACATTATACTATACATATGCAAATGATCACCATTATATTTTGTAACAGACCTGTCATAGCAACACATTGTAGAGGGTCATACCATGTATATGATGTCTGCCTATATACATACAAAATGAAAATCTATTTTAACTGACATATTTGCTATGTGCATACCTTATCAATGATTGTGCTTTATTTCAGACATGTTTTATATATGACTGTGATGTACGTTATACATTTTTTTGTAATTTAGCATGGTCTGGATGCATGTTTGAAATCACATAAGGTGTTATAGTAAGATAAGGTCAGACAGTAGTGAAACATCACATGTATAGCAGTTACAGCATGTAGCTTGTTTAAGTTGTGTATGCTTTTTCATCTATTCAGCAATTTTAGCTTAATACCTTTTATGTATGTATAAAGTTTTGTTTCTGGGGTGAAATTTAACTGAGTGTGGGATCCATGCTGGCTCACCGATTCGACAACATTGATGATGTGGCGGACCGATGCTTGCCGAGTAGGACTCTGAAAACCAGGATTATGACCTTGATGTGCTAATGATGCTGGACCTGGATCTGCACATGCCATTGTTCCTGCACCTCAGCATAGAATACATCCACCACCATGTCAGGCAGATGACTATTAGGATAAGATCCGAAATGTAATGACAGGCATCTTCCAGATGAAGATGAGGGTTATACTGGGTAATTTATTTCAAGAGATGACATGGGTTGTGTATTAATCCTTCCACAAGATCACTAGAGACATCTTTCTTGATGTTCAACTCAATCAGGAGGGCCCTTTAGCAATGTAAGTATTGTCCTTGTGATTCACCTTTGTATTGCTGCTATCATGGTGGTTCCATCTGACAAATTTTTATGGTCTGGGTACAGTTGTGCAGACATCCCATATTACTGCCTTACATCATAATGTTCAGTGCAGTTATCAGGTCATATGTGACTTTATCTTGTGCTGCAATATGAAACCCATTACAAAATGCTACACACATTACCGTTATCATTTATCTGATCATCATGTGTTGTCATTATTGCATACGTTGCTCCATATGGGCAGGGGTGCTACTCTTTTAATATGTATGTCACAGATATTAATGATGCAGTTAGCATAATGTCAGTATGACACATTTGTCCTGCTTGTGATGTTCCAGTATATAGTTAGAAGGGATGACAGCAGCTCACATACTATATTATTCCTATTCTTCTCAAATAACACAGTGAAGTCAGTCAAGTGTGTTTATTTGCACATGTTATACATGTGTATGCATTGCACCTATTTGTGCGCTGATTGTTGCTATCTTAAGTCTATTTAATAACATGACACATCTTTGATTTTGTAACTTATCTAACAGTGTTGGATTATGCTGACTCACTGGCACAATGGCCTTGTGTATGTCATGTAGTTGCAATAATTGTGCCATTTGTTGTACAGTACTGTGACAGGTGCATATGAATATGTGTTTTTCATATACTTCATTGATATTCACTTATCCCTAACTGAATATACAGAGGTGATGCTTTGTTTAGCATCATTTGTAACTCTCCTTTCATATCTTGATTATGACACTTGCCAGTCAGCCTCTTTGAATATAGCTTATACTAGGCCATGTATACACATGTCAATTTGCATGTCCTTATGTATGCATTTGTAGTGTGTGGCCACAATATGATTGACTCTTAACTGCCTTTGTAATGTGTAATTGGTTAAATCCACTTATTCCACTTTGTTTTGGTGTACATGTATACACAGGACTGTCCTTTGATCAGTCCTGTGAATGTATAGTGATATTTATATCAGTAACAGTGATAGTGCTACCAGTTGTATTATGCATGCATGGCAGACTATATGGGTAAGAAATATTCAAACCTACTTTTATTGTGTACCCATGTCATTTTCTGTTTAACGGTTGCACATTACTGTGTTTGTGACATTTGTACATAGACATGTTTATAGCCATTTCAAATGCACTATGCACATGTGTCAGAGGTTTCCATTAATATTAATGTTGCATATGTGTGTTGTGCATTGCCCAAGTATTTATATGCTTCCTACCTATGCACAGGCTTGCATTCCTTAGCTTTCATTAATTATATATGTAACATCATTTACTCTTCAGATTTGCATGTAACTGTGGCAACACCATTGTTATAGAACTGGTATTGTGACACTTTGGTTATGTGTTCAGCCCTTCCTTGCCATAATATTCACTGACATGGTTTCAAACCCCACCTCTGCATATATAACCCATACAGACTTGTTTATTGAATTGATAGCTGTGTACATGTTCATTGATAATGTTATGGCACATGGATCAGCTGTTCAGACATGCTTTTAATGTTCATTCCTACTATTCATGCATGACAGTGATATACATGACTCAGATTGTTTGCTGTGCATTGTAAATGAGAGGTGTGCCATTCATTTGACTTATGCTTTTAACATTGTCATGTCAATATGCGATCCCCTGTATAAACTCTGAGATGTGCTAATCAATCTTTCTTGCAGACGTTAAACTTGAACAGGAGAGATAATTTCATGCATAAAGAAAATGAAATAATAATAATAAAAGCCTTGCACAAGCATGACTGAAACCCACTTGGATGAATGGACAATACTTTGTGGAGAAATCAAGTGTGGATAGGCCTACTGTAGTTCATTAAATTCTGGTTGAATTATTTTTAAAGTTAGGTTTGCTAATTTTGCAGGATTCCATATGAATTTGTAGAATGTAGTTGCATTAAAATTAAGCACATACAGCTTCTGGGAAATGCTTTCAGAAATTTGTTGCTGAAGTACTCTGTCTCATTTAAATTGTGTTGAGTGCACCCATTCTGTTTTGAAATCTGGCAGGATTGTGCAGAGTCCACAATTTCCTTATGCTGAATCAATAACTACCTGGTCTTGTTTTAATGTATGTTATGAAATTGCTTCTGCCCCGATGACAAATAGAAGAAGGTCCAACAATTCACACTGCAATATATACCATAGGTAACTCTTTTACTTTCAGAACTGAATATTCAAATTTACAGGCTGCCAATGATGACTGAATGAGGAATATAGAATCAAAGGACTTGGCCTGGTCTAGATATATTGTATATTCTGCATAACTATTATCCGCTGCTTTAATTACTTTTTCAAAGACATTAATGAGGTTAAACAGTCAGATACATCTTTTAACAAAGCTGCATTGATATTGGACCTGTGTTAAACAATTTTCAATGTCCAAATTAATGAGGTCTGAGAAGATGCACTCTGTAGCTTTCCTATATGAGGCTATTGAGACTAATATGGATATAGTTTCTTCCTCTTTCTTTCTTTGGCCATTCACTTCATTAGTTTGTAAACAGGGTAGTTGGTTATTTGTGCAATCTTCATTATGGAAAGTGTATGCAATCAGCAATGTCAGCATTATTAATTAGTTTCCTGCCAATGTAAAACTGAGATACAAATACCTTTAGAGATAAAACCATGCAAGCTTTCAGCTCCTCTTTTCTTCCCAGTTGTCATTCAGAAAAAAGAAAGAATTGGTTGTAATATCTGATGGCTGGTACATTAAATCAATTGATGTTAGTAATTGTTCTAAACAACAAGAGGTATGAACTCTCTACCTAGGCTATGAGTCATTACTATTTAGCACAGAGAGAAGCCATGATATTTTAAATAGTAACATGCCACCTCTCTTTTAGCTTCAGGCTGAGCATAATAAAGCTTGCTAATTACTTCATTAGTATGTTCACTGAACTATCAAAATATTCAACTTTAAGCTAATTTGAAGGCATGAACACATTTTTGTAAATGAAAATATTTGAAAATTTAGTAATGTCAACACGTAATACTGTTAGGCACTATTACTAGATAATGATATGTCAGTCTCCGCCTCAAAATGATAAATAACATTGTAGGGGGTTAGCTTCCAAGGTGGTTAGTGACACTTTTGCAGAGCTAAGACATAATTTCAAGTTTCTGCTAGGAGAGTTAAGTGAACATAAATGATTTATAAATCTTGTTTGATAATCTACTAAGTTATGGGCATTTGTAGCTAAACACTACTCTTCTAATTCTCAGCTGGAAACATTAAATTAATAAATTAACATATTCAAGGTGCAAGGTTCTTCATATGCAATGAATCGTCATAGTCAATTAATGAGATTTTGGTTGGATGCAAAGCTCAGCATAACAATTTTTCATTGTCCTTCTACATAGATTTTAGGGTGAAATTATTATTTTGGTACTGCAATGTGTTTTTACGCCTTCTAATTTCTTATATGATAGGGGAGAACACATAGGGTACTATTGAAACTCATCCATAACCAATCTATACCTATGCCTGTCATGTATTTGTTAAGCTGCAGAGTTCTTATGTGCCATTCAATATGACAAGGAGTCAGACACTCATTTGTTTCATTATTTGACTGTTTTTCCACAATATTTTATTTCCTGCAGTTTCTTCTAAATCTAATGATGATGTAACCATCTCTTCTGTAACTCAGCTGACAATCAGCAGGTTTGCGTACAGAGATCTTGCAGAATGTAAAGCAGCAAAATGAAGCAGCAAGCAGTATGAGCAGCACATTGTGGAACAGACAACCTGGTTTACCTATTGGATTATTGGAACCATAGAGAGATTTTGGCATTTGAAATGCTGAGTGCCCACAAGCTGAACTAAAAAAAGACCAAAACCCCGGGAGAAGAACGAATCTCAGAGATCACTCCTCTCATTTAAACTTCTTTTTTACAGGGGGGCAAACTACCCCACCCACCCCCAAACTTATATATACTGACTCTGAGATTGCCCTACATCGGAGAAAAGGGAATATTCTGAGAAATGGTATTTCAGGCATAGCATATGTAAGTTAATTTCTCAACCATTCAGTCTGACATTTCCACTGGTTACAGGATTATATCATTTTTTTGATCAGTCTGTTATGAACAGAGCATCTCTGCATGCTGTTGGGATAAGTTCTATAAAGAAGACTACATATTATGTCATGCAACCTGCAGCGTTAAGAAGATAGAGTCTTCGTATTCATCCCGTCATCATCATTAAGGCTGAATTTGCTTGTCATTATCAGTTTTATATAATGATCTTTCTGCTGTGTTATTCTCATGTTGCAATATTTTCTCAGATCAATACCATTGTATATTTATATTTTTAGCAAAGTGAATAGATAGTGTTGTGGCCAGTAGTACATTTACAAATAACGTTAGAAATTTTCAAACAAATGACAACAGATAGGATAGGATCTCCAGTCTTGCTTTTATTTTCATCACAAATAAAACATTAACATCAACAAGTCCATTCCCACAGTTAAGTTATATCTTTTTCTAGGAATATAAAGCCCCAATTAGTACATTTCTAATGAAGTTGCAGCTGTAGCTCCTCTGTTTCAATTCAGCAGAACATCTGCAGGAGGCTAATCGAGATACCTAAAGCAACAAGTAGTCTGAAAAATGCACAATCAGAAAGAGATCATTAGTCAGAAAATGTCCAACATTCTACTACAGTCATTCTAGAGTACAGTACAAAGCATACATAAATCTGTACATTTTTAAAGAATGTCACACATTATTTAGATACCTCTGCTCAAATGCCATATGTAAATTTAAATTAAAAATAAGGCATCAACAATTCAAAACATCTCCCTTTAAATAAACCTAAATACACAGAGAAAAACATAAAACCATAAAACTATGAAAAATTTAAACAAAATAGAGATGAAATATTAGTGTCAAAAGTCATGCTTTGGATTGTGGTATACATTCCTTGATAGTGGTAGCAGTGTTTTAGGGAGCACCAAAAAAGGACTTAGTTTCCCAAGCAAAGAAGGTGGTAAGTTACATAGAGCTGTTGCTAAATGACCAATTAATTATTAACAAGATGCTTAAAGACAGAGCTTTACAATTACCATTAGCGTCTCAACAAAAGAGTGAAACTGGCTGGTTTAGATAGAGGGAAACAAGCACTCCTTCAGGTAGATAGGACTTGTGCCATGTAAGGATTGGTAAGTAAAAATAAGGGTCATAAAATCTGATCAACCCACAACCAGCAGCAAGTGTATGTCTCAAAGCACAGGACAGAATACTCCAATGTAAATGTTGCAGCCAGCGACATGACTACAGAAATCTGAATCAAGGCCTTCATTTAGATGATGGCCCTCTTCCTGTCATCTTACTCCCTCACTGGTAGCTATCATATAAGCCACTCCCTATGGGGCCCTTACATGCCTCCAAATCCAATCGGGAATATATCCTAGCTTAACTTGTGGCAGTTGTGGTACAAACAGCTTGGCCAAATGACCACTACCAGCAGGCATTCACCAGTTCTAATGGGATCAGTAGTACAGTGAATCATATCCCCTATGTCACCCCTGCCTGGGCAAACCAGCATCAGCTGCTTACTTTTGCCCTCCTTGTCTTAGCTCTTCTACTATTCAGACCACTAATTGAAAATAGTCACCTGTGTGTTAATCAGGGCTTTATCCTTCTATGACTGAGGGTTGAGGCTTCCAACATGATTACTTTAACATTTGTGAGATTAAAGAAGTGTTTGCAATCCAATACTTTTTATAATATGTAGTTAAAATCACTTGCAGTCATAAGCCATGTGATATATTACACCTTAACTATTTATTCTGAATATGTGCCTAAGATAGAAATAAACTGATTCGCAATCACTGACATACTGAAAACTACAAACTTAACTGAAAACTAAACTACAGCTTGAAAAACCCTTAAATTAAATGGGGTAAATAAATATGCCCCGAGATTCATGAAGCTCGGCGCAAGGCTGGCGTTAGGCTTGTGCCGACCGTGCGGCGTGTAGATGGTGCAGTAGTGCCAAATGCATATTAATGAAGGCGCGCTGTCGCCACAGCTATGTGCATAGGAAACGAGCGCGAGTGCAAAGGGCGTGTCAAAGTGCCGCATGGAGGCGTGGAAATGTCAGCTTTCGACATGCAACCTAAAATGCTTGCATATAACAATTTGCCTGCACTAGTAATCACATCTGTCAGTGTCCGTGGATACTGAAACGTATGCAAAGCATGCAAGACAGTTCCTGCAAACACAAAATTAAGAAGCAAACACAAATGCACGTTAGGGAATAACGAGCCCCCATCCCTCGAACAAATGACATTGAAAACCATGTGCCCGTATTCCAACACAGTGTAGATAGTTATACCAAGTGGAAGTGAAATGCATCGTGTTAGCGTGCCGCCAATAGCTACGTCCAGCCCAATAGTCAGGGTCACCAGCTGTCCCACATTGTGAGGGAGAGCACACAGCTGGGCAGATGTGTCCATAACAAAACCATGATAAATGCAAATATCTAGCGAATGTATGACAGAATTATATCCCAAAACGCATGTAATAGTCACATACAATAGGTATGTCCGTATGTAACATACCACATGTGACAAGAAATAGAATAAGCAAGAAAACGAAACAGAAGGAGCATATAAACTGCTACAACAATAAGCTAACATGTAGGCAGAAAGGAAAAGTATTATCCGTAGTGTTGACCAATGGTATGTGTTGTCCAGTACAATCGGATATGTGTCGGGAATATATCTCATCCTGGACATATGAAAAAGTGGCATCCTACCAATGATCATAGCAGTCGGCCAAAATCCGCACATATGCGGTCCAAGCCGTACTTGTCAGGATGTGTAGGGCCATCCTAATAATGTGGTCAGAGGTGCCTAAACCCCTGCATCTGTAAACACAGGTAGAATGTTAAAATCGGGACCAACTCTGTCCATGTGCTACGTCTGACATTTGCACAGGTACAGTGCAGTGCTGGTCACCAGTCGGACAAGCCTAAACCTGGACCCACACATGAACACCCTGACAATCAAACACATGTATGTGCCAGGACTATAAGCACTGGAGTTCTGAATATCCTTGGATTGAGTAGACATGCAGCACTGGTCCAGAGCAGTAGGGAATAGGGAATGTCGTATGTGTAGTACCGTGGTTTTCCCAGAAGGAGAATGGATGCCTGCTGTGTAAGTGAAGCGGTGAGGCATATGTTATGGTAGCTATGAACCATGGGTATACATATAAATGAAGCAGAACACCAATAATGTAGTGGTTAGAGCATCCGCCTAACATAAATGCATTCCTGGTTCATGTACAACTATAGCACATATCACTTTCTTGTGTAATGAATGCCTCTGTGCTGTAAAGCCAACATTTAAACACGTAAAGGTGAACGTGTGTTTCGCATGGGGACGTTAACCGGATTCCATCAATCAAAGTGGAACTGTCATAATGAATAAGGCACACCTAAGCACAAAGATGTGGCAGTAAACATATGTAACTCACAATAAGGATATGCAAGTGCGCCTGCGCGTGTGTAAGCAGCTCCCAGCATAAGAAATGTATGTTGTTTTGTTCAGATGTAACTTATATATGTACATATAGCTATATAGGTGTGTGTATAGATATATATCCACAGATATAAAATAAAGAAATATATGAAAAGAAATAACAATTAAATATACATATATATATATATATATATATAATGAATGCCGAAAGGAGAAAGCATACACATGGGTTGTGAAGGGAATCTAGAGCAACTAAGGTATTATACAGTGCTTGCAGTGTATGTCAGATAAAGCTGCCCAAGGGTGAGCAGAGCACCGCTATTCACACCAGAGGCAGGGTCATACCAGTGGGCATAATATCGTTGAACTGCTACATCAACATTACACACAGACAGGATGTATTACATGTTGTGACCACCTACAAATGTAACCCGCAAATGGCCGTAATCCATAACACCAGGAAAGGCATGTATGTGTAAATAATACACAAGGCAGTACAAAATGTGTGTAGGGCCCCTAACGGTCTGGAGAGGGCAATGTGTAAAGGTGTGTCATGGCTGTGATATCATGTGGATAATGGCTGTTACACGTGGAAACTCAACACGGGTGGGTTGGAGGAACTATGGCTATGCCATTATGGATACAGGTGTGCCAGAGTTGGTTGCGCCGGTTCCAATGGAGCGGCCCATGTAGGTCAGCTAGTACGTAGAAGCGATTGTCAGCTAGAGCATCTTCTGCGTGGAGACATGCGTGAATGGGCGTGTCGTCGTTGAAGGTTGTGCGTCAGGGCTGGCAAATATGCAAGTAAAAGTCTATCAGCCAATCAGTAGTGGACCAGAGTTCTGCAGTGGCAGCTCCTAACTGGGAAAAGCCGAAAGACACAACAATATGCAGACATCAATATGTTGACATACATTCTCTGTAACACAGGCACTCCATTTATTGACATAAATAATATGAATGTGCACAGACACAAATACAGTAGCAGGTATACTAGGCTGTGTAGATGAGGAATAGGTCAAATGACACTGTATCACAACACACTTATCAGCGGTACTCCATACTTGAACAAAGTGCGACATCTGTCCGCTGTATAACGTGCTATATACCGATTACAAGTTAACCAGAGTGAAGTGTCAGTGTCATAATGACTAAGGCAATAGTATGCTGTTGAAGCAGGGATAAAACCCAATACACATGTGTAAGTGTGTTTCTACGGGAAATGTATTGGTCAACGGACACACAGTTGTGTGTATATATATATATATATATATATATATATATATATATATATATATATATGTGTATACACATACATGCATACATACACACACATATACAAATATATATATATATATATATATATATATATATATATATATATATATATATATATATATATATATATATATATATATATATATATATATACACATACAACATTTATTGATATATACACATATACACAAATTAAATATATATATGTCATTGTAGATATACACATGTACATAACTAGTTTACTGTACAGCAAGCAATTATGGGTAACATATGTTCAGACTGGGCATATGTTACTGGGAGGTCCAATAAACAAACGTTTACCCCCACACCGCTCAGCTAGGCCGGTGAGACATACAGATATGCAGTAAAGGTAAATACACCGCTGCTTTCCAAACCACCAGCAGGAAAGTACCAGTGGGAGAGATCTGCAAGGTCTACACTTTAAACATGGATAACGGGGTCCCTTGCGGGACACCAAAAATTCACTATACAAGCAGCCTATGGTAATTGAGGTGAGCAGGATGTAGCTGTACACGGAACAGTAGGTTGTGCAAGTGTGATAACACATGGGTTGACAAGACGTATGACATGTGTCCCGAGATGGGTAGAGTGGGCAGTGTGTAGGGGTCTGTTCATACACCAGCTGCGCTCACAGTAAGTATGAGTCATGAGTGCTGTAGAGGTGTGTCAGGTAGGTGAATCATGGGTATGCAATAATGGGCCTATGTGTGCAGGTGTTGGTTGGCAGAGATGTAGTAGGCACGCCCAGCGGAAATAATTAATATGCCTATGTGGGCATTGCTGATGCTCATAACTCCCAAACATGAAGAGCATATCTACTGGGTAGTCCGTAAGCCATTTGCGGAACACATAGGGATTATATCAGTGCCCTGTACCCATTAATCATGGACGTCCATGATTACAAATCAGAATCCAACGCAGTCCTATTGGATGTCCATGATTACGAATCAGAATTCAACACAGTCCTAACTAAACCCCACCAGAACTAGTGATATTAGGTCAACAGATGGCGGAATAGACATAATGCCTGACAGCATATCTCTGTCTCTCTCTATCTATCTATATATATATATATATATATATATATATATATATATATATATATATATGTGTGTGTGTATACATATATATATCCATACATATACAGACACAGAAATATAAATATCATATATATATATATATATATATATATATATATATATATATATATATATGTTAAGACTGGGCATATGCTACTGGGAGGTCCAAGAAACAAACGTTGCCCTCCCACACCGTACAGCTAGGCCAGTCAGACATACAGACATGCAATAAAGGTGAATACACCGCTGCTTTCAAAAACACCGGCAGGAAAGTACCAGTGTGAGAGATCTGCAAGGTCTACACTTTAAACATGGATAACGGAGTCCCTTGCGGGACACCAATAATTCACTTTACATATGAACCCGTGGTAATCGATGCGAGCAGGATGTAGCTGTACATAGAACAGTTGGTTGTGCAAGTCTGATAACACATGGTTTGACAGAATGTACGACATGTGTCCTGAGACGGGGAGTATGTGCAGTGTGTAGGGGTGTGTTCATACCCCAGCTACGCTCACAGTAAGTATGAGTCATGAGTGCTGTAGAGGCGTGTCAAGTAGGGGAATCATGGGTATGCCATAATGGGCATAAATGTGCAGGTGTTGGTTGGCAGAGATGTATTAGGCACGCCTCGTGGAAATAATTAATATTCCTATGTGGGCATAGCAGACACCTATACCTCCCACACCTGAAGAGCACATCTACTGAATAGTCTGTAAACCATTGTGGGAACACATAGGGACTATAACAGTGCATTGTACCGGATTAGCATGGACGTCCATGATTACTAATCAGAATGTAACACAGTCCTAACTAAACACTTCCAGAACTAGTACGTTTAGGTGGACAGGTGGCGGAATACACGTAATGATTAATGAATACATGTATGAGTCATGTACAGCATGTACTTCGACAAATGTGAATGAATACATATGCCCTGTGACTGTCAGTGTGTCAGGTTAATAGAACCAATCATCCAAATGTGTCCCTCAGGGTGTTATGCAGTGTCCCTGATACAAGTGTTCATTCTCCCCCATTCGTATGTGAGGTCTGCTAGTGACGGAAAGCTCATATTCCGCCGACCACTGTAGGTAGATGATAGTAAAATAGTATGGGGTTACCACCTCTCCGCCTTTGTGAGGGACACTCTATTCTGGGCAGTTGTGTCCTGCAAAATGAATGTTATGGCACATGGCCTGTGATATCGGGAGAAGAGTTCATATATTGTGTGTAGTGGTGTCATAAAATGATATTGTTGTATCTGAAACAGGTACATGTTATAGGAAACAGTAGTAGCAACTATAATGCTACAAGAATAACCTTAACATATGCAAACCGGTGAAGTAGTCGGTATGCTACTGGCTGTGGGTATGTGTTGCCTTGCCAAATGTGACAGCTCTACATATAGGTCCTATAGGGCTGCCACCTTTCCAAATGGCCAAAGTGGGAGCTGCTCTGTAGAAATGTCAGACGTACCAGGTCAGAACATACCTACAGCCATGCATAGTACAGACATATACATAGTCGCACAAATCAAAGCCTAGTCAAGCAGCAGTCAGGTTGCTTATGCTACTTCACATAACATATAGATGTGTCATGTATACAATAACTGTTACATGCAACTATTACAGACACATAGAATATAATATTGTCCTGTAATCAGGACATTAGCTATGGCTACAGTATTGTTGCATGACACATATGCCTAATGAGGGACTGTCCCATGCAAAGTGGGAAAGGTGTTACACCTAGAATGTGTACAATCTAAAAGGTGGAAATCCTACAATAGGTATGCGGTAGCATGACCTGGCTGAGAGATGCATTTCCCAAAACACATTCACATGTCAGCATTGCAGAGTATCGGTTCCCATGTATCAGCCAGATGGGAGCAGATTGCATTAGGAAGACGCATATCATATGACGTCACTGGACAGGCTGCCGAGTCCATACAGTCGAATGCCTGCCATCGCCTAATGTTTAGCCATACCCGATACTGCAATCAAGTAGTCCGATGTAATAGGCATCTCAAGGGATCATGCCCACCCAGCGTGAGTGACAAATGGAAGCACCAATGTCGGTGCACGTGCAAGTGAGTGAGCGAGCGGGTGTACGCGTGTTTGTTTACCAGTATGCGAGTATTGTACTGGTAAAGAAATGTAGAGTCTAAACAAGTATAAGGTGCTGTAACCAGAGGTCAGCAGTGCTTAACAATGTGCAAACCACACACAAATGCTCCCACCAGCTGGAATGTGTCTTACCCACTCCGTATCCAAAGGCATCTGTCTGGACGAAAACAAGGAACCGTCCTTTGCACGTATTGGTAGCAATACCCTGCGCACACAGCTCATGTGAATTGCCAATACACCATGGCATATATACAGACAATAGACAGTACCACACACATACCATACAGCACAGTCATCCAACAGTATAGCAAGGTACTGGCAGATATGTCCGGGCGGTGTTTGTAGACCTGGCCGTTCTGTGTTTCATTGTGTGAGCATGCCCAGTATGACTGTTACACATGTTGTCGACTGACATTACCGTCATACCGTCATGTGTTTGAGCATGCCCAGTATGGTCAACTGGATTGCATGTGTCACATGTCCATATAGTCAGTACTGTGGTGCCGACCCCTGCGTTGTACACTGACAGGTGGCATGCTGTATCTGCAGGGTAGCTAATGGTAATGTGGCATTGACTGTTGCTACATTTCTGCACAGCATGGGGGGACATTCAACTGCATCCACAGTCCTACACAGCACTGGGGGTGGTGCACCTGACTCTCACATGTGTACATTGGAAGGGTGGCACAGCTGACAGTTGTACACATTTGCGACTACTGTACTGATATGCCAGGTACTCCATTTCAGTGTGTGTACTCACCTAAATTGCTGGTTGGAGGCATACCAGTGTACGTTGGATCCTAGCTTGAATTACCAGCATAGTGGTTTCAGACGGCCTAGCCTTCACAACCTACATCCAATTGCCTGGCCTGCTGTAGTCTGTGTGTGTGTTTGTGGTGGTTGGGGTCATCCATTTTGCATCTCCAGAGGCCATTGTATAGCATTTCCCTGTAGTGGTCTATACCTGTCCAGCTGTATGAGACTTGTGTGGGCTGTATGGACAGACATGATGTTCAGCCCATAACCTGCAGTGGGTTAGGACACCCTATGTACTACTGGCTACTATTGTGACCCCGGTGTGTGCTACAGATGTCATGGTGCCACTATGGATGTGCACTGTCTGCTGCCCTAATAGTCGGCCACCAAATTCCCTTGTATGCTAACATCCATACCATAGCTACAGGTAAATACACATTCTAATGCAACTGCCAATTGGTAGGTTGATTGACTTACCTTGGGGGTGTTCCAGAGTTGAGGATGGTGCTGGAGGGTTGCCTATGTCAGATGCACAGAGTGCACTTCCTGTACATGGCTGAGCACAGGTAGTGTCATGTTTGGCATCCCTTCTACTGTCTGTGTGTCAGAGAGGGTGAGATTTCCCGGGTACCTACTGTGTCAGTGCTTATGCCATGTGTTGCCTCCTTGCCAAGGGCAGGTCATACTGTGCATGCCTCCTTTTGCCGACTGGGTCCAGCTCAGGTAGTTCATCCTCCAAG
>NC_056741.1:684696543-684781543 GCF_019279795.1 Protopterus annectens | reverse complement strand
GGTTGAGGCTACGTATAGCATGCTGGTATTGCCATACATGCCTGTGAGTACTCCACATTTACACATGAGAAACTGCAAACACTGCTACTTATTGGCACATGCAATTGGACCTTAAGGAGGGGAAGCAGGGCATAATTACCAACATGCTGTTACTGTTGTTACCAAGACACATACTGTGAACATATAACAATGCATTCTAAACCTGTACTACATGGTATGTCTGGTGCGTGTCAACAGTACACAACAAATGTAATATACACTTATCTCACTATTCTGTTCACCCTGTGCATCCAACCATATGAGCATGTCCCTGCACCAGTGGTGTGGATGACAATGATGCATTACAGGCATCATCATATGCACAGGGTGATAATGTTTGCCAGGGGCATAGGCTGCACCAGTGGATGACATCATGTGTGTGGGTTATGGTCGGTGATCTGATTGGACATGTGTGGTTGTTATGCATGTGGGTGTTGTGGTGCCCTACAAATGTTTCTGCTGTGTGTGTGTGTGTGTGTGTGTGTGTGTGTGTGTGTGTGTGTGTGTGTGTGTGTGTGCACACAGTTCTGCCATGTGTCCGGCCTACTCAGGGGTATTATTGACAGCTCCAGATTGTACAGAGCAGGATGTACAGCTCAGTGTGTCTGGTCACGGCCACGTGACCTGTGCCTGCCAGGGGTTGCATGGGCACTACCAGGCAGAGGTACAGATTGGCTACTGTCCGATGACATGTCCACTGGAACCGTGTCCCCGCTGGGAATGTCCAGGGCCATGTCCACGTGGCCTGCTGTGTCCTGGTGTGGACACCAGCTGCACTGCTACTGGCACTATGGGAGCGGGCATGTGAGGTAACTTGTTTACGTTGACCTGCACCAGGCGGTGTAGCTGGCCTACGTCCACATGGCCTGCACCTCACTCCTACCAGATGTTCCAGTACAGACAGCTCATGCTCGTGGATTGCCATGCCATGGTCAAGGATTCCAACCATGTCACCCAATCGCCTGTCCAGAGCATCAGCAATCTGCTGTTGAGTATTTTCCAATGCCTGGATGTTGTCATTTAAAGAATGGTTAGCAGCCCTCTGAAGCCTTTGCCCTTCTCTGTTCTGCCATTCAGCATGTGCCTGTGCCACCATTACAGTCTGAAACATGCATCTGGTGACACCAGCTGCTGCGCTCTGTCCTACAGGTGCATGTCTGCCAGAGGTCCTCCTAGGAGCAGCACTGGCCACATGCCTGTGTGTCACATCTGCAGTCATTACTCTGACACCATGGTGTGAAAACACACCTTCTGTAGCCACCACACGTTCCTGTTTCAAGCCAGCACATGCTGACTGTCCTTCCTCTATGGCCACTGATGATGGGGTATGTGTTGGCATGAGAACTGTGTGCGAGGAAGAGGGGGATATAGCTGGGATGGCAACCACTGGCACAGATTCAGCCCCTGACAACCCTGCCTGTACCTCAAGCATATGTTCATCACTGCTAGAGTCTGTGGGGACACTAACATTAGATGGACCGCAGGAGGTTAACGCACCTACATCACCTGTGAATGCAAAGAAAGACTCTACCTTACAATAGAGACACAGACACACACACACAGACAGAGACAGACACACACAGACAGCGACAGAGACAGACAGACACACACAGACAGAGACAGAGACAGAGACACACACACAGACCGAGACAGAGACAGACACACACAGACAGAGACACACAGACAGAGACAGAGACAGACACAGACAGACACACACAGACAGACACAGACACACAGAGACAGACACAGATACAAACATAGACAGACACAGACACACACAGAGACATACACGAGCACAGGCACACAAAGACAGACACAGACACACACAGAGACAGACACAGACACATACAGAGACAGACACAGACACACACACACAGACACACACACACAGACACAGAAACAGACACACACACACACACACAGACACAGAGACAGACAGACACACACACACACACACACACACACACACACACACACACACACACACACACACACACACACACACACACAGACAGACCATGCATGTGATTTGACAGAAGGCATGCAGCATGCATGTGATACAGCAGATGGCATGCAGCTCAGACATTAATAGTGGTAGTTAGCATGCATCCTTGGGTTGCACACAACAGCAAGCAGGTGTCATATCAGAAGCCATGTAGTTCACACAATCATGGTAGTAAGCATGCATCCATGTGATACATCATGTGGACCAACACAGGTTAACAGTACACATGGCTGATGTGACCTTGAAATTAACATGTAGTATGACATGTAATCTGCTGACGTGTGCATTGACATGCATACATGTCTGGCACAATGGTGTCCTGACACATGTACAGCGGTGTAATGGGTATCACATTGCAGTGTTGTCTGTATGCCCTACAGATAGAATGCATTTTTAGCAGATGTGCATGAGCATTGAAGGGTGGTATGAGGCGTCTACATTGCTATACAGTGTGAAGTACAGACACTGTGCCATTGCAAGGCATCATGAGGCATCTATATTGCCATACAGTGTGGAATACACACACACAGTGCATAGCCATGACTGCGTGCATACACATTACATAAATACTGTGGATTGTGACCCACGTTGCTGAGGTGTATACACACTAAACCATACTGTGTCATGTGACAGGTCACCAGAAGACCTATGGATGACACCCCTGCACAACTACTAAAATGTCTTAGCTGCCTGGCAACCATGTCCACACATGGCAGACTTGTCAATACATCATGTCCCACATGACATTTATGTACCACACACACGAGGTGCACGGCTGACAGTGATGTCCAACAGCAGCAAGGGAAATGTATGGTATCTGTGGCCTGATGTAGTGTCTATGTCTGTGGAAGCTGTACAGGTGATTACTGTCATGCTGTGACACAATCATGATGTTCAACACATCTTATATGGTCGAATTAAGTGACACCTCCACAAGCTGTGCACAGGCTTTTAGGATGCCCAGTGTTCCACATCAACTATATAACCATTCAACAAAGGCTATAGTTGGACCATGTGTGGACATTGAGCAACAGGGTGTATACACTCACATCTACTGTGTGTTGCTACATGTCTCTAGCCATCCTCCATGGCCATGTGTGAACATGTGTTGGCCAAATGTTTGTGATGGCCGTCTATCTCACATGTCTGCGTTGTCCCATGTGACATACAACCATAGATGTCAGATACGTCACTGTCTACAGGGTTATGCAGACAAAGGGTTTTATGTTTGGTATGTGGGGTATGTATTATGGGATAGTGAGACAATGTTGCAGCCGGAACACTACATGTCAGATGGCACATCACAATGTGTGTACCCATTGCAGGGGCATATTCCACAATGGTGAATCCTGTGGGCTGCCCATATCCCAGCTCACTGTGTGGTACTGTTTGCATACCACACATGTGTTGTTCCAATGTATAGTACATATTCCTACATTGAACAACACCTCCACCATTGTATGCACAGCTGTCCACACATCTAGCAATGACAGATACTGTGGTTTCATGTCAGTGTTTCATTTAGTTTGTATATATTGCACATGGGTAGACAGTGTGATTGATGACAGATGCGACCTGTATATTGTGCTGGACCATACATTATGTGTACATGTGTTAACTGGCCACATGGCAAATAGATTTATGTATTAACATGCCTGATACTGATAACTGTCACCTGCAACAGACTGCTGTCTGTGCGGCACACCAGAGGTACCTGTATAGGGGTGACACAGCAGTTTGAACATTATCCATGACTGTATGACAGCTACAGGGTGCACTGTGCATGTTAACACGTTCACCTGTACAATAGCATATAGTATGCACATGTGTGCATACACAGGGTAGCATACTATAGTATGCGGCATGTGTGTAAACATGCCTTGCATATGATGTTACATTACATATTGTACAGTGACACATGCAACTAAATGGGATATAATAGTTATATGTGCAGTAGTGACTTACCAGGCAACTCCAGGCTCAGTGGTTGGGAGACACCCACCTCCACGATGGCAGCTAGTGTTTGTGGATGCTGTTCTGAGGGTGTCCCCAGGCTGGCCAGTAGCTCCTCAGTAGGTGTGAGTGGGGGCTGGGTTGGTGGCCCACCACCTGTTCTACCTTGTTCCCTGGCGATGGTATTGGCACGCTGTTTTGCATGTCATATCAGGTCCATGCAGTGTTTGCGCACCTGCCGGTAGGAGCAGTTATAGCCACCCACATCATTAACCCTCCTGCGAAGTTCCTGCCACAGGTCGTCACGCTGCTGGGCATGCTGTGGCACATGGCTGAACAATACCTCATAGTTATCATGGAGGTACGGTGTGAGGGCATCATCCTTCAGGTGGCTATATGCTGGCAGGTGTGAATGAGGCATTATCTGGAAGACATAATGATGGAAACAGGTCACAGTATCACAGAGATGTACAGAGATACAGCTGCACATACATTTGTATTAAATCTAGTACATATGAACAGTTATCTTTGCAAATCGTCATGACACTGACACAACTGACATGTTTGTGTCACACACATGTAACACCCGTTGTGCATTGGATATCATCAACATATATGTGTGTCACCTCATTACATTGCTCATACTCCATGTGAATGCTGTCTTGATGTGGGCATGTCTGTTTGCCTGTACTGGTGTTCTTACATATCAGCACATGCCTGGATGAGTCCACAGTAATGCTGTTGACCTTGATGCTGTGTATATGTCACATATCAACACATACACTGCCTTAATGGACATGAGCAGTGACAATACAGCCATGTGCACGGAAACCTTTACATGCATGTGTTTTGCCATATACATCTACACGGCACTGTATAGCAGTTCAACATCCTGCCACGTATCGCCTGTGTTGCACATGTGATACACATGGGACAATGGCTAACCGGATGTTATTCGCATGGATGGTTATCAACTATAGCATGTACGGACAAGGTCATGCAGTAGTGTGTATGCCCTGGGCCATGTATGGGCATATGATGTGAGGTTTACTAGCTGTATCCGACAGCCATTTTGCCACCGCCAGGTGCATCAGTGCCACATTACTGATCCAGACAGTTAATGATACATTTACCATGTGGTTATCGCACCATGTATGACAGAGATGACATGTGCAGCTTTGATGGACAGGGTTGCATGGTATGGCAGGAGTATGCAACATGTATGGCACAGGGATCTGTCCAGCATGTGGCGATCCTTGTAGTGGGAAGGTGGCTGTCCATAACGTATGTCTTTCAGATCAGGATATGTGCATGTAGCATGTCCAACATCACAGTGTTGCACAAGTCTTTATGCAAGGTAGCCAGCATGCTGCATAGTGGAGGTGAGGATTGTGAAATCTGGTGTTGCCCATCCACGCATGGCCAATACCCCTTAAAGGTGATATGTGATCCGATATTGGTCACCCGAGTGCTGAGTATGCCTGTCCAATGATCTCCATGCTCATGGAGGCACCCTGTCATGACTTGGTTGCCTCTTATGGCTACCTAATAGGCCTGTAGATGTCACTAGCTCAGGGAGGTAAACTGCACAGCACCATGCCTTACACACAGTGTCCATAATGTTGACCGCTGCCTAGGTGGTAGTTAATGGGTACAGGGTTATTTACCTAGCGGTGACAATGCTATAAGCAGCTGTCAGATTGTGCACATATGCCACGCACCTCACCCACAAAGCCCATTCTGTATGTTGTCCACAACACTGAGACAGCTATTGCTCCTAGGTCATGGCTATTCACATCTTTACATACGCAGATGCCTCACATTTTTCTGTGTGGTATGGGCTACAATGAGGGGAGGGTACAAAACATTAACCCTGTTTTACTGTAGCTGCCACTGGTGTGATATGCACATGTCACTCAGACACCTTTTTTAGCATTGCTTCTGTCAACAGGCCACTGGTAGAACACTCCTGTGACATACGAAGGTACATCTAGTATACTCAGTGTAGCTGGAACACAGTATGGGTGATGATGTCCTATGACCAGTCACAGGTATGCTATGCAGTGGGAAATCATCCGTACTGTCATCTACATCTGTACTGCTAACATCTACGTTGATAAAGGTTCATGGACTTGCAGACCATACTCAGCAGGGTAATAGTGCAGTGCCTCCCATTATGACTGGCATCTCCACTTGTGGGTTGCAGTGGGTTTATATTATCCAACACCCTATCTGTATTGCATATTCATGCTCAGCACTTGTTCAGAACATGTAAGCACTTCATGAGCTACTAATTACTATAGCACCCATTCCAACTCATTTCCTACAAGTACACTGTTTGTCCTTACATTTCCAGCTTGCTTACAGTACAACAGCTGTTGTACAAACATACCTCACATATCTTGTGAGACATGGTTGAATATACAGGCATGTCCAAGTGTCAATTACCAGTGTTATTGCCTGTCTATATGATGAATATGGCAAACATGAGGCAATAGAGCAATTGTCTCATGTACACAGTTAATGCTCACCTCCCAACATACGACACTACAGCCTGTGGGAGATGCACATATGTAGCCATGCTGGGGGTAATGCTCTCTCCAACCCAGACTGAACCTGACATTCATGTGGGGATGTTAAACATTTGAAACACACCCCACTCATCACATAGTCTCACTAGATCTCCACCACCGCAGGCCACAGATAGTATGACTACGACATTTGCAGAACCTCTCCATACTCACTGTGTAGGCAACAGAGGCAGCCCCCATCACCAAACACAACACCAATTACTTATAGCCCACACACTCATGTGTGCCCATCAACTACAGCCAATAAGGTGTTATTACATACCCAACACACCAGTCATGGGTGACTCTGTAGGCGGTCACACTGATGTCCCACTCAGCAGGCTACACAAGGCAATAATCTCTTACATCTGGCTGTTGGGTAACAGGATCCGCAACATAACCTATGCACTCATGCCACACCTCACCAGGTACAATTTGACTGTCATTCTCCATGTTAGTGTGACTGCCCTGAGATGTAACTTCCTGGACTACATGTACAGGGACATGCAATTGCTCTCCGGTCTTGTAGCCCAGGAAGGTATCGCCCAAGCCCTGAGAAGCATTCTGCATTCATCCAGACTGATACCACTGTATGACTAAATGTTTCACTTCAACAGTTGCCTATGCCTCTGCTGTCATTCCACAGGCATCCAGTATCTGTCTGCTTTGAATGACATGGTCAACAAAACATGATGCTTTGGCACAGATGACCTGCACCTGTCGGTCCTGGAATTACAGATAACATGTAAGGCTCTTGCTGCTCCTATACTGCCTGTCTTGGACAGTTTCCAATAACATATTCACCACCAGAACAGGAACAGGCAAGCAAAACCTGGGGTAATGTTACTCAATGCTTGACATCTTCATCTCTAATGCACTCAGGTGAGGCACTCCTTATAATGGACCACTTCGATATCTCTGCAGTGACTGGGACCTACCTCTAGGCTCTGGAGATCACACCTGCACTGACAGGTTATATGCAGACCACACCTTTCAGTCATGTAACCAGGACCGGAACACCCACGGCGGAGGTGTGTCCATATTTCACAAGGATGGACACACCTCCAGGCTGGTTACTTAGCACAATGCATCAGAGGTGATCCACGTGCAACTAACTGTGGCCAGAACTGCTATACACATTGTAGCTAGCTATGGATTCCACACCATACCACATGGTTACCGTCCCTCATTTCTTGGTGTACTGGATAGTAGGGTTCAGACAGGAACTACTGATGTAGACTGACACTACCCCACACTTAACTGGGATACCTACTCATGTACCGATACATTAGGCCAATGCTTTCTGGGATTCATAACCTCCAATCGGCTGGATCAACCCATACACACCACCACCAAGGCCAACAATATCCTAGACATGGACATTACTAACATGTGACTGGTGTTCCACACCTGGAGTTATCCCCTCGTTGGTAGTTTCCAAACATATGCTAATCTCCCTTGTTATCCACATCCCAGCACCACACCCTTCACGGAATACACAGTACAAGATTTATACAAGGCCTACTTCAGATGTCTTATGACAGTGATAGTAAATGTCATGACACCCGTGCAGATGGACAATGTACTTACAAATGCTGAAACATACACCACAGCACTTCATTAGCACTTACACGACTGCATGGATCATGCTATCCCAAAGAGAGCCATGATGGTACCCACCAGATAATGGACACCACTCTGGGGGTCCAGTTCCATGGACATAATGTACAACAAAGGTGGAGGCTGTTGCAAAGTGGAGTACAATCCCATGGGTGGGTTAGCTCACTGGTCAGCCTCAGTAGGAATCCGGTGTCCCTTATCACATCCTCCAAAGCTAGCTATGTAAACATTACTGCGACACATTCCAAGAACTACCACAAAGCGTTATGGAGGTATGCCAGTACTCGATGGCAATAACCACATCTGCTCTGACATACGACAGTTAGGCAGGAACATTACAGAACCGGCTGATATTGGCAACATCCTGGCAGATAGGTTCAATGCTAACTTTACACCCTCTCACTCCCTACAGGGCTAGAATCTATACAGGAACAATGCAGAGTCCCTGTGGTCACAACTACACAGTTCCAACCTGCACTGTCTAATGCCTGGAACACAGACTCCATGTGACCGTCCAACATCCCAGGCTGTGATTTACACAAACCTCAGAATGACATGGCTCCCCACTTGGCCACAAGATTCACTAATAACCTTGTATCAGACATTGTGGCCCCTGAATGGTGCACAGCAACAGTTATCACACTCCACACAGGTGGCACCATAGTGGACCAGAGGGACTATTGCCCTATATGCCTGACTGGACTGTTCTGCAAGGCTATGGGGCACATCATCATGGAAGTCATTCACAGAGACATTGGTGGGCTCCAGACCTTTGATGCCACCCAGGTTGGATTTGTTAGGGCCAGACCATGGCTCCTACACCTGGTGAACTCCTTTGATACAGATACCAGGGTAGTTGATGATGGTAAGGGGGTCCACACAGCCTACCTTTTCCTCTCATTGGCTTTCAGCACCGTTCTCCATTCTGGTATTGACAACATACACATCCACCTGCACATCGGCTCCTATGTCTCGAGATGTTATGCAAAGTGGCTCACGGACAGGACCCACACAGTGAGGGTAGCATACCATAGTACCTACTGTAATTCAGTTACACTTGGCGTACCCCAGTCCTCGGTCATAGGGCCCCTCATGTTTGGTATATGCTTCCCTGAGGTACAAGCTAGCACAGAGGGACTTTCCCTGAATAGGTTTCCAGATGACTGCAAACAAGGAGCCATGATTGATCCACCAGCTAATACAGACACCCTCCATAAGGGTGTCACTGTGATGGATACCTGGTGTTGATAACTTGGCCTTAAGCTGCATGACACAAGGTGCATAGACATCCCCTTTGGATTACACCAATCACTCACTGACTATCACATAGGTGGTAGTCCCCTACATACATGTGACATTATACGGGATCTTAGTACACACATATATAGCACCCACTCCTTTGAAAACCATATTGCCAATGTGGCGTGGATATCCTTCTACATGGCCACCCTAATCTGTAATGGGTTTGTAGCTGGAACAAAGGCACCCATTGTACCTCTATACTCCTGACGTATGACACACTTTCAAGGGTACAACACCCCTTTTGGGGTGTACCTTACAGAACAGCAATGGCTTTAAATACCACAACATTAACACACCATGAGTATTATTGACCTCCGAAGGATGACGTATGCAGCACAACTACAGACACCGCAACTGTATACATTTGCATACTGCATACTCAGGGGTGACCTCTGCTGAACATACAGGGCCCATGTCCACAACAATATTGATGGATATACTCCACATAAGCAACATAAACAAAAGCCACCGAGAGCAACATGCTCAGGGATATGTACACAAATGCAACGATGAGTGGGACATGCTTGAGGGATACATTCCTGAACCGGACACTCACCATGCTTTGAAACATGATTCCTATGTACATCAAGCAGGGACCCTCACTAGAACTCTTCATGAGATACCTCGATGGGTGGATGGGAGACTGACATGTACGCCAGGGATCACTGCAGTGGCTGTACTGTACACAGGTGCAGGTAACAAATGGCTCTGCTGTTCACAGACACAGGACGCTACCCTAGGGAGGTGCTGCCGGTGAAAACACTGTAGTTGGGCTTACAAATTGACTTGGCCAGACAGCATATTACCTAACTATGAACCTGTGAAGCTATTACATGTCCTTTGTGCATGGATAATTGAGTAGCTCTTCCATTTCAATTAGCTATCATGCTGTTACACTGTCCTGTGACTCCAAGCCATATGTATCCTGTTATTGTGTATTGTACATGCCAATAGACATACCTTTTGTTTGCATGATATAACAGTTATGCTGTGTAAAATATCTGACATATCTACCTACAGTACTGTACATTACACATATTTTAAACATTATCCCATAATGCAAAGCAGACTTGCACAGTAGGACCACCTTAGGCATGTTATTCTCATTATATGCCCATACACATGCCTACTGTGACAGTATATCAACATATAATATCCCCTGTTATGGCACGTACTTGTTGGACAAACCCTACCACTGACGGTGGGTGCTGTGGAATTGTTGTGTTTAAAGCCCTCATGTAGCATCCCTTGTGGTGCATGAGATGTTTACCTTGTGGCCCACAGCAGGACACACAATTTCTACAAGCATTGCTATGCTCAACAAGACATCACTGCACTTTATGCATTGTGTACACTTTAATTAATACAAAACAGGCTCTACATACACTAACATACTGAGTGTTCTACATACCTTGTTAGCATTCCAAGTCTTCGTAAATATCTCTCTTACACCTTTCATGTTTAAACAGTTCTATGGTATGAGCATATGGTTTGAATACATGGCAAGGCATTCTTATATACGTAAATACCTGTAACATGTGGTATCCTGCCGCCAATTGGTGTTCCTGAGTAAATTATTACATGTGCATCAGTTGTGCAGCTACTCCATTTGCCAATTATGTGGCAACAGTGGGGTATAATTGAATACTCCACTTGGGCGTTGCCCTTTTGCCCTACCTTCGGGGAGATGGCCTGTATGTGTTTTGTTGTGAGGAATTGCAACTACTATTTGGAGAGACACGGATATTTTAAATTCATGTCCCCCGTGGATTGTGTGTGACGGCTAGAGTATGTAGTTCTACATGTGAGTGTACCTGTCATCTCACCCATCTGATAAGGGACTATTGCAAACAAAACCTGTAACATCGCCGTCTGTTCCATTATACAACAGCTACGATTTCACATGGTGCCATTACAAGTGTGTCACTCACAAGGTATGTTAATGCTTCTGCAGATGTAATTGAGTGAGTGGATGTTTGTGATGTTATTACAGTCTGTATTGCAATTGTTTTGGGTGTGGGGGAGATGTAAGTGGGTGTACATAGCATATACAGGTTTGTGGGGACTGCATTTCTACATATTCCATAGGTGTGTGTGGTCTCCTTCCCTAATTGAAGACCTATCATTTAGTAGACTAAAATTATGGTTGTTGCAGGCTTATACATTCAGCCATTGTTAATTGGTTCCTATATAGCATGTAGGTGAGGTTGATACTTCAATCCCTCCGGAAATACATCGATATGTAAGGGAATGTTACTAAATGACAGCTGTCTCGTGTATTTCTGTCACAGATATTTGCACTCATTGCAGTTGTGTTGGTGACTTAACCTCTTTGGCTTCGGTTGCCACCTTTTCAAATGGCCATAGTGGGACATTTGCAGTACACACATCGGCGTTTACAGGCCGACACATAACCACGGTCAGTACACAGGATAGAATGTACTTTTATCCTAAATACATACTTATTCTTGTAGCACTTTAGCTACTTATCATGTTTCTTGTAACATTTACGTATTTTAGATACAGGAATAACTATTTAATGCAACTATTACAAAATATATGGGACATAATTATGTCCTACAATCTCGGACATTTGCCCTTTTTAATATTTGTTGTCAGAACACAACTGCCCAAGGCGGGGCTGTCCCCTCTTAAAGTGGGACAGGTGGTAACCATATGCCTATGGCCAGCTATGACCACACCTACCGTAATGATCTACCTCCGAGTTAGCACTAACAGACACACAATGCAAACACACACACACACATTACAGTCCTACGGAAATGCACATGGCACCCTCAACACACACTTACACAGACTACAGCAATCACAAACACAGTTGAACACAGTACCTATAAACCGACACAGGAAGGTGTCCAACGAAACAAGTAAACCAAATAAAGAACACCAACGGACCAAGGCAAGCACCAATAAGTTCTCAAAATCCCTTGTAGTGTAACAGTCTAAAAACAGACTGATGTAAAAGCAAGCACAAAGGCAATGGCAATTGCAGATAACTAAGTATAAACGCTTTATTTGTAGATCCGTTTTCGTCGCCAACTTCATCAGAATAAACACAGAACATCCAGTTCCATTACTTTATATACTGATCACAATTAGTGTTAATTGAATAATCACACCAATATAACAATTTAAAACCAACAGTAAAAAATCATTTTAGAAACACAATAAAATAGTAAGCAAAATTCACTTTAAGGTTTTTTTCTGCTGCATAAAACAAATTATACAGATCTATAAAATACTTCTAGATCCTGTATTCTGTAATTTTGCTATTTATATTTTAAAGTTTAGATTTTAAAGTTCAGCTGCCCTCATTTTCAATACAGGTGCCAGGGAAACCATTTCATTGAGACCAGGTAACCTATTTGAGTCCAATACAACCTGCCAATAAAGTTCCCTGAACTCTACCCTGGTCTCCCACATACCACCTCTGGTGTCAGTATTGACCACTTCAAGTACAAAAAATTGAAAGTTTGATTTTGTACAAAGGCAAGAGTGTTTGTACAATGCATTACTCTCTTTGGCTGTTCTAATCTCATACAGATGTTCATAAATGCGTTGTTTCAGTTTTCTTTCACTCTTGCCTATATAAAATGAACCACAGAACATACATACCGCTAAATAAATTATACCACAGGTATTACAATTAACAAATGAGTTTAAACACAGTCTTCTATTCCTATGCTTCAAATAATAACTCTCCCCTACTAGTAAGTATTTGCAATATTTGCACGCCCCACATTTAAATAAACCTTTTTTGCTTTGATTTTTATTGTCTGACCTGATAAATTTCGGGTCCATATGCCCCGTCTCAAGATGATTTTTTATTGTTCTACCTTTTTTATATACAAACTTCAAAGTATCAGTAAAAATGTTAGTTAAGTCAGATATTTTAGAGAAATTGGACCATTCTTTCTCCATAATTTTTCTGACCAACCTAGATTGTCCATCAAAAGTAGTTATCACACTATTACTGTAGTTTTCTATCCTCTGTTCTTTATGAGAATGTATTATCTCACTATTACAACCTAGTATGGGGGCAAACCTGGAATTTCTAGCCAAAGACACTTCTTTGGAAATTTCCTCTATTAGGTCTTCAGGATACCCTCTATTACGAAATTGAACCCTTAACCAATCACATTCTTCCATAAAACCACTGTCTTCTGAACACATTCTTGAGATTCTCACATATTTCCCCTTAAGGACCCCTCTTTTTTGTGAGAGGGGATGTGAGCTACTATAATTAAGATACGAGTTTGAAAAGGTATCTTTCCTATATACCTTTGAAACAAAATGATTTTCCTTTTTCTTTACAGTAGTATCCAAGTAGTTCAGTGTATCAGTGTCAAACCTATATGTAAATTTCAAAAAAGTTGTTGTTTCATTAAGATATTCTACCATGTCACAGAATGTAATGGCATCTCCTATCCAAAGGAAACAAAGGTCATCGAGGAAACGACCATAAAGAACCCAATTGTTCTTATATAGGGAATTCAATAAAAACTTATTTTCCCAGTATGCCATGATAATGTTTGCGTAGGTGGGGGCACAATGCGCCCCCATCGCTACACCCCTTACCTGTTGGTAATATTCACCAGCAAAATAAATATAATTGTGTTTTAGAATAACTTCCATTAATACCAATATTGTTCTAAACTTATCATGAGTAAGCCCTTTATATTCAATTAACATTACTTCAAACCAATTCAAACCAGTATCATGAGGTATACTGGTGAAGAGGTCCACTACATCCATTGTTCCGAAGGACAATCCTTCTGAACACAATGAGTGTTCTAGTTTGCCAAGTAAATCCCATGAATCTTTCAGGATATTGTTATTAGTGGTAACAATAGGCTTGATTTTCACATCCACATATTTAGCCAAGGGTGCTGTGACTGAACCCTCTGCAGAAACTGTTGCTCTCAATGGTGGGTCTCTGGTGTTTTTATGAATTTTTGGAATACCAAAAATCACAGGCACCCTTGGCTTATCTACATATAAATATTTGTAAGTTGCTGTATCTATGAGACCATCCAGTAGTAAATCATTCAATAATAGGTAGATCTTTCTATAAGCTATATTAATCTCATTGAGAGACACTCTAGTATATTTATCAGAATTGTTTAATATTTCTAACATCTTAGCTTCATATAATATCTGGTCCATAATTACAACCCCCCCCTCCTTTATCGGGTTTCATTACCCGAAGAGTCTTATCCTTACCAATAGTATCCAACAAATTTTCTCTTCTATTGTAAGGTTATAGTTCACATAGTTGTTTGTGAGTGTTTTCCTAAAATTATGTTCTAGGACATTCTCCAAGTTTCTTAGTTGAGGGTGAATGGGGGGGTTGAATGTACTTTTTCTCCTCAAAGCATTAGTAGAAATGGAAGCATTAGTATTTTTAAAAATCAGTTCCAAATTCTTCTTCCTGATAAACAGTTTCAAATCTATGAGTAAATTAAAAATGTTAGTCTTACTAGTAGGTATAAAACCAAAACCTTTGGAAAACAAATCAAATGTAATGTCAGTAAGAATAAAAGAAGGAGAATAGTTGTAAATTGAAAAGTCACCCCGGGTCCAAATGGACCCAACATTCTTTATCTGATTTGTCAGTTCCATTTTACTGGATTCCTCACTTGAGGTCTCCTCTGATAACCCTGGTAGTTTTTTGGGTTAGGGTCAGTGTTATGTTTGGACCTAAGTCTTTCTGATTTCCTTAAAGGGGGAAATTCACTTTCAGAGTTATCGTTACCCAAAAACACCTCATCATAATCTTGAATTCCTGTTTGGAACTAATTAAAATTCCTACCTGTAGCTTTTGGCTTTGGGTAATGGGTTCTATTTTTGTATTCTTTAAGATCTCTATCTATTTTATTATATTTCCTGTTTTGTACTTCAAAACACTTGGCTTCATTGTCTTTCAGTACTTTGAAATATTTTAGTTTCTCCTCTTCAATAGTGTATATAAGGTCAGAGGTAAGGCTGTGATTTAACTGTTCTATTCTTGAACTAAGTTTTTCAATTTCACAGTCATTGTTTTTGATAATAGCCCTCATAACCTCCACCCCACATTTTTCAAAAGCCAGTATCAAATCATTGTGAAAGTCACTTCCTTCCACTACATTATTAGGGTACTTACAAATTCTAAGTCCCTTATGTATAATATTTAAAGACAAACTGTGTTTTAAGTAACAATTGTCCATTTGTAACATTTTCAATTTGTATAAAAAATATTCAAAATCCTCTAGTCTTGTCTTATATGTCCCATTGTTAAAAAAAAGAAGTTGTCTCCTTTTTAAAGTCATATTTAGCAGTAAAAATGTCAGCAAAAAGTTTCTGTGAACCTTCTAAGGTATTGCCATTACTTCTGGTTCGCTGAGATCGAGAATTACTTCCATCTTCATTTGGAACAGGCAAATTTCCTTCATGCAAAACCCTATCAAACAGCCTTGGTGTGTCATTGAGGCTGTTCTGTATTTCATCATTAGTCTCCATTGTACGTTTACGAGCAGTACACTCCGTTTCACCCCTCGCTCTGCCCTCCGCTTCCTGGTTGTCCCTCGGAGGTAGCAACGTCACCAACGTGGAAACCGATTGGGTCAAAGGAGTCAGAAGGCCAATGAGCTGAGTAAGCTGCCCCACAAGTTTGCGCAGTTCTCCTAACTCGGAGCTACGTTGTGTATTTCCTGAATTGGAACCGGAGTTGCCCAAAAGATCCATCCTTTCGAAAACTGATAAACCGACACAGGAAGGTGTCCAATGAAACAAGTAAACCAAATAAAGAACACCAACGGACCAAGGCAAGCACCAATAAGTTCTCAAAATCCCTTGTAGTGTAACAGTCAAAAAACAGACTGATGTAAAAGCAAGCACAAAGGCAATGGCAATTGCAGATAACTAAGTATAAACGCTTTATTTGTAGATCAGTTTTCGTCGCCAACTTCATCAGAATAAACACAGAACATCCAGTTCCATTACTTTATATACTGATCACAATTAGTGTTAATTGAATAATCACACCAATATAACAATTTAAAACCAACAGTAAAAAATCATTTTAAAAACACAATAAAATAGTAAGCAAAATTCACTTTAAGGTTTATTTCTGCTGCATAAAACAAATTATACAGATCTATAAAATACTTCTAGATCCTGTATTCTGTAATTTTGCTATTTATATTTTAAAGTTTAGATTTTAAAGTTCAGCTGCCCTCATTTTCAATACAGGTGCCAGGGAAACCATTTCATTGAGACCAGGTAACCTATTTGAGTCCAATACAACCTGCCAATAAAGTTCCCTGAACTCTACCCTGGTCTCCCACATACCACCTCTGGCGTCAGTATTGACCACTTCAAGTACAAAAAATTGAAAGTTTGATTTTGTACAAAGGCAAGAGCGTTTGTACAATGCATTACTCTCTTTGGCTGTTCTAATCTCATACAGATGTTCATAAATGCGTTGTTTCAGTTTTCTTTCACTCTTGCCTATATAAAATGAAACACAGAACATACATACCGCTGAATAAATAATACCACAGTATTGCAATTAACAAATGAGTTTAAACACAGTCTTCTATTCCTATGCTTCAAATAATAACTCTCCCCTACTAGTAAGTATTTGCAATATTTGCACGCCCCACATTTAAATCAACCTTTTTTGCTTTGATTTTTATTGTCTGACCTGATAAATTTCGGGTCCATATCTCAAGATGATTTTTTATTGTTCTACCTTTTTTATATACAAACTTCAAAGTATCAGTAAAAATGTTAGTTAAGTCAGATATTTTAGAGAAATTGGACCATTCTTTCTCCATATTTTTTCTGACCAACCTAGATTGTCCATCAAAAGTAGTTATCACAATATTACTGTAGTTTTCTATCCTTTGTTCTTTATGAGAATGTATTATCTCACTATTACAACCTAGTATGGGGGCAAACCTGGAATTTCTAGCCAAAGACACTTCTTTGGAAATTTCCTCTATTAGGTCTTCAGGATACCCTCTATTACGAAATTGAACCCTTAACCAATCACATTCTTCCATAAAACCACTGTCTTCTGAACACATTCTTGAGATTCTCACATATTGCCTCTTAAGGACCCCTCTTTTTTGTGAGAGGGGATGTGAGCTACTATAATGAAGATACGAGTTTGAAAAGGTATCTTTCCTATATACCTTTGAAACAAAATGATTGTCCTTTTTCTTTACAGTAATATCCAAGTAGTTCAGTGTATCAGTGTCAACCCTATATGTAAATTTCAAAAAAGTTGTTGTTTCATTAAGATATTCTACCATGTCACAGAATGTAATGGCATCTCCTATCCAAAGGAAACAAAGGTCATCGAGGAAACGACCATAAAGAACCCAATTGTTCTTCTATAGGGAATTCAATAAAAACTTATTTTCCCAGTATGCCATGATAATGTTTGCGTAGGTGGGGGCACAATGCACCCCCATCGCTACACCCCTTACCTGTTGGTAATATTCACCAGCAAAATAAATATAATTGTGTTTAAGAATAACTTCCATTAATACCAATATTGTTCTAAACTCATCATGAGTAAGCCCTTTATATTCAATTAACATTTCTTCGAACCAATTCAAACCAGTATCATGAGGTATACTGGTGAAGAGGTCCACTACATCCATTGTTCCGAAGGACAATCCTTCTGAACACAATGAGTGTTCTAGTTTGCCAAGTAAATCCTATGAATCTTTCAGGATATTGTTATTAGTGGTAACAATAGGCTTGATTTTCACATCCACATATTTAGCCAAGGGTGCTGTGACTGAACCCTCTGCAGAAACTATTGCTCTCAATGGTGGGTCTCTGGTGTTTTTATGAATTTTTGGAATACCAAAAATCACAGGCACCCTTGGCTTATCTACATATAAATATTTGTAAGTTGCTGTATCTATGAGACCATCCAGTAGTAAATCATTCAAGTTCAGGGAACTTTATTGGCAGGTTGTATTGGACTCAAATAGGTTACCTGGTCTCAATGAAATGGTTTCCCTGGCACCTGTATTGAAAATGAGGGCAGCTAAACTTTAAAATCTAAACTTTAAAATATAAATAGCAAAATTACAGAATACAGGATCTAGAAGTATTTTATAGATCTGTATAATTTGTTTTATGCAGAAGAAAAAAACCTTAAAGTGAATTTTGCTTACTATTTTATTGTGTTTTTAAAATGATTTTTTACTGTTGGTTTTAAATTGTTATATTGGTGTGATTATTCAATTAGCACTAATTGTGATCAGTATATAAAGTAATGGAACTGGATGTTCTGTGTTTATTCTGATGAAGTTGGCGACGAAAACGGATCTATAAATAAAGCATTTATACTTAGTTATCTGCAATTGCCATTGCCTTTGTGCTTGCTTTTACATCAGTCTGTTTTTTGACTGTTACACTACAAGGGATTTTGAGAACTTATTGGTGCTTGCCTTGGTCCGTTGGTGTTCTTTATTTGGTGAACACAGTACCTACCTGGACTGCAGCACAGGCAGTGATAACGAAATGTCCCTTAACATCATGATAATATTACTCGCGGTTCTAGTGTTCCTGTACTGTGGTCTTTTGGTCTTTAAGCCTCGTGATTACGCGTGTCGGTATGTAAAACATTCGGTAGTTGGCAGTATCCTATTTATTTGTACCTCCATGGTTGTGTACATATCGTTGACCTATCTATATATTTGCAGATATAGGTGAATCCGTATATATTGACATGAACACACCTTTCGTTGTGTACATGGCGGTGTATACTGTTTCCTGAACTCCGCACGTTTGTGTTTTAACCTGTCACAATACACACCTTCCGTTGGTACATATCAGGTAGCTTAGTGTTAGGTGATTTTGTACATGATTGCATGTTCTACTCCTGGCAGTGGTCATTTTACCTTTCAGAGTAGGCACTATTAGTACAGGGGTGAATAATGCAAAGCTTAGCCCTGTTCCGCGCATATCCGTATAGTCATGTTTAAACGATGCTTACCAGCACTTGCCAACGCATAAACCCACTAACATGTGCTAAACCTGATCTGATGACCTGCATCCAACATCCATTATTCATGCCTTCAGGATTACGTAACAGCCTTTGCAGGACGTGGAACCGGGAACATGCATGACAGTCAGTGCCTTTCCCACTTGGGCATCTGGGATTTGTACATGTGTTATGGTGATTTGGATGTGGACTGTACTACGGCTGTTACACCATACTGCATTCAAATGTGCAACTCAGTTAGTTTACATATGGATGAGACCTGTTAATGGTATGTCCAAGTGATGTTTAATGGATGTGCTCCAGCATTGGGAATCTATGTCACAGTGAGCCACACACTATAATGTGCTACACCTTCACACAATCATAGGTAGAGCATGCTGGGGTGACAGATACCTGTCATGGGTACTCTCCATGCTTTGCCACTACATCCCTGATTACATTATATGGAGCCCCTCATTAACACACCAGGGAATCCATGCAGAGTGTGTGGGGAACAATGATTACACACATAGATCCCACAATTGGCTCTGCTCCACTGAAGCACAGTTGGTTAATCAATGTGGTGGCGACAGCAGACACTGTTTGCCTCGTCTGATGAATGGCCTCTGACAATCGGGCATGTACCTACCAATGTACCTAGGAACCTATACATACAGTATCAACATATGCTGTTAGGTGCGTGTACTGTTCAGGTGTTGACTTTCCTTGTTCCAATAGCTGTTGTGTTTGCAATGGTTGAGGGCTGCCTATGTAGGATTCACACAGTAGGCCACCTATACATTACAATTTACAGATGGTCGTGTGTGTGTGCCATCCAGTTTACTGTGTGTGCAGGTGGAGAGGTGTGTCAGTCCATAGGGGCCTACACTATCAGTGTATGTGCTATACGTTCCCTCTTTGCCAAGGTGTGGGCATATTGGACACGCCTCTGTCTGCCTACTGGGGCTGGCACAGGGTGTTCGTGGTCTGAATCCCTCTGTGCCTGTGATGGCCTTGGCAATTGCGGTGGGCTGTGAGGGTCTTCACCATTATGTCCCTGCTGCAGCTGTTTCCGCAGGATCATATTATGTAGCATGGCACATACTATGAAGATGTGGGCACACATGCCTGTAGAGTACTGCATGGCTCCACCAGATATGCCCAAGCAATGGAACCGTGATTTCCGCATTCCAAACACACACTCTATGATGATTCTGGTTTGTGCGTGTGCCTCATTATGGCGTTCCTGCATGGGTGTGTGTGCATTTCTGATGGGAGTCATCATCCACAGCTCCAGTGCATAGCCAGCATCCCCCACAAGGTAGTCATATGGGATGTCCCCCCTGACAAATACCTGATACAGCTGTGAGGCATGCCATATGTGGGAGTCATGGTAGCTTCCAGGGCTGCCAGCACACACACATCCATGATAATGCCCTGGGTATTGCACACAACCTGGCAGTTGATGGAGTAGTATCCCTTGCGGTTTATGTAGCACCTACCATGCTCACTGGGTGGTGACTTGATATGTATGTGCGTAACAGTCTATCGCACCCAGTACCTCTGGGTAGTGAGCCACATGCTGGAAGAGATGCATATTGCTGGCCAACTCCTCCTGAGTTCGGGGGAAGTATATATGCTCATTGGCATGTGGTAACATGGCATCCAGGAACTGGTGTAGTACCCTGGATGCTGATGCTTGTGAGATCCCCAGTATATCTCCAGTTGGCCTTTGAAAGGAAGCTGTGGTTAGTATTCTCAAGATTACACATACCTTCGTGTCCACTGGGATGGGTTCCCCTCTGTTCTTTCTGGATCTCAGGTGTGACCGGCACAGCTCAACTATTTGCTGTAAGATGTCCCTGTCCACCCTGTAATGCTCTACTATCTCCAGATCATGTAGCTCCTGGTAGATTACACTTGGTCTGAACACTCTTCTCCTCCTCCGGGGGCCTGCTGTGGTTGTCAGCATCATCGGTCCATAGGTTCATAGGTAGGTACTAGGCTATTGGCCCTAGGGCCTATATAAGCCTAGCCAAAGGTACCCTGGCTTTCACCACCCAAGAAAATTATTTTCCTGTGCCACTGTCGAGCAGAGCCACAGAAGTGATCCCAGGGGTGATTTTCCTATCTCCCATCCAATCATCAAGATTTTTCTTGAACAGTGCTTATGAGGAGCTTTGTTTGATATAGATAGGTAGTTTGTTCCAGAGTATGGGAAGTCTCTGGGACAGGAATCTATCCCTCCAGCATGTTCTGTTTATTGTGGTGATGAGGTTTAGGTCCCTAGAGCATGTAGCTTGTAGAGATTGGGATTTCTTTAAGTGAAGCATGTCTAAAAGCTCTGGGTTTGACATAGTTTTGTGTGTTAGGCAGAGATCGCCTCTGAGTAGGCGATATGCAACGGAGTAAAGCTGCAGTTTTTTGAGACGGTCTGCATAGGGCATCTCTTTGAGGCTGGTAATCCTCTTTGTGAGGTATTTCTGTGGCCTTTCCAGTTGTTGTAGATGTCTTGTGAGGTACATACCAAAAGGGGCATTGTACTCTATAATGGGTCTAATGAGTGATGAGTAGAGGGGAACAATTACCTCTTTTTTTCCTGGATGAGAAACCTTTTGTGATGAGGTGTGCCACATAGAAGGATTTCCTGACTACTGTGGCGATGTGATTATCAAAGGAGAGACTACTGTCCACCTGTGTCCCAAGGTCTCATTTCACACTTTCGGTGTTAAGTAGACTACCACCTATGTGGTAGTTCATGGGTACTGAGTTTTTACCAAAAGGAATGACTGCACTTTTTGGCATTGAGCTTGAGGCCATGACTTTGACACCAGGCATCTGTCTCAGCAAGGCCCTTTAGTAGGATGTCCACATCTTTTGGAGTTTTGATTATGGCTCCTTGTTTGCAGTCATCTGCGAACTTCATTAGCCAAAGACCTTCTGTGTTGGTCTGTACTTCAGAGAAGTAGATACCAAACAGGAGAGGACCCAGGACTAAACCCTGTGGTACTCCACTTGTCACTCGTCTGAAGCTGGATTTGGAGTCTGCTACTTTCACAGAGTGGGTTCTGTCAATGAGCCAGTTGGCAACCCATCTTGTGACATAGGGATTTATACCTAGTTTAGTGAGTTTATCTATAATTCCAGAGTGGGGGATGGTGTCAAAAGCCTTAGCGAGATCTAGATAGGCTGTGTGAACCACCTTACCCTCATCTACGGCTTTGGTAACTGCTTCAAAGTAGTCTATCAGGTTTAGGAGACATGATCTACCTTTTACAAACCTGAACTGGGTGGGGTCCTGAGTTTGAAGATTACCAATGTCATTGTTTATAAGTTCCATGATGATACGCTCCATAGCCTTGCAGACCAGGCTTGCTAGGCTAATGGGGTGGTAGTTTCTGGGGTCTGTGGTGGCTCCCCCTTTGTGGAGTGGGATAACTGTCATTGTGCGTCATTCAGTGGGCACATAGCCTGAGGTGAGTCTATGATTGAACATGGTACTTAGTTGGGGTGCCAGTTTGTTCTGTAGTTCATGTAGAATACAGCCTGGGCTATTGTCAGGTCCCATGGATGCTGTGTTCTTGGCTTTGGATAGTGTATTTTTTACCTGTGCAGCCGTGATTACAGGAACTTTGCCTTCTTCTGGTATAGAGATGGGCCCTTTAGGGGTTGACAGAGGGGTAAAGTTAGCACTGAATCTATCTGCCAGGATGTTGGCAATATCCATTGGTTCTGTATATTTAGCGCCATTGTGCTGTAACACAGAGCAGATCTGAGTGTTGCCATTGAGATTCTTGACATAGCTATAAAATGCTTTGTGGTTGTCTTTAGAGTCAGTGGTGATTTTGTTTTCATAACTAGCTTTGGAGGATTTTATGAGGGATCTCAGCTTCTTACTGAAGCTGACCAAGGAGTTTCTCCAATCATGGGATTTTACTCTTTTTTGCAACAGTTTCTTTCTTCTGTTGTAGAGTTTGTTTATGGCAGGAGACCACCAGATTGGCTTCCTTTTTTTGGAGGATAGCATCTTGGTTCTGTTAGGGATTGCACGATCCATGCACTCATGTAAGTGCTTATAAAGTGCATTTGTGTAGGATTCAGCAGTCATACATCTATTGTCCGTTAGCATGGGTGTCGTAAAGTTTGCCACTTCTGTCTTAAGAAATGTGAAGTTGGCATTGGAGAATTTTTTTACTGTGGTTTCCCTAATGGGGGGTGGGGGAGGGATGTGGATGTCTAGGGTGATTAGTTTATGGTCGGATCTGACCAATGAGGAATTGACCTCTGGTGTGGAACACCGGTTGCCCATATTGGTAATAACCAGGTCTAGGATATTGCTGCCCCTGGTGGGGGTGTGGATAAGTTGATCCATGGCATTGGAATTTTTGAATTCCAGAAAACGTTGAGCACAAGAGTTGGTACATGAGTAGTTTTCCCAGTTAATGGTAGTGTAGTTGAAATCGCCCATTATTAGGGTGTTAAGTTGTACCCTAATATTTTCCAGTGTATTAAGGAATGAGGAGTTGGAATCCTGGGGCATGGTGGGGGATCTGTAGCAAGCTACAATTTGGATTGCGGTCTTGCCCAGAGTTAGTTGCACTTGGATAATCTCAGATGCATTATGCTGAGCAACTAGCCTGGAGGTGTGGATATCCTTAATGAATATGGACACGCCTCCAGCTTTAGTGTTTCGGTCCAGGTTAGGTGGCCGAAAGGTGTGGTATGAATTATAGCCTGGTAATGCAGGGGTACTCTCTGGAGCCTTGAACCAGGTCTCTGTCACGGCACAGATGTCAATGTTCTCCATTTTAAGGAGTGCCTTGAGAGAGTGCATTTTGAGGTTTAGACTTCTAGCATTGAGTAGCAATACCCTCAGATTCTTCTTGCCTGTACCTGTTAGGGTGGTGAATTTGTCATTTGAACCTTGCCTAAAAAAGGCACTATAGGGGTGGCTAGAGCCTTAGCCAGTATCCGGAATCCCAAGGGTGACAGGTGCAGGCCATCTCTGGCAAAGCATTGCGGCCTGTCGATCATGTCATCCCAGGCAGACAGATACTGGATCCCCTTAGAATGACACCAGAAGCTTAGCCAATTGTTGAAGTCAATCATTTTGTCCTTGTACTGTGGTATCATTCTGGGTGATGGCAGTATGCTACTCAGGGCTAGGGTCATACCTGCCTGGGCTACAAGATCGGACAGCTCCTCCATGTCCCTTTTCATGTAGTCCAAGGAGGTACATCTCAGGTCATTCACACCAACATGGACAATGACAGAGTCATATTTGTACTTGTTGTGGAGTGACCTGAGTGCATGCGTTATGTGGCGGATCCTGGAACCCAACAGGCAGCTGACAGTAACTTTCTCATTCTTTAGCCTGGTGAGTGGAATATCAGTGTGCCTGACTATAGAGTCACCTATGACTAGAGTGTTGGGTACGCTGTTATGCCTTATGGGCTGTGGTTGAGTGGCACACTGAGTTTGTGGGCTATGTGTCATTTGGATTGTGTTGGGGGGTGGAGGTTGCTTGTGTTTCTGCTTTGGAGGTCCCTGTTGCTTGGGCAGGTTTTTACTGAGAGCCTCCAGGAATGTAGGTGTGTGTTTTGTGTTTCTATGTGTGTGTTTTGGTGGTGTAGGTTTTGAGGGACTCTGTGCTGAGTGTGGCGTGGTGCAAGTGTTTACAGTCTCCTCTTGACTTTCTAGTCCAGTCTTGGGTGAAGAGAGCTTTGCTTCCAGTTTGGCTATATAAGTGCAAGTCTCACAGGTTGTAGTGTTGGGTGGTAGGAGGAGAGGGTTGTCTGTGTACATGAGGCAATTACCGCATTGCTCCAAGATGCCCATATTCATCAGGTAGACAGGAGAAAACACTGGGGGCTGACCCTTAGACATGCCTGGATAGGTGCTTATTTGTTAAGTACTAGAAACTGTTTTCCTCTAGACAGTGAGGAAAGTTGAGTGCTGTAGTAACTTGTAGCTTATTTAGTGCTTACAATAAGTTCTGAAAAAGTGCTGAAACAAAAAAATGGCTAGTTCTAAGAAACAAAATTAAGCTAGGAAGCTTCTGTCCATCACAGAAAAGCTTGGGACCTAGAAGCCTACAAATAGTCCTGGACACAGAAAATCTATATCCAGGCTAGACTACCCACAGGAAAGGCAGGAAACAAGCTTAGAAAACGTTTTTTTTTTTAGTGGAAAGAGAGAAAGGAGTAGCAGAAACTAAGCTGATTGGCCTTCTCAAATGTTCTCCCTGTACTTGGTAGAATGAGGTAATGACACTAGACTGGGAGGAGGGTCCCAGATCAAATTTATCCTTCCGCTTCATATTCATCCTCCACAGCACCTTCAGTCTCTAACACATGGTGATGAATCACAGCTATGGCAGCTCCCAACATGTACATTGTAAAAGCTCCCCATCTGTTTACACCAATGGTGCAGTGTTTGGGAATACACAGCTGTGTGTGAGGTGATTTCACACTTTATACTATTGTGCTTTGAACACTGATGATGTGATAGGGTGTGTATGTACAATCAGAGCTACAGGGTATCTTAGGTGTTTTACCACAGGTACTGCTATTGTGGTGTCTTTGGTGTTGAATTACATTTAGCTGCTGTGGATTACCTCTTGCCCTTCCCTTAACATTTCTTAATGTTTCCCCTCCCATTTTCTGGCATGCATCCAGCAGCCCACTTTCTTTTGTACTTTCCAAAACCTGGCTTATCTTGCGAAATGTGTTCTATGGCCGATCTACTGCAGGTTTGCTTTGCTCTGCGGTGACAGTTCTCTTTTCTTTGCAATCCGTCTCCTCCCCTATCCTGTTCTGCAGGTTGCTGCGAGCAGACTTGTTAGCTGCCGTCGATTTCCCACTGTGAGTTAATAGGTGTTAATTGCTCAGTTGTACTCCAATTACCCTACTGCATCATTTCCTTATTTTCTTCCCCTAACCTTCCTGTTTGAGCTGTGGTGCACGGCACATGCATCTGCTTTCCGGGTTTTGGGCACATTTTCATCCACGTACACATGCGCTTTCGGGCACCATATGTGCTCTCAGCTAAACGATGCTATACCTACATCCCCACCCCTATCCTGTGGCTTTGCTTAGCAACAGGCAGCCCGGATTTGCATTGCTCCAATGTGCTTACAGCTACAGTGGCACACCCCACTGCTGATGTCATGTATACCTCCAAACCACTCCTCGGTGTTGTAGCGCTGCACCGTATGGTACATCCTTAGTCCGGTGGGACGTTTGCGATTCACTATTACTTGCCTCATTTGCATAGCATTGACTACTAATTCATAGTTACCATGCCTAACACTGTCACAGACCCTTAGCAACCCTTGCAGCCTGGTTGTGGTGTACCATGCATACCATTGAGTATTATGGTGAAATCATGATTTGTATTACATTGCGATTTTATGACATTTGTATATATTTTCCTTGTGTTCCCATTTGTGCACACATGCCCTGCGGTTGTACTTTGCGTTACTGTGGAAATGACAGTAAATGTTGTTTTTCAGGTGTTGTGCATCTTTTCTTATGCCATTGGCTGTATATTTAGTCATTGGCATATGTTAACTTTGTAATACATGAGTCTGGTCTGCTTTCATAGCTCCAATGTTCTGTTTGGCAAAATGTAAACCATTTTTTTTTTTTTTAGTTTACATTTCTGTAGGCTTACGCTACGTTTGCACCACTTAATGAATCGCTATGTACCTTCATTTGCATGCTGCAATACGGCGCATGGGATGATTTGCATACCTACTCCGGGAACTGTGCAGATCTGGCGTACGCCGATACTGCACGTGGAATTGGATCGTACCTGAATCGCTCGGTGGCCATATTTGGCATTATAGCACCTATGCTATGCCTGCGCCTGGCGCAAGCTTCATGAATCCCGGGGATGGGGTTTTCATACAGTGATATGCAAAAGTAACACCACAGACTTTCCCACTTTTAGCTTAAACTTGCTTTGAATTATGCAAATCAACACAATATCCTAGCATTCCCAAAGAAAGCTATAGCTAAATATATATTCTTGAAAGTTTCACAGTTAAAGCTAGAAGTCACTGTCATAACAATGATACTATACACATAACCTTAAAACACCTTTCCAAGTGGAAGAATGTACTTCTTGAAAAATAACAAGCCAAAACTAAACCCTGTATAACTCCATCAGCTGGAACCATGAACAGCTACACTAAGTGCTGCTATCATATACAAGGTGCAGTGCACCATGCACACGATAACACACTATTTAGTATTCATTAAATGACTGCACACTTAGTATACAGCCTCAAAACAAGGCTAAATGGCACAATAGGCTAATAAAAGCATAAGTAGATGAAGTACATGCTAATTAGCCAATCCAACATTGTTGAGTTATTCAGTAACTTATAAAGCAATAGTGTACACTTAGTGGAAACATTTGCCCTGAAATACAAATCTCTTTGGATTACAGCCAAATTACAGTTAGAAAAAAATGTATGGGTTGTTTGTTATCATCGTTAACCTATACTTGGAACAAGCTTTAAATCAAGTTGCTGCTGCTGCTGTTAGACCTCTGCCAAGAAGAAGGGGGTGTTTATACCTCATTTGAGTTATTATAGATTGCATGACACAGACATTGTAGAGAGATAGCAGATAGGTAACATAGAGAAAATAAACAATCAGTTTCTCACCTGAGGCCCAAGATAAATGTGGAACCTGTTTGAAAAAAAAAAAAAAGTACAATAACTGCTTAGTCCTATATGCACATAATTATGTGTCTCTAAGACAAGACATTTTTCATGTGTACAGTAATGTCAATAATAGTGTTTGGCTGACATCTGCAATATCCAGCTATGGATTTTGCCCAGTAATGTGCATCAAGCATTTCACTTTCACACTCATATATGCAACAGGAAGTAAATAAAAAATATGCAAATGGCAGAGTGCATTCATTATCACTGGCACATGGTGGTGGTGGGGGACAAGAAAGCAAGCCTAACACCAAAGAAGTGAAGGTGAATTATTAAATTGCATTGCATATTTGGATGTTCTGCAGTATACACACTGGTGTTGTCCTCCATATTAGAACAAGCATCAGCAATTCTGCGTGAATGCTCTGCTGAGATGTTTGGAATCTATGAAAATGGACAGGAACTTCTCAGTTTCAGTCACTGGTGATTTGGTAGCAGGTCTGCCCCTGTGGCCACATGTTACTGGCCAATTTCACATGTCCTACATAACACCCATGTTATTATGACACTGGTCCTGTGTCAGGTTTACAGATATGTGAGGACAAGTGCGCCAGCACCATTTACATAGTTGAGACCATCTGGACCCAGATGCAGTCATTGAAGAACTTATCACCACTGTCTCTTTCTAAGATGAGAGAGATGTGTGGACATAGTGCCTGGATGATAATTTGCATTCTCTGCATCACTGTATAGCACTTTACAGTGTGCGGATGTCTTGGGCCCCATAACCCGGTATGAGTTGAAAAAAGTACACAATTAAGACAAAAATGAAAGTTAATGTGTGAATGTATGCATCCATCATGTTCAAGACAGTTTAAAAATTAAAGCTCCATATTAGTGCACACAAGTAAATATAGACCCCCAAAATACATAAATAAATAAATGAAATGAAAAGCAAGTACACAAGTTATGTAAGGAGGACAACAGGTGTGTAACTGAGTAGTACACTGCAGCTTTTAAAAATGCAATGTACACTTTTGCATTAAAAATGGTTAAAGCTGTTGGATGCCCACTTGTATGGCGGGAGGCAGTATATATCAAATTCTTAATACCTTTTGTGGGCTACAAACATAAAACCTTTGCCTTGATGGTGAGTGGTGCAGCACTCTTTGGCAATAACTAGACAGATAGGAATTGAACAGTTTCCGCAATGTTATATCACATTCTTTACAAAAATTTGTTATGGAAAGAATGACTGCTATACATGCCTAGGCCACTAACAAAGGACAGACAATGCAGACAGTAAAGTAATTGGTTTATTGTAAAATGCAATCCATCAGGTTGCAATACTGAATTTTGTAAAACAAATAGCAACATACCTTTGCATAAAGCCAACTAGAAACAAGTTTTGCAAACAAATAGCAGCATGGAGCTCTCTGGAGTCAACCAGTCTCCCATACCATGATTCAATGTCCTTGCCTACACAATTACCTTGATATAGTTCAGATTCAGCCATCTAAGGATGGGGAATGAAAATGAGGCATGAAATCATTAGCATTTATAAATTCCATAATCTACACGAAGTGCAGGGAATATAAACATAGTCTAAGGACCTACACAATTGTATGCATGCTACTTGCTAACAGCTTGTAAGTGTGAATGATTACTCTGAATGCAGAAACCATCACTGATTCACAATCCATCCTCTTTGATGCCAACTTACCGAGGTGTGTGTCAGGGAGAAGAGACTTAACACTAAATTTTGGGATTACATTAATTGAGTTAGAAGAACAATATTCCTAGAAATTTTATGAATTGTTTGTGTTTGTGAATACCACTTCTTCTGCAATTCTAAGAATGTACTTTACTCACTGAAATACATGTTAATAACAATGCAAAAGGAGACAGCTTTGTTGTTAGAAAATCATAGATAAGGAAATGCTACTCACAAAAGAGACAAGAGCAAAGTAGCTCCAGTGTTGGAAACATCTGCTTTATAGTCTGTGAGGAAATAGCTTAATTGCTGCTAAAATCACATTCATCAACACATTTACTGACCAATTACAAAGGACAGCTTTCAGATTGTGTTCCTGTTGCATTTTAATGTGAGTTGATTCAATCTCACATCCTCTTTATATGTGATCTACTTTTTTTTCTTTCGCTCATGTCTGTAACTTTGGCAAATGCTGATAGTAATCTCGATTGTGTGCTTTTAATTTATGTCTCTGTTTAAATATTTATGTGTACTTGTTTTCTAGTGTAGAGCAGTGATTTTAATAGAACCTTTTTACACTCGACCCAGGAAGGATGTCTGGTTAACTGACTTGCTAAGAGTCAAACAGTTAGAAAATGGAGGCTGAGGGAATTAAACCTCACACTTCTGAACACAGGAAACAGCTTGTTGACAGCTCATTAATCCTCTAACTCACTGGTTTGATGTTTCAAATTCAGAGAGGATATTGTTTGAACTTACTGATGTTTAAGATCATATGTTCACGCTGAAAGGAAAAAAGTGGTTATAACATCAGAAGTGTATTTTAAAGAAATGGTTCATAATGCTTGCTCTACTTTATGTATATTTTTCTGCATCCCTTGCACTCCATTTGGCCTTGTGTATTCTTGATGAACAGCTTTCCTTAGCAGTGATCAACAGTTCACTTACTAAGGCAAATCTGAAAATTTTAATTTGGAATGTCATCAGTAGCAGAATCAAGACTGGAGATGGTGCACTTTTGTTAGTACTCTGGACAGTATTTAGTGAAGAAATTCTTCCTGTCAGATAACAGTGTCTGTGGCAATGTGTGTAAGAGTTGTAAGCTTAAAGAAAGAGGCCACATAATTTAGGAATCAAATCCAGTTTTTAGATATTTTTTATGACTGGATTTGGAATAGATATTAGCACTCAATTTTGTATATGAAATGAGCAAGCTAAAATATGTGATAAATAACAATAACACTTACCTGTTGACCCTGTGGATTGATGCTACAAATTGCAGTTATTGTAATCTCATCTCTTTTCATTATTAATAGCAATAAATGCTGTGGATGTTATGACATATGACATTTTGCACAGTATGTTAACTGAAAAATAATAACATGACATATGTGGACGCAAGTGTCATATATGCTTTTGTACTTATTCATATTTCAGATATTCATCATGACAGTTATACAATATATTGTAAACTTACATCCTGAATAATTACAGGTACTGTGGCCTCCTGCCATTCTCTATGTGTCTCCTTTTAGAACTATTGCCATTAAATGAAATCCTTATGATATGCAACCTAAATGGTACTTGTGATGTTGCAAGCAGATGTGAAAAGGATGATGCTATAACAGCATGTACCTTGCTACATATATGCATTAGATGTGTTATTTTGCAATACAAGCTATTTTTATTTCTTTCTGTTACACCTTTTGCATTTGCACCTCACTCAGCAGTGCTCAAGTACAGTTCACTGTCTATGGAAAAAAAGTGACAAGTTTAATTTGCACTGCCTTCTGTAGCACAAATTAGTCTGGTGCCATTGTGTGTGCATCAGCACTCTGCGCAATAGTCAGTAAAGAAAATGCACCTATCAGGTACATTTTTCAGTGGCTCGAGGTATAAATGCAGTGAGCTTAGAGAAAGAGGACAACTGATGCAGGGTTCAAATCCAGTTTACAGATAATTTTACAGAAGGGGTGTGAATACATATTGACACATTTTTTGTAATGTTTTGCTGTTAGAAATTCAACTATTTTCAATATTGGTAATACGTGAGCGGTTGTCTGTCCCCTTCCCTATTATTTGGCATTGCCTAAAGTCCTGATAATGAGGGTCAGATATTAAAGTTCTGATATGGCAAAGAGATATGTGAAGGATGAATCCGTCACTCTAATCCACTTCTTGATCTGGTCATTGCTAGATATACCCTTTGAGTGATTTCATGTTTCTTTAGTTGTTTCTTGTTTTATAAATGCCTTTTGCATTTAAGCTTCCCTTGGCAGAGTGAAAAAATGGTTCAATTCCTAAGGAAAAAGGTGAAAAATTTAATTTGCATCTTCTTTTGTATCACAAACAGGTCTGGAGATAGCATGATTTCAGCACTTTGGATAGTACTCAGAGGATAAATTCCACCTCTCTGGTAATGTTCCCTGTGGCACAAGTTGTAAGTACAATGCTCTTAGAGGATAAAGATAGGTGATGAAGGTTTCAAATTCGCATTACAAGCACTTTCACAGAACGGGTCAGAATTCCATTAATCATAACATTGTAATTAAGTATGCAACAATAAATGTACATAAGTATTATAACTATGTTTATTGTAACAAATGTATAATTATTGCTTCCTATAGAAGACCAATATAATTTCTGTAAATTATGTGAAATGTGAAATTTATGATATTTAGTTTAGAATGCACATGCATAGGTATGATCACAGTAGTTTTGTTATATTTATTATGAGTTGCCACATATCATAAGTATGTATTTATGACAGTATATCTTGTGAAGTAAGTATGCAACCTCACCCACCATGTACTACTCAGGTTCTACAACTGTATGCATCTGAAATGTATTTACAAATATAAATCCTGTCTTTTACACAATACATCCCACAACTTAGTAAAATCACAGCCATACAGACATCTCTGAAGTATACCTACAGTCATTTTTGCATTACTATACCTCCATTTACCATCTTACAAAGTAAGTTTTTATGTGGCACTGACAGTTAAGCAAAAATAACATTTTATCCTTTGCTTTCTCCTGGGTTCAATTCCCAGGTGGTACTACTTAATCTTACTAGTGTATCACTCCTAACAGGCCAATATGTCACAAGTCATGCCGCATTTACTCCAACCAACACAAATTATAACAAACACCATAAATCATGCTATTTTTTAACAATGGAATATGTGTCAATAGCTTGTGCACCACAAATGGCCATATTTCACTGCTACCTTTCATACCTTATGTGCTTTTGAATGTAATCAGTGCCAATATGTTTGACAAGCCATTGCTGTGCTTCAAGTTGTGCAACTACATTTGGCAAGGTTGTGCATCTTGGCACACATGCTGTTACATGTGAAATCTGAACTGGACAACAATTCAGACACATATTTCTAACCTGACTCCTGCAGACATAGTTGGTGATGGTAGAGATAGTGTTCCATTCAAAGCACAGAGGTGGGGTGTTGAGGAGTCAAAGATTTTTGAGGAACTCATCATGAAGCACTACATCTGGAGGCTGCTGCAGGGGAAATATACTGTATGTATTGGGTCACAGTAAAAGGCTGAGGCTTAGAATAGCTTGGCCAAGGCTGTCATCAGTGCAAATGGCATCCCACACACTCCAAAGCAATGCTGTCACTACTTCCATGACAAGAAAATGCACAAACAGAACCTCCAGAGTTGACAGGAGGAAGTATTTAAGACTGAAATCACCCCTCAGTTGTGAAAGCATACTGGCCTATCACCTGTGTATGGTATGGCAGTAATTAACCACCCAATGCAGATTTTCATTATGCTTTCATATGTCTATATTTTTCTTTTCTCTTCTTTACAGCTAGGTGCTCTCTCTCTCTCTCTCTCTATATATATATATATATATATATATATATATATATATATATTGCTGCTGAAAACAAGATGGCCATTAGCACAGGAAGGTAAACTGACCATTTGGTTCAGCCTGCCATACCTCCATAGATGATTACTGTGGTACCACTGCAGGCAGCACAGACCCTTAGTACATCTGAATCATAAACTGTCAGTGTGTTGCCTCACAACTCCTGCCTTACCTGCTGCACCTGCATCTGGTAGCTTTACTCCAATTTCTAGTGTGGCGGTAACTTCTTGGAGCAGTAGTAGTGAAGGGGGTGACTTTGTCACCTATCAGGAGGTGGCAGGGCTGGTGTAGAGAATTATAGAGAGGTGCCTCACTACCTGAATCAACTGGGTTGAAGAGGTCTTGCATTTTATTGCCAAAATTATGCTACATCCAGCACTGACACAGGAGAGAGAGTGATGACAGTTATGAGGATGAGGACTAGTTTCTCACATTTTTCAGTCTGGGTGTGAATGTGCCTCAGAGTTCCTTTACCTATCCCTAATCATGGTGTCAGCCAACCCTTTATGCCCATCACCATCACTGCCTGTCTTGCATGCCATGTATATATGTATGCACCTGCTATGTAACTTACCCAGCCTATTGATCCCGTCATTCCTAATCACCATCCACAATATTCCCTCTCACTCCAAAATAAAAGAAAAATGGGCACCTCTCCCACAAAAAAATAAATAAATAAATAAATAAATAAATAAAATAACAAATAAGCTCCATACATAACTCTCCACTATGCGTATATGTCATCTTGGCAGATTCACTTCATAACACTGAAAGCTCAAAACACTGAAACTCAAAACACTGAAAACAAAACACTGAAACTTCAAAATCTTGAAAATTCAAAACATTGAAACTCAAAACATTGAAAATACATATCATACATATACTGAGTTTAAACAACATAAATCATAGCACTTTCCACCAAGTGTAAACAGGGGGGCAAGCCCCCCACACCCCCTGCTACTTATATATATCAACTCCAAAATTGCACTTCACTACACTAAGTGCAATCTTGGAGTTGATATATTTATGTAGCAGGGGGTGTGGGGGGCTTGCACCCCACATGGGGGTGCATGGGGGCTTGTCCCCCTGCTTACACTTGGTGGAAAGTGCTATGATTTATGTTGTTTAAACTCAGTATATGTATGATATGTGTTTTCAGTGTTTTGAGGTTCAGTGTTTTGAAGTTTCAGTGTTTTGGTCTTCTATATTATGAAGTTTTCTCATTTTCAGTGTTTTGAGTTTTCAGTGTTCTGAAGTGAATCCCATCTTGGCACATTTGATTTGGTTTAATTAGCTATACAACATCATTCTATTGCTGTCACCCAACCAATGTTGGTGACTTTCCAAAGTCATAACTTTGTGTGTACAACACTACATTTATGTTCTGAAGAATAGTATAACTATGGTGCCTTCTCACCACCCTCCTGCAAATTCCTGTATTCTTTTCCCTGTGTCCTACCCTTTACTTGCTACCACCATTTTCACCACTGTACTTTCAGCCCCTTTTTCACGTTTTAACAGGTCAAAATACGAATCACACACGATACAAATGGCCAGAATTTAAACATCAAAGAGCCTTCCTTTTTTTGTAGTCAACATTTGAAAAGAAGTTGGCATCATACACCAATGGTGAGTGACTTTGAATGTTCTTTAATTTTCTATGGGAAAAGCTGAAGATTTTAGTTTAAGCTGCAGTAATTCAGCTACCTTAATGTAAATGTGCTTAAATATGCTATGCTATGGGAATACAGAGTAAAGGCAGTACTTTGAAACGGTTCCTCTAAAATTTGTTAGGCTAAAAAAAGTACACTTTTATCTTCTCTTTTTCATAGCAGTGGGGGTAGTTTCACCTCATCCCTGATATTCTGTTCTGCCTTATATAAATGGTACATTTTGGGTTATCTCTGCTTAATATCTGAGCTTTGCTCCTGCTAAGATCTACCTGAAATCAACTGGACATATAAGTGAATTTAAGTACACTTTTATCTACTCTTTTTCATATAGTTCTGCATTAAATTTATTTATTTGTGTTTCTCACTGAATATTAACTCAACTGAAAGTTGTGGCTGTGTCTCTACAGAGTACTTGTTGGAATTTCTGTGTAGCCATTGAAAGCAGTGGTGTGTGGTTTCACCTCATCACTGACATTCTGTCCTACCTTATATAAGGGGTACATTTTGTGTTATCTCTGCTTAGTATCTGAGCTTTGCTTCAACTAAGCTCTACCTGAAATCAAATGGACGTATAAGTAAATTTAAGTACACTTTTATCTACTCTTTTTCATATAGTTCTGCATTTAATTTATTTATTTGTGTTTCTCACTGAATATTAACAACTGAAAGTTGTGGCTGTGTCTCTACAGTGTACTTGTTAGAATTTCTCTGTAGCCACTGAAAGCAGTGTGGGGGGGGTAGTTTCATCTCATCACTGATATTATGTCCTGCCTTATATAAGTGGTACATTTTGGGTTATCTCTGCTTAATATCTGAGCTTTACTCCGGCTAAGAACTACCTGTAATCAATTGGATGTATAAGTGAATTTAATTACACTTTTATCTACTTGTTTTCATATAGTTCTGCATTTAATTTATTTATTTGTGTATCTCACTGAATATTAACTCAACTGAAAGTTGTGGCTGTGTCTCTACAGAGTACTTGTTAGAATTTCTGTGTAGCCATTGATAGCAGTGGGGGGTAGATTCACCTCATCACTGATATTATGTCCTGCCTTATATAAGTGGTACATTTTAGGTTATCTCTGCTTAATATCTGAACTTTGCTCTGGCTAAGATCTACTTGAAATCAACTGGACATAAATGTGAATTAAGTACACTTTTATCTACACTTTTTCATATTGTTCTGCATTTAATTTATTTATTTGTGTTTCTCACGGAATATTAACTGAACTGAAAGTTGTGGCTGTGTCTCTACAGAGTACTTGTTAGAATTTCTGTGTAGCCATTGATAGCAGTGGGGGGTAGTTTCAACTCATCACTGATATTCTGTCCTGCCTTATATAAGTGGTACATTTTGGGTTATCTCTGCTTAATATCTGAGCTTTGCTCTGGCTAAGATCTACCTGAAATCAAATGGATGTATAAGTGAATTTAAGTACACTTTAATCTACTCTTTTTCATATAGTTCTGCATTTAATTTATTTATCTGTGTTTCTCACTGAATATTAACTCAACTGAAAGTTGTGGCTGTGTCTCTACAGAGTACTTGTTAGAATTTCTGTGTAGCCATTGATAGCAGTGGGGTGTAGTTTCACCTCATTACTGATATTCTGTCCTGCCTTATATAAGTGGTACATTTTGAGTTATCTCTGCTTAATATCTGAGCTTTGCTCTGGCTAAGATCTACCTGAAATCAGCTAGATGTATAAGTGAGTTTAAGTACACTTGTATCTACTCTTTTTCATATAGTTCTGCGTTTAATTTATTTATTTGGGTTTCTCACTGAATATTAACTCAACTGAAAGTTGTGATGTGTCGCTACAGTTAGTTCCCCACCTACCCTCCCTGTTCTTGTTCTGGTGTTAAATTTGGTGGATTTAAAATTCCCTGCCCCTCTTATAAATTTGTATTGGGATACTCCTTCTGGGCCCATCTTATTTGCTCACTCAACTGAGTGCAGTGAGATCATATTCTGCTTCTGGCACTCCTACTGTGTACAAAGAGAGCATTTGGGAAGGACAACCCCTGTAGTCTCTTAATCCTGCTCTGTTCCCTCCCTAAAAAAATAAATAAATAAAATATATACATAGTTTATTCAGATGCTCTTACTGTAACTGTCTTAGTTGCTGTCCTGCCTGCTGTTATCTGTTCAGTCGCTCTTACTCTGCACTTATTACTGCTTGTTAGTAGCCTTCTAATTTACTGCCTTCTGCACTTGTTTTTCAGTCATTTGTTAATTTAATTGCATTTATTTAAACTGTATTTGCTGTAATATTGCTACACACTCGTGTACTAGCCTGCACTAAAATTTGAATTGTATTTACTGCTGTTTTAGCTGCTTTTCTGTAAAAAAAATCTAATCTTGTTTCCTGCCTTTTCTGTAACTAGTCTAGTCCAGATACAGACTTGCTGTATCCAGAACTGTTGGTAAGCTTCTGAGCCCCCGCAAGTCCTTCTGTGTTGGAGGGAAGCCTTCTAGCTTATCAGTGGGAGTGGTAAGCACTAGGTAGCCTATCTACCATGGGAAGTGTGGGTTTTGGCCCAGAAATTGTAGTTCGTTGGCCGTTTGGGCAGTTTTTCTATCTCTTTCTACTTTCTGGTTTAAAAGCCCATGTTTGTATTTGGTCTCAGCCTTTCCTGTAACTAGTCTAGTCCAGGTACAGATTTGCTGTATCTAGGACTGTTGGCAAGCTTCTGAGCCCCCCAAGTCCTTCTGTGTTGGAGAGAAGCCTTCTAGCTTATCAGTGGGAGTGGTAAGCACTAGGTAACCTATCTACCACAGGAGGAGTGGTTTCTGGTCCAGAAATGATAGTTTATTGGCCATTTGGGAAGCTTTTCCATCTCTTCAACCTTCTGATTTAAAAGTCTGTGTTTGTGCTTGTTTCCTGCTTTTCCTGTTACTAGTCTAGTCCAGGTACAGATTTGCTGTATGCAGGACACTTTGTAAGCTTCTGAGCCTCAAGCCTTTCCGTGTTGGAGGGAAGCCTTCTAGCTTATCAGTGGGAGTGGTAAGCATTAAGTAGCCTATCTACCACAAGAGGAGTGGTTCCTGGCCAAGAAATTGTAGCTACTGGCTGTTTGAGCAGTTTTTTTTCCATCTCTTTCAACTTTCTGGTTTGAAAGCCGCACTTGTGCCTGTTTTCTGCCTTTCCTATAACTAGCCAGGTCGGGTACAGGGTTTCTGTATCCAGGATTGTTAGTAAGCTTTTGAACCTCCCCCCCCAAGCCTTTTTGTGTTGGAGGGAAGCCTTCTAGCTTATCAGTGGGACTGGTAAGTATTAGGTAGCCTATCTACCACAAGCAGAGTGGTTCCTGGCTCAGAAATTGTAGCTATTGGCGGTTTGGGCAATTTTTTTCCATTTCTTTCAACTTTCTGGTTTAAAAGCCGCACTTGGGCTTGTTTCCCAACTTTCTTGTAACTAGCCTAGTCCAGATACAGAGTTTCTGTATCCAGGACTGTTAGTAAGCTTTTGAGCCCTGCAAGCCTTTCTGTGTTGGAAGAAAGCCTTCTAGCTTATCAGTGGGAGTGGAAAGCACTAGGTAGCCTGTCTACCACAAGAGGAGTGGTTCTTGGCCCAGAAATTGTAGTTTATTGACCATTTGGACAGTTTGTCCATCTCTTTCAACTTTCTGGTTTAAAAGACCACATCTGCTCTTGTTCATAGGTTCATAGGTTCATACTAGGCTATCTGCCCTAGGGCATTTATAAGCCTAGCCAGAGTGTGTTTGGCTTTCGCCACCCATTTTAAATTCATTTTGCTATGCCCTTTTTCGAGGTTAGTATACTGTGCCTCTGTCTAACAGTGACACAGAAGTGATACCCGGGGTAATCCTATGATCTCTCATCCACTCATCAAGATTCCTCTTGAAGAGAGTCAATGAGGGACTCTGCCTAACCTGGACTGGGATTTTATTCCAGAGTGAAGGGAGCCTCTGGGTTATGAATCTGTCCCTCCAGCATGTCCTATTTATTTCAGTGCTGAGGTTCAATTCTCTCGAGCGCGTAGCTCAATGGGATTTGGATTTTCTGAGGTGCAGCATGTCCATTAATTCCAGGTTGGACATGGCTTTATACGTCAGGCACAGATCGCCTCTGAGCAGGCGGTATGCCACTGAGTAGAGCTGGAGTTTCTTTAACCGGGCAGCATATGGCATCTGTTTGAGCCCTTTGATCCTCTTGGTGAAGTACTTTTGGGGTCTTTCCAGTTGCTACAGGTGTCTGGTAAGGAACATCCCAAAAGGGGCATTGTACTCAATTATGGGCCTGATGAAGGATGAGTAAAGAGGCACGATGACCTCCCCTGATCTAGATCTGAATCCCTTCATGATTAGGTGGACTATATAAAATGTTTTTCTAACCACTTTGGCCACGTGGTTGTCAAATGAGAGATTGCTATCAACTTGGGTCCCCAGGTCCCTAATTACTTTTTCTGTACTTAATGGATTACCACCTATGTGGTAATTTGTGGGAACTTTGTTTTTGCCAAAGGGGATGACTATAAACTTTTTGGCGTTTAGCTTGATGCCATGGCTCTTGCATCAGTTGTCTGTTTCTATGAGGCCCTTTTGGAGGATGCTTGTGTTGGCTGGAGAGTCGATTATGGTGCCCAGTTTGCAGTCATCTGTGAACTTGGTCAGCCACAGTCCTTCCGTGTTGGCCTGTACCTCCGAGAAATATATACCGAACAAGAGAGGTCCCGGGACTGAGCCTTGTGGGATGCCACTTGTAACTGATTTGGAGTCTGACATAGCTCTAGCAATTCTAACATGTGGGTTCTGTCCTTGAGCCAGTTTGCAACCTATCTAGTGACATAGGGGTTTATATTTAAGCTGGTGAGCTTATCTATAATGCCCGAGTGGGGTATTGTATCGAAGGCTTTTGTGAGGTCCAGGTAGGCTGTGTGGACCACCTTCCCCTCATCAATGGCCTTGGTGACTGTTTCAAAGAAATCAACCAGGTTTAAGAGGCAAGATCTGCCCTTAGCAAAGCTGAACTGGGTAGGATCCAGTGTCTGTAGGTCCCCAATATCTTTATTTATGAGGTCCATGATGATCCTTTCCATAGCTTTGCAGACCAAGCTAGTCAGGCTTATGGGGCGATAGTTTCCAGGATCCGTTGAGGCACCACCTTTGTGGAGAGGGACCACTGTTGCTGTACACCTCTCTTTGGGTACATATCCTGTAGTAAGGCTGAGATTGAACAGTAGTTTTATGTTTGGGTTTAGCTCTTCCTGGAGTTCATGTAGGACGCAGCCCGGGACACCGTCTGGTCCCATTGATGCTGTGTTTTTTGCTTTGGAGAGGGCGGCTCTTACCTGAGCATCTGAGATGTCAGGGGGTCAGCACTCTGCTGGGATAGATATTTGCCCTTTTGGTGGGGGGGGGGTTTGCACTGAAACTGTCAGCTAGGATGTTGGCAATGTCTGTGTCAATGTATTTTTTGTCATTTTGTCTAATTCTGAGCATATCTGGGAATTCCCACCCAGGTTCCTAACATAACTAAAGAAAGCCTTGTGATTATCCTTAGTGTCCCGTGCAATTTTTCTCTCGAAGCTGGCCTTATATGATTTTATGAGTGCCCATAGTTTTTTGCTAATATTGATCAGAGATGCCTTCCCTTTTTGGGATTTTGCTCTATCATGTAGTAGCTTCCTCCTTCTATTGTATAGTTTGTTTATGGCTGGGGTCCACCAGACAGGACGTCTGCCTTTGGAGGATTGGGTCTTGGTTTTATTTGGGATTGCATGATCCATGCATTCCTGAAGGTGTTCATAGAATGCGTTTATAAAGGATTCTGCGGTCTGGGCCATATTTTCCACAGGCCCGGGGGCTTTGAAGGATTCCACCTCGGTTTTGAGAAGTGTGAAATTTGCTTTAGAGAAGTTTTTCACTGTGGTTTTCTGGGCAGGGGGTGGGGTCGGGATGTGAATATCCAGTGAGATTAGTTTATGGTCTGATCTTACCAGTGAGGGATACACTTCTAGTCTGGAGCATAGAGTCCCCATGTTGGTGCTGATCAGGTCCAGTATGTTTTCCCCTCTTGTGGGAGTGGTAACAAGTTGTTCCATAACATTTGAGTTTACAAATTCTAGGAATCTTTGGGCTAGGGTGTTGGAGCTAGAGTAATGCTCCCAGTCTATGTTTGGATAGTTGAAGTCTCCCAATATAATGGTGTTTGGAGAGACCTTCATATTTTCCAGTGTTCTCAGGAAGGCTGAGTGGGGTTCCTGGGTTTGGGAGGGTGGTCTGTAGCAGGCTATAAACTGGAAGGCAGTTTTACCCACTGTTAGTTGCACATGGATAGTCTCTGATGAATCATGCAGTGCCACCAACCTGGAGGTGTTGGTATCTTTGACGAATACTGATACTCCCCCTCATTTTGTGGTTCGGTCCAAGTTTTGGGGCCGAAAAGCATGGTGTGAGGTATAACCTGGTAGTGCTGGGGTGCTCTCAGAAGCCTTGAACCAGGTTTCTGTTACTGCACAGATATCGATGTTCTCCATGCTAAGGAGAGTTTCGCGTGCGTGCATCTTGAGGTTTAGACTTCTGGCATTGAGTAGCATTACTCTTAGTTTCTTATCCCTTGTGATACCTATGGAGGTGGGTTTGTCTTTTGAGCCTTGCCTAAAAAAGGCACTATGGGGGAAGCAAGAGCCTTTGCCAATATCCGAAAGCCCAGGGGTGACAGGTGCAAGCCGTCCCGACAGGCATTGGATCCCCTTTGAATGACACCAATACTTAAGCCAATTGTTGAAAATGATCATCTTGTCTTAATATTGTGGCATCATTCTTGGTGAGGGTAAGATGCTAGTCAAGGACAGGGTCATACCGGCCTGGGCTACATGCTCAGAGAGCTGCTCTATGTCTCCTTTCATGTTGTCCAGGGAGGTATGTCTCAGGTCATTCACACCAGCATGGACAATGACCGAGTCATATTTGTACTTGCCTTGGAGTGACCTGAGTGCTTGTCTTATGTGGCGGATCCTAGCACCCGACAGGCAGCTCACTGTGACCTTCTCCTTGTTCAGCCTGGTGAGTGGAGTGTCAGTGTGCCTGACGACAGAGTCACCTATTACAAGTGTATCAGGTGTGTTGTTTAGCCTTAAGGGCTGTGACCGTTCAGCACACTGGCTTTGTGAGCTATGTGTTGCACGTGTTTTGTTTTGGGGTAGCAGTTGCTTGGGTGTCTGCTTTGGAGGTCTCTGCTGCCTAGGCAGATTTTTATTTAGAGCCTCCGAGTATGTTTTTGTGTGTTTATGTGTTTGGTTTGCTGTCATGGTAGGTCTATGTGAGACTGGAATTGTAGTGAGTGTGGCTTCCTTCTCCTCCTGACTGGTTACGCCAGTACTAAGTTGAGAGAGCTTAGCCTCCAATTTGGCTATATGGTTGAATCTCTCACATGTGTTGGAATTTGTTGGGACGAGGAGAGGGTTGTCTGTGGACATGAGGCAGTTGTAACATTGCCTCAAGATTCCCAGATTCACCAGCTGGACTGGAGAGGAGATTGACAACTGACCTTTGGACATGCTAGAATAGTATTGGGAATTCCTTTATAATTGAAAAAAAGGGCCAATGGGGAACAAGGTACTCAAGGGGAGTTTGTGAGGGTGTAGTGCTTTTAATTTTTTAGTGCTGACTTATATAATTGCTTTAGTGAGCAAGTGCCAGGTAACTTAAATGCAATGTGTTACAGGTAACTTAAATGCAAAAACAACAAACAGTAACTTTCTTTCAAGTGAAACAAGGAAATAAGTACAGTAAGCAATGCAGATATCACTAGGGATCCACAGAAGCACTGAAAAGCCGCATTTTAGGTGGAATTAGCGTTTCAGGGAAATAACAAGCAAACAAACAACAAGCATACAAACAAAGTTAGATTCAGCAGGCCTGGATCTAGTCTATGCTACAGCAAACAAGGTGTACCAATTTCAGTAAGAAACAGTTCAAATATGCAGGCACTTTAAGCCTTTAACCAGAAATTCCCAGCTCAGAAGGGCAGAGTCCAGCCTCTCCTCCCACAATAGTGCAGACCATGAGCCCTCTTGATGTAAAATAACTGGCCTGAAGCCCAAGTGCTTAAACCAGAACTAATACACTTTTAGAATAACAGACACTGAGCCCTCAATCAACAGTTCCCAACTTAGAAGGATGTAAGCTACCTGTCCTGCCACCACAGTGCAGGCCACAAACCTTCCTAATGTAAAACAACTGGTCTGAAGCCCAAGTGCTTAATCCAAAAGACTTAGAATGATAGCTACACTTTAATCAAGTTACTACCAGGCAGTAATAAATGCAATTGAATACTTTAAAGAATGCCTGGATTGTTTCCCATCTTTCCTGTAACTAACGTACTAAGAAGCACTAGAAAGCATTAAACTGATACAAGCCTTCCAGCTTAGAAGAGAGACTTTGGAGTGATTAAGTATCAGTTTTCTGTACTTTCTTGCTGTACTTAACTGTTTTCCACCTAAATGCTGATTTTCCAGTGTTTATTTTGCTTTAAAAGCTTGTTTTTTTTTTCACATATTGTACTTATTTGACTGCCTGCACTTTTAAAGTTGTTTTCTGTTTAAATAATTTTTAACTGTTGTAGGCTACACACTAAAATGTGACAGCCTTTTCTGATCGTTTCTAGTTGTTTAAAGCTGTTTTAAGTGCATTTTTTTACTGTTTTTGCCTTATATTTTTAAAAGAACAAAAAAAAAAAAAACAAAACAAAAAAAAATTCCTTGTTCCCGCCTTTCTAAGCTAGCAGAGTCCAGTTTTCAGGCTAGTGCTGAATTCAGGGCTGTGTTACAAGTTTCTGAGTTGCCCATACCTTACTTGGATAGAAGGAAGTTTCTCTGTTCACCTGTGAGAGAGGTGAGCTTTTAGCAGCCTATCTATCCCTGGAGGAATGGTTCCAGCCCAGAAGTTAGTAGTTTATTGGCCATTTTGGGCTAATTTATATCTCTTTCATTTCCCCACTATATAAACCATGTTTGCACAGTTTTGTGTGCCGGGCAGGGCTGCTTTGCTAGGGTTAAATTATTCCCAGCTCCACTAAGTCTCCTCTTCAGTTTTTCCCTTGAAACTAGTCTAACTCTCAATCTAAGCACTCAAAAAGCTTCCTACAGCCCAGCACTTGCACAGACCTAATAGCAAGCACTAATATACCCTGACACTTGATTACCCAGCAGGGCAAGGCTCTTTAGTCACCCCTCACCAACCAAGTGACTAAGCAGCTTACCCTACTATTCAGGCATGACCGAAGGGCAATTTCAGGTGTACATTCCAGTCCAGCTGGTGAATCTGGGTATCCTGAGGCAATGTTACAACTGCCTCATGTACACAGACAACCCTCTCCTCCTACCACAAAACATTAACATATGTGAGAGATGCAATTATACAGCCAAACTGGAGGCTAAGCTGTATCCACCCGAGACTGGAACAGACAGTCAAGAGGCGAAGGTTAACACTTGCAACACACCTCCAGCCACACATAGACTTACTAAACCAGCACTGGCAAATAATACACAAAATCATACTCGGAGGCTCTAAATAAAAACATGCAAAAGCATCAGAGACCACCAAAGCAGACACCCAAACAACCTGCACCTCCCATCACAAACCAGACAACACATAAAACACAAAATCAGTTTGCCACCCAATTACAGCCCTTAAGGTAAAATAACATACTAACACACTAGTAATAGGTGACTCTATAGTCAGGCACACTGACGTCCTACTCTATAGTCAGGCACGCTGATGTCCCACTCACTAGGCTGGACAAGCAGAAGGTTACTGTTAGCTGCCTGTCGGGAGCCAGTATCTGCCACATAACACAAGCACTCAGGTCACTCCAGAACAAGTACAAATATGACTCTGTCATTGTTTATGTTGGTGTGAATGACCTGAGATGTACCTCCCTGGACTACATGAAAAGAGACATGCAAGAGCTCTCTGATCAAGTAGCACAGGCTGGTATGACCCTGACCCAGAGTAGCATCCTGCCCTCACCAAGAATGATACCTTAGTATAAAGAGAAAATGATCAATTTCAACAATTGGCTAAGCTTCTGGTGTCATTCAAAGGGGATCCAGTGTCTGTCAGCCTGGGACGACATACTCGACAAGCTGCACTGCTTCGCAAGAGACGGCTTGCACCTGTCACCCCTAGGCTTTCGGATACTGGCCATGGCTCTTGCTGCCCCCATAGTGCCTATTTTAGGCAAGGCTCAAAATTCAAACCCGCCTCCATAAACAGCACAATTAACAAAAAACTGAGGATTATGCTACTCAACGCCAGGAGATTAAATCTCAAAATGCATGCGCTCGAAGCACCCATCAATATGGAGAACGTCAACATCTGTGCAGTAACTGAAACCTGGTTCAAGGCTCCAGAGAGCACCCCATCACTACCGGGCTAAAACTCGTACAACACGTTTTGGTCACAGAACATGGACTGAAACACAAAAGGGTGGGGTGTATCCATATTCATCAAGGATACCTACACCTCCAGGTTAGTGATGCAGCATGATACCTCTGAGATCATCCATGTGCAAATAACATTGGGCAAATCTGCAATGCAAATTGTAGCCTGCTACAGATCATCCTCCATGACCCAGGACCACCCCTCCACCTTTCTGGAGACACTAGAAAACATGAAGGTCCTACCGAACACCCTGATATTGGGCAAGTTGAATTACCCTACCATTCACTGGGAAAACTATTCAAGTACAAACTCCCAGGCCCAAAGCTTCCTGGAATTCATAAACTCAAATGCCCTGGATAAGCTGGTAAACTCCTCTACCAGAGATGAAGACATATTGGACCTGGTCATCACAAACATAGGCGACAGGTGTTCCACACCGGAGGTCAACCCCTCACTGGATAGATCAGACCATAAACTAATCACTCTGGATGTCTAGACCCCCCCCAACCACCCCCAACTAAGGAAACCACAGTAAAAACTTTTCTAAAGCAAACTTCGCCTTACTTAAGACAGAGGCAGTAAGTTTCACAGCCCCCACGCTAAAGGATACCGCTGCCCAAGATGCAGAAACCTTTACAAATGCACTCTATAAGCACCTACAAGGATGCGTTTATTGTGCCATCCCTACCAAAACCAAGACTCACTCCTCTAAGAGAAGGAAACCAGTCTGGTCGACCCCTGCCATAAACAGGCTATATAATAGAAGGAGGAAAATAGTTCAGAAAAAAAGGAAATCCCAAGAAGGAAAGAAATCCCTGATCAGTATCAGTAAGAAACTAAGGACCCTCATAAAATCATCCAAGGCTAACTTCGAAAGAAAAATAGCCAAGGATTCAAAAGATAACCACAAAGCCTTCTTTAGCTATGTTAAGAATCTAAGTGGCAACTCACAGATATGCGCTGAACTAGCACAAAATATACTGAACCTACTGATATTTCCAACATCCTAGCAGATATATTCAGTACAAGCTTCACCCCCCTCTCACTCCCAAAAGGGCCCACAACAATACTAGAAAAGTGTAGTGCCCTGTAAATCACAGATGCACAGGTGAAAATAGCCCTTTCAAAAGCCAAAAACACAGCGTCAATGGGGCCAGATAGTGTCCTAGGCTGAGACTTGCACGAACTAAAGAACAAACTAATCCCCCTCCTAAACACACTGTTCAACCTCAGCCTCTCCACAGGCTATGTGCACATAGAATGGTACAGAGCAACAGTTATTCTACTCCACAAAGGAGGAGCCACAACTGACCCTGGTAACTATCACCTCATAAACCTGACTAGCCTGGTCTGCAAGGCTATGGAGAGAATTATCATGGAACTCATTAACAAAGACATTGGGAACCTACAAACACTTGACCCAACCCAGTTCAGCTTTGTTAGGGGCAGCTCTTGTCTACTAAACCTGGTTGACTTTTTCGAGACAGTCACCAAGGCCATAGACAAGGGAAAGGTTGTTCACACAGCTTACCTTGACCTCGCCAAGGCTTTCCACATCATCCCCTACTCAGGTATTACAGAAAAATTCACCAGCCTGAACATAAACCTCTATGTCATGAGATGGGTTGCCAACCAGCTTACAGACACAACTCACATTGTAAGAATAGCAGGCTCCAGGTCTGACTCTAAACCAGCCACAAGTGGTGGCTCGCAAGGCTCGGTACTGGGACCCCTACTGTTTGGCATATACTTCTCAGAAGTACAGGCAAACACAGGAGGACTATGGCTAACCAAGTTCACCGATGACTGCAAACTGGGAGCCATACCTGATTCTCTGGCTGACACAGACATCCTTCAAAAGGGCCTTACTGAGACGTACACCTAGTGTCAAAGTCAAGGCCTCAAGCTAAATGCCAAAAAATGCATAGTCAACCCATATGGAAAAAACAAAACACCCACAAATTACCATATAGGTAGCAGCCTCCTTAATACAGAAGAGGTATTAAGAGATCTAGGGGGACCCAGGTAGATAGTAATCTCTCCTTTGACAATCATATTGCCAAACTAGTTAGGAAATCCTTCTATGTGGCCCATCTAATTACTAAAGGGTTCGCATCTAGAAATAAAGAGGTTATAGTGCCCCTCTACTCGTCACTCATCAGACCTATCATAAAGTACAATGCCCCATTTGGGATGTAGCTCACAAGACACTTCCAACAGCTGGGAAGACCACAAAAGTACCTCACCAAGAAGATTACTGGCCTCAAACATATGTCCTATGTAGCCCGACTGAAAAAACTCTGGCTGTACTCAGTGGCATATTGCTTACTCAGAGGTGATCTTTGCCTGACTTGCAAAGCCATGTCCAACTCAGAACTGATGGACATGCTCCTCCTAAAGAAATCCAAGTCACTGCGAGCCACGCTCTCTAGTGAGTTAAACCTCACCACAACAATAAATAGAACATGCTGGAGGGATAGATTCCTGTCACAGAGATGCTTTGGAACAAAATTCCAAACTACATTAGGCAGAGTCCATCACTAACACTCTTCAAGAGAAACCTTGACGAGTGGATGGGTAACAGAAAATACACCCCTGGGATCACTTTATTGGCTCCGCTTGACAGAGGATCAGTTAATTAATCAATGTGGTGGCAATAGCTGACACACAATGGCTAGGCTTATAAATGCCCTCGGGCAGATAACCAAGTATCTACCTATGAACCTATGAACTTATGGATGAATTAGAAGTTCCCATCTTTTGTGCTGAGATAATTCTCTTGTCTGTAGAATGATATTTTTGCATAGTGTCATGGGTTCAATTGCAGCTGTATATCAAATTATTGTTTCACGTTTTATATTCCAGTCATAAGTTTAAGTGCAAACATCTGCATTTATCTCCATTTATAACATGTTCATTAATATACTAGTTAAATAGTTCAAGAAGAAACCATTTGCAAAAACAGAACATCCCCAACATCCTGCTTATGTCACTCGTTTCTACTTTCCAACCCTCTTCTTATCCCTTATTGAAAGCAATTCATTATACACAGCATGATAGACTAATAATAAGAAAAACATTGAGTAGCATACCATAATGATTACCCTAAATGTACCATAAACAAAACTGTTGGTATCGATATTTCTCTCTCCATCTCTTTCTATCTTTGTTCACCCCTTCTGCATCAGTAAGTTGTCATTGTCTCTTCAATTGTGTGTCTTAAAATGTGAAGTAGGGGTTCCTTGGTGGTGTGATAAAACAATGCTCATATCTATAGACTGATTTTTACATAATTTCAAGGGTTCTAATCCAGGCATTAACAACTACTATTGACTGTTTTACTGCAAACTAACATTTCTTATGCGGTGTGGTGTCATAATTCACGTCTGTAAAATACTTTTGACACAATGTCAAGGATTCTACTGCAGAAGTATGTGAAAGTCATACTTAAAGTTTTATTTATATTATTCTTATGTGTCTAAGTGTTGTCTACATACCTTAGTAACCCACTGTTATCCTGCTTATGTCTCAATTATATTTGTACTTTCTACCCCTGCTTTCTCCAAGTTGGGAACACTTGATTTTACATAGAATGACAGATTAGTTTTCAAAAAAAAAAAAAAAAAAAAAAAACACAAAAATCTAACACTCTTTGTGTTTCTCTATCACTGTCTCTGTATATGAATGCCTGTGCCCTCCCCAAAAATTAAAAAAAATAAATAAATAACCAGAAAAAATATAACATGCTTTGTATTTCTCTGTCGCTGTCCCTGTGTATGAATGTATGTGTTCCCACTTCTATATCATCACTTTTTTTTACTTTCATATTTATTAGGTTACTGGATGTAATGTTCATATTATGGGATTTTACAGTTGTCATGAGGGCAATATAAAGTAATCCATGCATTCTTCTTTGCTCCAATCTGTCGTCATATTTGAACTTGATGAAGTGAGAGTTTCTATGGGGTGTGGTTAGATAGTACTCAGGTCTGTGGATGTGGTTTGGATTGCTGTCAAGGTTTGAATGCAGATATATGCCAATGTGTTTTTGAATGTTTTATATGAATCCTGTGGGTCTAAGTGGCTACATAGGTTTTTAACACATTATCCGGCTGCTGTATTAATTTGTTTGCTCCCTATTGGAAACATTGTATTCTCTGATCTTGCCTTAACCATCATGATGATATAGTGAACAGTAGCATGACACAAATATGTGTAAAAATGAGACGTAAACTAATATCTTAGTTTGACCGTATGTATATTTCTGTTTTCAGCTTCTCACCTCTTCCAACCCCTTCAGTGTCATCAGACAAACCTGTTTAATTCAAAACTATTTCCATAAGTCCCATTTATATCAGTAAACGCATTCTTTGACCCACATATATTTCATAATACAGCTCTAGCATATCTATAAGGATTGAAGAGCTGCAACTGTCATGACAAATGTGTAAATCATGAGACCTGAAACATGACCATAGCACATATCTGTTCTGTATTGCATCTACTGCAGACATGGTTGAATGTGCATTTTCCTGAAAGTCGGCATGCAGCACTATAGAGTACTGCTAATCCTCATACTATGTTCAGCACCACAAGATATGATTACACATATGCTAATACTTTGCCGTCATCAGCGAGAATGAGCTTGCCAGTGCTGCGCTTCAGGGAGGGGTGTAAAAAAATGACTACAGCAAACAATCATATGAGTAGGATGTACAACTTCTGCATGTGTTACTGCAGTTTTGAAAATGAAATATCTGTATTTCACAGTGATGTTGACTGAATTCCTTCACTTTGTTAATGTATGTCCGCACTGCAATGCTTGCACTTGCAACTTTGTTACAATCGTATGTAAACTTTTTATACATAATCCAGCAGTGTTATTCAAAAGTGAACTGCCTTATTTTGGCAGTGCCATTTTGTATTGTCAATGCACATTGTGCAAACATGAGCCGAGACAACTGACAGTGACACAGTAAATGGTTACTATTTGCATGCAATCATCCCTGGTTGAACTGTCATGAATACATGCTTGACAATCCATTGTTTTACAATTTGTCATTGAACCCCCATACTGTGAAATAGGTACATGACCCTCATACCAGTACAATGTACATGAATGACAGTATATAAATTGGTCAAGCACAGTGCTGTTACATTGGCCTGTCCAGATGCATGCATTTGTCCCCAAACCTGAGATGCGCAGTAGCTAAAGTTCCAAACAGTAAATATTTAGTACTTACAAATGTGCATTTTCAGATCATTAAAGTCAGACTTCTCCTGCAGCACTTGCTATATGTATTCTGTTTTCTAAATTATGTAACTAGGTATGTAGGAGGTTCAGTTCTCACAGTGGTGAATTTTTGTGTGCGTGGTACTAGTGACAGATAAGTAAAGCCTCAACAATAGATGTGATATGCCCATTTGCACTTAGGAGAAGAATGTGACTTTGGACAAGGCTCCCCCTACACTTTATCCCACTTTTAACATAAACAGCCTCTCTGCAACACAGTGAAGACGTCATCCTGCACTCTCCCCCTTAGAAGTCAGACTTGTTCTGTGTGTGCTAGGCTAATGGCCCTGGAGCCTTTACAAACCTAGCCCATAGAAGTGCCCTGGCATTGTGCCACCCGATGTTAGTAACAAAGTGCCTCTATCAATTAAAGCCACTGGAGTGATTCCCAGGGTGAACTTTCTATTCCCCATCCACTCATCAAGATTTCTCTTGAAGAAGGCCAGTGAGGTGCTCTGCTTGACATGTATGGAAAGGCTATTCCAGAACATGGGCAGTCTCTGGGTTATGAACCTGTCCCTTCAGCGTGTTCTGTTGATCATGGTAATGACATTGAGGTCTCTGGAGCATGTTGTGTGGAGGGATTGGGATTTCTTTAGATGTAGCATTTCTAACAGAGCTGGGTCAGACATGGCTTTGTAAGTCAAGCAGAGATCGCCTTTTAGTAGATGATATAAGACAGAGAATAGCTGGAGTTTTTTTGAGTCTGTCCTTGTAGGATATATGTTTAAGGCCTAGGATCCTCTTTGTGAGGTACTTGTGTGGCCTCTCCAGCTGTTGCAGGTGTCTAGTGATGTACATGCCAAATGGGGCATTATACTCTATGATTCATCTAATGAGGCAAGAGTAACAGGAGACAATGACTTCTTTTTTCCTGGATTCAAAAACTTGGTAATGAGATGTGCCACATAAAAGGACTTTCTGACCACAGTGGCAATGTGGTGGTCGAAGAAGAGGTTGCTGTTAACCTGTGTTCCCAGATCTCTTATAATGCCTTCAGTGTTCAGTGGGCTCCCATTTATGTGGTAATTAGTGGAACTGAGTTTTTTCCCAAAGGGGATGATGATGCATATTTTGGCATTAAGCTTAAGACCATGGTTTCAACACCAGTCATTAGTCTCAGTGAGTCCTTTCTGTAGGATGTCTGCATCACATGGGGAGTTAATAATGGCTCCCAGCTTGCAGTCATCCGCTAACTTGGTCAGCCAGAGCCCCTCTGTGTTGGCCTGGACTTCTGAGAAGTAGATGCCAAACAGGAAAGGACCCAGGACCAATCCCTGTGAGACACCACCCGTGACTGGTCGGCAGTCTGACTTCTGCTACTTTCACACTGTGGGTTCTATCTGTGAGGTACCTTCTCTGTTAGCTTCTCTAGACTGTGTAACCTAGCTAGGTAGCAGGTTTTTATCTCACAATGATGAACTTGTGTGGGTGGATTTAATATCAGATACTTATAGTTTCTTCAACACATGTGTTGTAGCAACATCTAGTCATGGCAAAAGTTTAACCTGGGAGAGGATTCCCCTATTCCTGGATCCTAATTTTATGGCAAACGTGTTCAATTCAACACACTGATGAGCTCACCCTTTCATAATTGCAGTTTCTAACTATAAAACGTAGACTACTCCTATTGTGAACTCTACATTGTGTAACTAGATAAGCAGGAGATTCAAATCTCACAATGGTGAACTTGTATGAGTGGCTTCAATAGCAGGTACATATAGCTTCCTAAAACGACATGATATTTCAGCTTTTAGTCATTGGAAAAAAAAACCTGAGAGAGGATTCTCCCATCCCTATAATTTACACACTGATGTGGTCATCCTTTCATAAGTGCAGTCTCTCACTATAAAGGTCAGATTTTTCCTGTGGTACTAGCAGTTAATACTGTATTTTCTAGATTTTATAACTAGATAGGCGGTCCAAATCTCACAGTGGTGTGGCTGCAATGTCAGTTACATACAGCTTCTGGAGCAGACATACTGTATCAACTTCCAATCACGGGAATGTTTTAACATGGGAGAAGATGCACCACAAACATCTTGTCTGCATCACATTGATTAGGTCATCATGTCAAAAGTGCACTCTGTAGCCTTAGAGGCCAGACTTATTCGGTGGTGCTGTGGCCAAATCTGTGTTCTGCAGATCATGTAACCTAACTAGGTAGGGTGTTCATATCTGATATTGATGAAATAATGTTAGTGTATGTGCTTTCATGTGCAGTTATGTCTGTGACAACAGCCTTTATTCAAAGTTCCACTTTAGAGATATATTTTCACTGGCAGAGAGCTTCACTATAAATTTGGATTACCCTCAGGCAATAAGCAGTTTTGGAAACACAAAGGAAACATCATAATATCAAAAATGAACTACATCAGAGTTGTAGTATGAGTTATACTGTGGTGCTGGGTGTTTATATTGTGCTGTCAAGACTACATAACTAACAAGGGGGAATGTTTGAATCCAGCAGAGATCGACTACTGTGAGTGTATGTTTGTCTGCTGTGCTGTGGAGAGAAGGTTTCTAATGCATGTAGTTGTATAATGTCAGTGTGTACTTCAACCACCTTCATACTTTTTGGAAGAACATCAAAGTATTAAGGAATGGCTATGTCACCATTTAAATGTACACTGTCACAATTGTAAACCAACATCTTGTGTTGTGTGTGCAGTTCAGGCAATGTTTTATATCCTGTGATCTTAGGTAGTTTGTTGAAATCCAACCTTTACTCCTTAGACTCACTTGTGTCAGTATGTCTGTGAATGCGCATGTAGGTAACAATGTTGTTACCCAGCTACCTGTTGTGAATACATATAGACTGGGATTCCAGTCACAAGAATTTTTTCTCCTTTTCACACAGAAATGCTTTATTGGATAATGATGGTGCCAGGGGATGACATTTGGATTTCCAATGAAAACTACTAAAGGTTTTCTTGTGGTGTGAGAACATGAGACAATGATCTATATGCCTTAGTCAGGTATGTGTTTGATTCTGTAATTATCCATGCATCTTGTATGATTGTCTTTCTACCATCATTATGACAACTGCATTACTTATCACATACATTTGGATATACCTAGCAGCTGGCAATGCTGTGTGCCAAATAGACATAAAGCAACAGTGTATTAAAGAAATTACAGGCACATATATCCCTTGCCACAATAACATGATGCTATGGCTTTAGCTACCCAAATATCTCACAATGATAGCAACAATTCCACTGTGATATGTTCATTCTACACAATGTCATGTAGCTTCTATCTTCACATAGTCAAGTGTTCAAAATTCACATTCAGTGACTGTAAGCATAGTGTGTCCTTATGCTGTTATGCATGCATGATGTCCACAACTGCTACAAAGTGTACAGTTATAGTCTTATACAAGTTGTTTGCAACACAATTGTATGATGTGATGACTTCACATAAATGGAGTCTCACAGCTTTGTTAAGACTTTCACTGTGGTGCATGTGATTTATGCAAAGCTATTAGTCGCTGGACTTGCATAGCTTGCTGGTCAATATCAGCAAAGGGCAACTTTATATGTATGAAGTGACAATAAACCAACAACACATCATGAAGTTATTATTTGCAATTTTTACTTTGGAGAAAGAAGTATAAACTTAGTTTGCAATTTCCTACCAAAGAAACAGTTGCTCTGCGTATGTCTTGGTGTGAGTGTTCCTGCAGCACATACATTGAGTAATGACATGTGTACCATATCTACACAGATAGAGGAGGGGTTCGATTATGGGACAATGTTGTTGTACAAAACAACAGGCACAGCTTCCTCGCCTGAGAAACATTGATACTGCACTGCTGACAATTCTGTGAACATTAACATGTGATCATTCCCAACAAAACCATACTGTGTAAAATTATCCTTAAATGCCCTTCATTACTTCAAACATTAATTCAACTTATTTGTGATAAGACTCATTTGTATGCCATCTGGCAGACTCAGTCAGCACACAGCTCTGTTGAGTAAAATGTATGACAGGCAGGGTTTTGAATCTGGTAACATCTGTCTGTCAGATAACTGTGTCACACAGAAGTGGCTTAGGCAAGGGAAGTACTGGCATCACCCTACATGGTAGGGGTTCAATAATCATTACAATAGGGAAGTGTTGTAAGCCCTTCAAGGGTGTTTGTCATGACCTACACAGTATGCCTATTTCTATGGTGCCTCAGGCTGATACACATCTTTCTGATACCTTTCCTGGCATGTATTAGAGTCTGGCAAGATGCAAATGTTGAGTATGCCATTGATTGTTCACAGGCATTACTTAATTTCAAAATAAGAATGCAGTTTATTGTATGTCTTCTTTCAAACCGTGTATTACTGCAATTGTTTTGTTCACTTTGTACAGCTTTACAAGACATGAGGATACATAACATTTCTTACTGTATGGGATTATACAAGATCATTATAAAGTGTGACTGGGTCTGTGTTAGGATACTTTCTTGTGTGCATGTGTTGTTTGCATGCTGTTTTGGCAGTGTTTCCTGTAATTTCTTGTGAGCATGCCCAGTATAATCATGTAGTACATGTGCTCCATTTACAACTAAAGAGCTTGAACTACTGCACTGTTGCCAGATCTGTGTTGCTTATTTTAAATGCTATAGTACTGTTTAAGATGTACATGATTATAAAACACATGAATGTCTAATACATGTTTCAAGGTAATATACCCTCTCTCTATGGTTGTCAATTGACAATAAATGGTAAAACATGTCCCTTTCTAATGTGTATGACACAAACAGCTGTGTGGTTTATTTTTTCCTGTTTATACATGATGAAGTTGAGAATATGGCACTACAGTCAGTAATCATGCATGCATTCACTGTATGTGCATGTTGTAGTCAGTTACTGCAGTCAATGTAAATAGTTCTTAATGTATCCACTGTCCTTGCTGTTATTTCAGCATAGCATGTTATCAACATTCATATCACATTTGCTCCCCTTTGTTACAATGTTGCATTGCAAACCTCTCACATTCATTGTTAGCACTTCTGTCTTTAGTTATGTACATGGGTAAAGAATTAGGAACATGGTGAATTATTATTACATGAGTATGGAAGTATTTCTGTTTAAAATGTTTTTTTGTGACATAATCACATTTGACTGCATTAACTAAGTACATTTTCTCCATTTGCCCTCCTCTCATTCTTATGTCTACACTACTCACATTGTAATCCATGTACATTCTCCCCATTTAATGTCCCTTGCATCTTACTTCTTGTAATCAACTTGCCCTAACTTCATTTAAGCTAATACCACTTACTTGCATAATAGGCTGCCTAGAGGTAAGCAGTTTTGTTTACATTGTGTTTTCATTCTTTCCAACATGATTTCATGGCTACCAACACTTGTGCTGGCCATGAAATGGTGTTTGTAAATGTGCAATTGCATTGAACAGCATGTATATTCAATGAGCACTGCTGCTCATCTCATTAATGAGCCGTAAGGCTTCGTGTGAAGCCTACAAGATTGTTAATGAATTGCTGTTTATGCTTCAACCTATGACTTCGGAAGAATTTATACCAGAAACTGCATCCCAAGAGAACCTCTCTAGAAAAGTGAAATTGAAAGAGGCATGTATATATATATATATATATATATATATATATATATATATATATATATATATATATATATATAAAAGTCCACAGGGGATTTGCATATGTTTGAGAATTATCACATGCTCTATAGTATCAAATGATGCTAAGACATTAAAAAGGGCTAAGATGAAATATAACTAATGATGGCTTAGCTCTAGAAAGGTGTAAATGTCATTGAAGCACATATCTCAGTACTGTCTGGAAAACATGTCTGACTAATGGTGAGCAAAGAAACCATAACATGCTAACTGGAAATAAAGCTTTCTGTAAACAACATTCTGATTAACCTTAACTATAAAGACAGCTTGGAGAGAGGATAATAGCTTTCTGGGTCTATTGGATCAAATAAGATTTTTTTTTCAGCAAGGCCTCTTTTAATTCATAAATCCCAAGTAGCTTCCAGCAGCACATGTTAGCTATCAGCTAAGTGCTAACAAGCCTGTTTACTATTTGCAGATCATTCCTCAAAAAACATAAAGGATGGCAGGCTGTTTTTTTTCGTGGATTTTGGTGGTCATTTCCCCAAATCCCTTCCATCAGTCAGCAAAATATTATACAAGGACAATAAACAACAACTTGCAAATTATGCAGTGTTTACCATTTGGCAAACTGTACTAATGGCAAAAAGGCGAGCATGGGTCCACTTGTAAACACAGGCAGGTCAGTTTGTTAAAATTTCTCTTAATAAGAAGTGCAATTCATATAATGATTGACTTTTTAAGAAGAGTTCTGATGTGCTGTGAGTGATCACGTTTGAAAGAATTGCAAACCTTTCAGTACAAAATGTAAATAGGCTTGCCATTTTTGGCCTTACTGTTGTATTATGGATGATGGGACCAAAATATTTGGTCAAGTGACCCCCCCCCCCCCCCCCATTGAGTTGGTATACAAATTAAATGATAATCTTCATCTTTTGTCTGTTAACTGAGTTTCTTTCAATTCTTTATGTGATGATGCTTTTCAGTCATTGAAATTTTTAGATGACGTTGATGGTTATGATAAAATTGTTGAACTCTGTGCACTTCTAGATGTTTTTTCTACTCTGGTTGACATGTTAAGAAGAGAAAGCTTCACTAAAAGATACCAACATCATCCAAAAAACTGCAGTCCGTTAATGGCATGAAGCAATTTAAAAGAAGTCTGACAGTGCTATCTTGGCTTAAGGGCAGTTGTGCTGATGTTATTTGTATTTGGTATTCTAGGTTTCATGTTTCATTTCAAGGCAGTAATTTCATTGAGAAGGGGAGGCATTTGCTTTTATTGCTTTGGTGAAGAGTCTTGTTGTGAAATTATTCTTTGAGTATGGAGTTCTATCATTAATCTTGATATTGATTATCATGTCCCTGGCTGGTGTCTGCATTTGACTTGCCATGTTAAGGATGGAGAAATTATTGGTATGCACCTTCCAGTAGATTTTAAGGCCAGATTGGATTGCATACAATGTATCGAGCCTATGGATAGAATAGTACAGGTGGATGACTGATTATGACATTCTCATTCTGAAAATAATACATTTTACATGACTTTTATTGTTAATAGTCTCTATGCATTGTTTCTCTGTAATATTCCTCCTAACATTTGCTACACTAGATGCATTGAAATACATTTTGTTTTTGTTTTCCAAAGTGCTAATATTCCTTCCAAAACTTGTTTACTGACTTTTCAGATCATACGGCCATGGTTGTTATTATTAAAGAGAACCCATCTTGTCTGTGGCATTTTTTTAATTAGATGTCAACCTAAATTTTAATGATACATATCATTAGATGTAGATTATTTTATGGGATGATCATTTTCATAGAAAGCCTTTTTATTTTTATTTTTTGCTAGAATGATGGGAAGCTATAAGTCTGAAGCTATGAAGGACTTCTTAGCTCTTCAACATAGTCTGTTTATGGCGCTTAGATTTAATGTACTATACAAATACAATATTAAATATTTACACTAAGGAGAGAGTTTTTTTTATCATCACTGTTGTAATTTAAAAGATAAAAATGTCAGTGCAGGGATCATGGGAATATCTTTGTTTATTGTTTCACAGTGAGAAGCAGAACCCTCAGTTAGTCTGTTTGGAAATACAGGACATTTATTTTGTCAGTCACTTGATCTTCCAGCTGGTCTTGACTATATTATGACTTAGTTTAGGTACACATCACCTCTTCATAGGTTCATAGGTAGGTACTAGGCTATTGGTCCTAGGGCCTATATAAGCCTAGCCAAAAAGGTACCCTGGCTTTCGTCACCCAAGGAAATTATTTTCCTTTGCCCCTGTCGAGCAGAGACACAGAAGTGATCCCCGGGGTGAATTTCCTATTTCCCATCCCATCATCAAGATTTTTCTTGAAGAGTGCTAATGAGGAGCTTTGTTTGATATAGATAGGTAGTTTGTTCCAGAGTATGGGAAGTCTCTGGGACAGGAATCTATCCACCAGCATGTTCTGTTTATTGCGATGACACGGTTTAGGTCCCTAGAGCATGTAGCTCAGAGGGATTGAGATTTCTTTAAGTGGAGCATTTCCAACAGCTCTGGGTTTGACATAGCTTTGTATGTTAGGCAGAGATCGCATCTGAGTAGGCGATATGCGACGGAGTAAAGCTGGAGTTTTTTGAGACGGTCTGCGTAGGGCATCTGTTTGAGGCTGGTAATCCTCTTTGTGAGGTATTTCTGTAGCCTTCCTAGTAGTTGTAGATGTCTTGAGAGGTACATACCAAAAGGGGAGTTGTACTCTATAATGGGTCTAATGAGTGATGAATAGAGGAGAACAATGATCTCTTTTTTCCTGGATGAGAATCCTTTTGTGATGAGGTGTGCCCCGTAGAAGGATTTCCTGACTACTGTGGTGATGTGATTATTAAAGAAGGGACTACTATTCACCTGTGCCCCAAGGTCTCTTATCACACTTTTGGTGTTAAGTAGTCTACCACCTATGTGGTAGTTCATGGGTACAGAGTTTTTACCAATAGGGATGACAATGCACTTTTGGCATTGAGCTTGAGGTCATGCCTTTGACACTGTCTCAGTGAGGCCCTTTTGTAGGATGTCCACATCATTAGGAGTTTTGATTATGGCTCCTAGTTTGCAGTCATCTGTGAACTTCATTAGTCAAAGACCTTCTGTGTTAGCCTGTACTTCTGAGAAGTAGATATCAAACAAGAGAGGACCCAGGACTGAACCCTGTCGTACTCCACTTGTCACTGGTCTGAGGTCAGATTTGGAGTCTGCTACTTTCACAGTGTGGGTTCTGTCTGTGAGCCAGTTGGCAATCAATCTTGTGACATAAGGATTTATACCTAGTTTAGTGAGTTTATCTATAATTCCAGAGAGGGGGATGGTGTTGAAAGCCTTGGAGAGATCTAGATAGGCAGTGTGAACCACCTTACCCTCATCTACAGCTTTGGTGACCACTTCAAAGAAGTCTATCAGGTTTAGGAGTCATGATCTGCCTTTTACAAACCCGAAGTGGGTGCGTTCCAGAGTTTGAAGATTACCAATGTCATTGTTTATAAGTTCCATGATGATATGTTCCATAGCCTTACAGGCCAGGCTCGTCAGGCTAATGAGGTGGTAGTTCCCAGGGTCCGTGGTGGCTCCCCCTTTGTAGAGTGGGTAACTGTCACTGTGCACCATTCAGTGCGCACAAAGCCTGAGGTGAGGCTATAATTGAACATGGTACTTAGGTGGGGTGCCAGTTTGTTCTGTAGTTCATGTAGAATGCAGCCTGGGATGTTGTCAGGTCCCATAGATGCTGTTTTCTTGGCTTTGGAGAGTGTGGTTTTTAACTGTGCAGCCATGATTACAAGAACTTTGCATTCTTCTGGTATAGAGATGGGTCCATTAGGGGGTGAGAGGGTGGTAAAGTTAGCACTGAACCTTTCTGCTAGGATGTTGGCAATATCAGTTGGTTCTGTATATTTAGTGCCATGAAATACATTTTGTTTTTGTTTTCCAAAGTGCTAACTGTTTGTTATTGAGGGATTGGGGTGTTTGATGGCTGTCTCTGGAATTCATACAGTGTTAAAAGAGGTTATCTCTAAACTTTGCTCAGATCAGATGGCTCTGGCTGTGCTTTTTATAATCATCATGTCAATGTTCTGCAATTAGTCCTGTATTTAGTATATACTTAAAAGCTATTATGGCATTGAGCTGTGCAAGGATTCTGATTTTATTGAGTTTATTAAAATATGGTTACTTCTTTATCCCTTGATAACTATAGGCCACTAACCCTCATGAATAATGATTGCACAATTCTTGACAAATTAATGCAAAATAGATCAAAGGCCCACTTTAAAGGAAGTTTTTCAGAATAATCTGTCTTGCCTAGGTAAAACCTAATGATATGAAAAAAGCAGATTTGAAAAGTTGTATGTATCTGTTTTTTATTTTCAGTTAGTCAAAAAATGTCATTGTATGAAAGTGACTGTATATTATTCATTAGTTAAAGAATTGTTATAATAATTCCATTAGCCAGCCCATTGTTACTGTTTGTATTGTGTGAGATTCATATTCTGAAGGAATCAAGCAGGCTCACCCCTTACCTGTTCATTTGTATGGCTTGAATTCTTTCACATTATATTTTGCATATTCTCTTTTCCTTCTTGGACGATTTATTTTGATGTTTGCACTCTTTGCTTGCTTTTTTTGCTGATGATTTAATTTTAATGATTGCATCACCCTCTGTTATGCATGGTATTATTGTTTGATAGCAATGTTTTATTTTTCTTTTTTTTGGCTTAGATATTAATGACTGTAAAAATAGTGGTTATTGTTTCAGTACAGGCAAAATTGTTGTGGTGTAACTTAATATTTAAATGAGCGATGTATTTTAATATTGATTCATGTATAGTGGATAAAAATATGAACATACAAATCAGTCAGTGAAATTTATAATTGTTGGTATTCTTACCTTATCTTATAATTTGTTATTCTATGAAGTTTCACTTATCTTAATCCTCTCAAATGGGGACAGTTGCACCAGAATTTTGGTTAAAGAGGCCTTTGGATGATCTATCATGTATTTCCTTGTTGTGATCTTTATAGATGTCCTTTTTGGGTAATGTGGTTTCTGATATAATCCTGTTTTAGATCAGTTAATGCTAGTGAAGCAAGTGCATAGTAATACATGGTGGTTTTGTTTCATTTTGTTTTGTTTTTTATGGATGGAATTTTTCAACAGAGCCAAAAGTTAGAACATTTTTTTTGTTTTCATGTATGTGCCTCTTCTTTCAATCAGGTTATCGTTCCTTATTATTATTTGGAAGACTGTAATATAAGTTGGATTCTTAATGTTATACTGAAAAAAAAAGCAGTAAGAAGTTATGAGCCACCCTTTTAAAATGATAGATATAGTTTTTGTGCTTTTCTTATTGGAAGGGAGCTGCTAAGACACGGATGGAATATACTGTGTTCTGAACATTTTTGCAAGCATGTCATCTATTCCTAAACACAGGAAACCTAGTAAAGATTCTTTTTTTATATTTTTTTCTTGTACTAAACGTGTGACATAATTCATTTTCTTGTTGTGATATTTCAGTTTTATGTGAGATTATTGAGATTATTGAGATTAATGAGATTATTGAGATTATTGAGATTAATGAGATTATTGAGATTGTATTTATGATTATTTTTATTTCTTTTAAAATTTGCAGCATATGTATTTTTGTAAAGATTTTGGAAAGAAAGTTGTTCTGGATTATTACATAAGAAAAAGCAGGCTCTTATTATTAATAACTGTACTTATACGTTGCCTAGTTTTCATTCTGCAGTCTTATAAAATTATTTTTTATTATGGTCTCTCTGTATTGATTGCTTTGGTAAAGTTAATTTCCTATGTGTTTTTTTTTCTTCTAACCCCCTATTTTTTATTGAAGAATGAGGATGAATCTTTGATACCCAGCTGAGCTGCCGCCATCTTAGTTAAATGGGACATTGGCTTCCTTCATCTGAAGGATAGCACATCAATAGTTCAGCACCCCATTTAGCTAAACTGGAGTGTCAGTACTGGGCCAATGCATTTAAGTACCTGCTCTGGGAATTAAATCTACAGCTTTCTGAATGTACAGCATCCAAGATAAATGTGATACCTGTTGAGTTACTGGCACATGCAAAATGATTGTCATCTACCTAGATAGAAATAAGCCTGCACAAAAGAAATCTGCAGAGTCTCTTTGACTTTGAGCCACAGGAAAATGAAGATATGGACATGTGGTGATTAACCCCGCAGGGGGTTGACATTTGACCTACTCCAAACTATTTTTTGTGCGTGTTTTTTATGTATTTTGCATTATGGTTTTTGAGTTTGACAATTCAATAAACTAACTTGTTTCTTGAGACTATCAACTGAACTCAATGAAACTATGAGATATCATTTGATCAGATTCCATATAATGGTTTATAGGACTCTAGGATAAGCTCCATCACAATGACTAGAAATGTGTGTGATAGAAACAATCCAATCAAAAAAAAAAAAAAAACAATACCAAGGAATAACCACAATATGTTATGTAACACTAGATGATAGTCAAACAGTTTCAGGGTCAAGTTCAATGTAAGCTGAAACATTTAGAGTTAATTGGAATTACCAGTCTAACTGCTTTATGCCATACAAAACAACATAAATCCTGAATAAATCTATGGGATATTTTGATGACTGGACAGATAATCAACTAGCCAAGTTGTCATATACTGTTTAACATGCTATATTCATTCTAGATAAAAGAAAACATCACCACAAAATGGTTCAAACCTTTGCAATCCAGAGGATTACAATGGACTGCAAATACAGCAAACAAGTTTTTTTTCATGCAACATGGATACATAGCTTTGGTAGAAAACTGTGCTTCTATATATTGGTGGGAGCCAACTACTACCATCTCTAAGTCCAAACTAGTTAAAGGCTTTTGGGCTTTGTATCATTTCTTCCTCCAATGTTAGAAGTCTGAATGTTACAATGTAACTGCAAAGCAGGCAGTTCTTCCAATAAGCCATGTTTATTGAATAGTGGGTGAATTTATTAACTGCATATTCAGTAAACACCTACCTTCATAGTGTGCTGTTTCATGTTTTTAGACTGGGGTAATATTTACTGCATTAAACTATGCTTAATGAGTTACAGTTTGTGGTTGTGCAAGTAAAGTCAAAATTCTTTGAAATCAGACACTAGCATTTTTGCAGAGCAGTGAGCTATCTGAAGAGTGTGTGTTTGTGTGTGTGTGTGTGTGTGTGTGTGTGTGTGTGTGTGTGTGTGTGTGTGTGTGTAGGGGGGATTTTGATTGTGTGGGTGTGTATGTGTCAGGGAGATCTAACTTGTTGCACCATATGTGCCTTACAGCAATGAGAAGAAATATATTACTATGGCTATCAGTTATTTATTTATTCATTCATCTGATCACAGTCAGACACAATGTATGCACATTTAAAATTAATTAGCAAGTCTTGGGCATGTGCATTCATGTGTGTTTGTGCATAGCATGCATGTGCATTTCTGTACGTTTGTGTGGAATGAAACAGGTTGCACTGTATTCATGTAACTAATACTTTTTATATTTCCACCCTCTTACAAAATATTTTTCATAAACATACCCATTTTTTATAGCTGTCCCTCAAAAAGGGGCACATAACTTCCAGTACCTTCAGTAATATTTTTCTTTTTCTTACTAACATTCAGAGGCTTCTCATTTGAATGGCTTTTCATCTTATTTGTTTTATAACCGTATTTGTCTGGCACCTGATTGTATACAAAAGCACATACAGCTCATTATCTGTTGGTTTCTGTTATTTGCAATAATCTCCTTTGGTCTTTCACTAAGTGCAACCCATCTTTCTATAATTCTGCTTTAAAACTTGCCTTCCATTCAGGTTGGCTATTATGAAAATGTTGCACTCTGTGGACAGGCCAGTGCACCTTTCACATCATTCACAAAGCACCATCCTCACCATGTCATGGGCTAAGAAGAGAAGCCATTGCAATTTATGCTGCATCTACAACATGCCAGAACAACTGCACACCTTTTGCTGCCCCTTCTCCATCTCATAAAGGTACAGATGGAATCACCACCACATACCACCCATAATATCTTATATAATAACAGTTACCTCATCTCTAGCCCTTAATGATGGTAGATGTACACAAACAAAGATAGATATGGCTGCTTGCATTTCTCTGAAAGCTTCTAACTATCTTTATAAATCCTTAATCAAAGTTCTTTGTACTACCCTGACACTTTCATTTCTGCCAATGAGAGTGTCCAATGTATTAACAATTCAGTTCTATTCTGAAACCTGCTCTCTAATAATTTATGTTCCTTAAGAGAGAAATCGCCAAGTTTCATTAAACTTAGTAAACATTTGATTGCTCTTGCTATGTTAGAATTCTTTATAGAATTAGCATTACCACTGATATATAAATCATAACCTGGAGTTGTTATTTACAGGGACTGTACAAAACATTTGGAGTTCCTCTTGGTTTACCTTCATTAACCTGAATGACATGCGCTGGAGTAATCTCATGCTCGAAGTACTTCAGCGGAATGTTGGAATGCCGAATTGCAGTATACCTGACATAAACACTGAACCTCGAAACTTTTTACCCCTCTAGACCTAGAAACAAGCATTAATGGGTTCAGAACGGGGCAAAATTGGTGAATTGGGAATGTTGGTGTTCAGCATTCCTGTTGTTCAGGATGTAAGACGTCGCATAGGTGGACTTGAGCGTATGCCATTCAGGCTAATGAATGTAAACCATTCCTCTTAGCCAGTTGTCTCTTCTTATTGTTTAGCTGTTTTAGACCTGCCCTACAAAAGTTCGTCTCATCTTCTGTTTTAATATCAGTGTCATTTCTGTGTTCCCCAAATCCTTTCTTCTCTTCTTATAAGAAATGAACTGCAGAGCATTAGGCATTGGTAACGTTGTTTCCTTGAGATGTCTCTCAGCATGCCTTGATTATCTTATATCAATCACTATGAACCATTTGTGCTCTTTTTTCATTCTGCACAGTAATAGTGGTCAAACAAATTCATACTATCCTACGCAGTACCTGTAAATTAACCTGTTTTTCTGTTTGTTGGCCACTTTTTCATGCAATTTTCACAGAGGCATGCCTCCTTTTTAAATAAATGTACAGCACACTAAGTGAGGGTGTGATGAAATAGTTATCTGTTTTACCACAGTATGAGCCTTCAAAATGATCACATTTATTACTCAGGTGTGTTGAGGTTCTGCATCTATATTATTGTCTGGGATATCCTGCATAGAAAACAATTTCTGAATTCTGCTCAGAAACAAAATATTCGATATGCATTTAATCATATTGATAGTCTCTGCACAGCTAAACCTTGTATTACCACCAGTATAACAAACCTTTTCAGCCAGTATCTCACCCTAGCTATCTGGCTGCCAATCATGAGACCAATGACTGTTAACTCTGCTTCCTTGACCATCCTAACCCTTGTATGCATCTTGGGACAGTCTAGTAACTGCCTTATGTTGATTGACAATCCATTATTATTACCTAGCACAAATACATCTGCAAAAGTTGATTTTTATGTAGACAAAAAAGAAGTAGATTTCTCAGATCTTGCCAGTAACCAAAACACAAAAAAATCACAGCCCTTTTTTCAAGGAACATTATAGGGAACCTCAATAATTCATTGCCTCAAACTCACATAAACCCACTATTCATATAGCTACACCAGTGTCTATGCCTACATACTGATTTATGTGATCACTAAGTGTTAAAGAAGGCATTGCCCTTAAGCCAGCTATATCCTACAGCTAAAATAAATAATAATACCTAAAATGTTCTAATTATTGGTATCTCTGTTCTCAGATATACAGACTCTGCACAGTCTGGCAGAGAACAAGATAGTTGTTATTTATCTCTCAGGCAATAAAATTTGGGATGTTACCAAGGCCTTTCATGCCCTGAAGCATCCAAAATGTGAGTATGATCTTATTATTTCTCATGTTGGAGTGAACAATCTCAGGTGGTCCACCTTGGTGGAAATGTATGCATGGTGGAGGTCACATCATATGTACTTAAAGAAGGGAAATCTCCTGAATTGAGTAATATTCTGACTTTACACAGAGTGGTAGCAAAGTACAAATCAGCCATTATTGGCTTCAAATTGGTTACATAAATATCATACTAAGAAGATCCACTTTGTGATTCCAGCGAGAGAACATGGTAGGCAAATATCCTTGCTTCTCTAGGAATGGGCTCAATCTACCTTTTAAGGGCTTATGTACACTGGTACACTGGCCAAACATCTTTGCAACTACATACTGCTTTTATTACATAAAATGAAATTACTAAACATAACAGACTAGATAAATTCCAGTTTATTATATATCTGGGTTGCTTTACTGAATGTAAGAAGCCTCAGAGGTAAGACGTCTGTCTAGGTAACCTTTTCCAGATGAATATATACATCTATATGGTTATTGAAACTGTTTCTGATGTAAGGAAATTACTCTTTCTCTTCCTGGATTCATCACCAGTCACCTGTTCAGCACTACTAACAGCAGAATGGATGCATCCATATTAATTGGGCATCTCATATCAAACTACCTCAGCCTTCAATTAGTAGAAGTCCAAGTCACTCACAACATAATAGATTTTTACTTTATTGGTAAGTAAAAGTCCCTATCAATATGCCCAGGGGGATTTGTCAGAAACTTTAACATGCTTCCCCAACTGGAAGTGAAATCACACACCCCTTTTGGGAGATTTTAGCTAAATAAATATAATCTGGCTTACTTATGCACCCAGCATTTGTTATGATGAGGTCTTTATTGACATAATTATTTCCAATCTCCTATACCAAACAGCGACTCTCCCTACTAGAAGCCCAAACCTCCTAGACCTTTTCTTAGCTAACTCCGCTGTCCTCTAATCAATTCCACAAGTATCTCCTTTCCAAGTTAATCAATCAGACCATTTAGATAACATTTTCTGCCTCAGTATCCTAGCTCTAATTTTGCCCCTCTACATTCAGATTCTTCAGCAAAGCTACCCTATTAGATATTGCTAACCTTTTTGATAAAGATTAATGGTTCATTCACTGAAGATCCCTGACAACTAATACTAGCCTTATCCAATGATTTTTATTGCCTGTTAAATGACTGAATTGAGAAAGTTATCCCCGTCTGTCATAAATAAAACAACATGTGTGAAATGTCTGGTTGGAAAATAGAATCAACAAATTACACAATGAGAAACAAAAGTTCTAAGCCTTATTTAAATGTTGCCACCTTCTAGCTCATAAAATAAAACCTACCCAAATGAAGAAGAATATCATGGGAAGCACCAGGGCTTCCTTTGAGTTCAAGATAATCAATAACTCTATGGGCAACTATAATGCCTTTTTAGTTATTAACATGCAATCTGTAATAATGCCTTGCCACACTTTAAATCATTGTGAACTGTACTATCCTTCTGGCACAGAATTCATAGCTAACTTCTTCTTTTCCCTGTTAGGGGTCAACACAGTGAATCACCTGTCCGCTCATGATTGGCAATGGAGTTTTTATGGTGTTGAGTTGCGAGCCTGGCAACCACCTTCCACAGAAGGCACGCACATACACACACTCACACCTAGGGCCAATTTAGAGTGTCCAATCCACCTACAGAATGTCTTTGGGATGTGAGAGGAAACCGGAGCACCCGGAGGAAACCCACGCAACCACAGGGAGGACATGCAGACTCCACAGAGAGGGCACCCCAGCCAAGGATCGAACCACAGATCTTAATGCTGTGAGGTGACAATGCTATCTGCTGCACCACTGCGGCCGCCCAGAATTCATAGCTAACATTTAGGGTTATTAAATTCAGCTCTAATCTCACTGCACTTAATTATTTCTTGCTGCCCCCAACATAACTGCTCATACAACTATCATCACTAATTTTTCCCCACCCTAACTGCTCAGACCACCACCATCACTAATTGTTATCATGTTTCAACCACCATCTCCCAAAAAAAAAAAAAAAAAATGCTAAATGCTAGTCTAAGTCTCTCCATGTGATATTTACCAGTGCAATGCAGAAAAATCATAATCATCCCTTTCCATAAGGGTGGCTCTCCTACTGAACTAGATAACCATAGGCTCATCAGATTCACTTGCATACCTCTTAACTATCCATGATTTTATAAATTATCCATGATTTTATAAAATATCCATGATTTTTCCTCCTATTTTACCCTGTCCCTCATACTTACTTTGAGTTTTAGTTAAATTACTAAGGTTTACAGTTAGTCAGTAATGTAAGTTTCATACTTCACTTTATTCAGAAAATGCATATTAATGCAAAACTTGTTCTTTTAACCTTTCGAAAAAACTAAAGTAATATTTTAAATCTGTCATTGCTTTTGGGCCTTTGTACTGCCATTATTTTTGGCTTTCTCTAACACTCTTTTTTTTTTTTTATCCTTTCAGACGACCTTATCTTCACCAACCCAGACTCAAGTATCCAATGTCCACACCAGGTCTACTCTTTTTTTGCCAGTCGAGGATCTTGAGGGAGGTCCTGTGCATGCATCTCATCTGTGGAGAATCTTTTATTAATGATTTCCCATTCCTTCCCTTTCCACTCTCATTAATTATGTCTGAAGGCAACTTCCCTGTTTGGAACATTCCTCCCCTTAGGCAGCATATCAACAAGTGCCCTCCCACCTTTGATGGGTATGTCCATCCCTTCCCTGCCACTCCATCAGTCACCAGAGCTGGTATTTGAACCTGGGTTGGCTGGGTTATAGTCAGGGTTTTATCACTCTGTGTCACCAGAGCAGGCTGGCAAACTCTTAACATTTTTGAACAAAAAAGGTAAGAGATATGCTCACTACATTTATCTGTAAAGGCACGGAATGTAGTACTGTAGAGATACAAAATTTGCAGAGTCTAGACCCTGCACGTAAAGGATAGATCATGCTCTCATAGGCTTCTTTGAAAATTCATTAGTGCCTTAGATAATGAGCATAGTATCATATTAAAAACTTAATAGGAAAGGAAGACTTTCACCTTTGTCTAGGGATCAAACACAGGGCCATCAACATTATGGGTGGCTGTCACTGTCAGTTGACCAGCATGGAATTTCTAGACAGTTGGGTACATTTGACAGAAGCAACTACATGGAAAGCAGAGGGTTCTTGGTTTGATCACCAAACAATGGTCAGAGCATTCCTTTCTTGTTGAGTTATTTATAAGTTCATGGCCTGCATTGCACTGGATGTTTATGTGTCTGAAATCGACTTTATGGTAGTTTCCTAGCTGAAGAGATAAATTTATCTTGGTGAAACCAAATACTTAACTGTCCAGAGACTCTTTGTTGGTGCACTGGCAGTGGCAATCACAAAGAATGGAGGGGGGATGGTGTCTGTGGGTTCAACCCCCAGACAAGGCTCAGAGTATTCTTTTCCTGTTGAGATATCACTGACCTAGATGGAGTTCCCTTCCACACTGCATATCTGGTCTTTACTAAATTATTGGATAACTATCCCTGCTTTGGCTTCATAATTAAGTTGGCCCAACTAAATACCAACTCATTTGTAGCACAATGGATTAACTGGGCATAACAAGAATACACTCAATCAGACTAAATGGTATCCACTTCATAAGATAAAGTGTAACTTGTAGCATCCCCAAGGTTCTGTTCTTGGCTCTCTCCTCTCAGGAATGTATTTTTCTGAAATGTATGTGAATGTGAATAACCTTTGGCAAATGGAAATCACAGATGACTGCAAGCTAGGAATCAAAATTCTCCCACATATTCAATAATACTCTGACAAGGCCTAGATCATGCTAATAGCTGAGGTGTGAACCATGGTATCACTATAAATGCAAATAAATACTGTATAGCCAACTATGGCAAATCTACTGCTCCTACACAATATTGCATAAATGGAACCCAGTAACCAAACCAAAGGTTGAATCATGTTAAAAACACTAAGAGCCAAAAAAGTGCAGAATGTGATATTTTCAGTGGAAAACAGCAGATAAAACCACTGAAATTAATGTGATTTATTTGACATTTGTTTCAGCAGGAAAGTCCAACAGGGTCAGAAGCTGTTTTCAGCAGGAGCCTGGGGAGAAGCACTCCACAGGCATGTCTTTAGGAGGAACCCAGAGGAAGCCTACATGAACACGAGGAGAACATGCAGACTCCATGCAGAAAGCACCCCTGCTGAGAATTGAACCAGAAAACCTCTTATTGTGAAGCAATAACTCTAACCACTACACCACTGTGGTTATCAGACTTCTTCACAACTAAAATCATTATCTATCAATAATGTTCAAATAAATAGAACACACCTTATGATTGACACCATGTTCCAGGATTTAAGAATTTTCCTGAACAATGTATTACCCTTAAATCAGCATAATTCCAGTATTGGTAGAAAATCCTTCCACCTCTTACATCTCATTTATCATGGGTTCTTTTCCAGATCCCAATCCATGCTAATTCTATTTTACTTTGCCCTGATTCACTCTCACATGATACAATTCCTATGCATAGGTTTAATTAGTTCTCCAAATTATGAAGACTCTAGTATGTATGTATATATATATATATATATATATATATATATATATATATAAAAAGCTGTGGATTAAATAATTACTCCTATCTGAAAAATCTAAAAACACTGTCATTGTTTCCTGTGGCATGTACACTCCTCTAAGGTAATAGGTACCTTGCCTTCCAAGCTATGTCAAACCTTTTTTAATGCAACATCTTTTTTCTTCAAAAAGAAAAAACTTCTCATTTAACACCCATTCCCAATATCTTGTTTTTGACAAAATACAACAAAAACTTGATTCTGGATGAGTACATCACTTAGTATCTCCCCTGCCTGTGAAAACAAGCTTTTCCTACGTAGGGCAAATCCCTAGCAACATTCAAACTTTAATGACGTGAATGGCTATAATCCCATAAACTCATTTCACAAGTCACTGGCTAAAAATTTCAAACTGTCAAACTAAGCATCAGATCTCAGTTTATCGTATTTTTCAGTGCTTCTGTTTTCCTGCCCTTTTCGAAATTCCTCCTATTCCTCTTCCCTCTAGCATAATCCACATGAAAAGTATTCTATTTATATTTCACATAATAACCTTTTTATCATCATCTTCTAAACTTTTAGTTTACCTTCAAGTGTTTTTCCTTCTATGGCACTGTTACCTAAGTCTAAAATGATTGACATACCCCTGGCTTAGTATAAACATGTTAGTCTTTGACAATGTAAAATATTTTCACTTCACAATCACTTGCTCATGTTCATAGGTTCATAGGTTGGTACTAAGCTATCTGCCCTAGGGCCTATGCAAGCCTAGCCATAAAAAATTCCCTGGATATTTCTTCACACAATATTTACTTCTCTGGACCCCTGTCTAGCAGGGTGACTGACATGATCCCCGGGGTGAATTTCCTATCTCCCATCCAATCATTAAGGTTCCTTTTGAAGAGGACCAAGGAGGTGCTCTGCTTGATATGTATGGGCAGTCTATTCCAGAGTATGGGGAGTCTCTGGGTAAGGAACCTATCCCTCCAGCATGTTTTGTTCATTATGATGACAAGGTTTAGATCCCTGGATCATGTGGCTCCGAGGGATTGGGATTTCTTTAAGTGGAGCATGTCCAACAGCTCAGGGTTTGACATGACCTTGTATGTTAAGCAGGGATCGCCTCTGAGTAGACGATATGCCACAGAGTATAGCTGGAGTTTTTTTTAGACGGTCAGCATATGGCATCTGCTTTAGGCCTGTGATTCTTTTAGTGAGGTATTTCTGTGACCTTTACAGCGGTTGCAGATGTCTTGTGAGGTACATACCAAACGGGGCATTATACTCTATAGTGGGTCTAATGAGGGATGAGTACAGTGGGACAATGACCTCCTTTTTTCTAGATGAAACGCTCTTAGTGATGAGGTGTGTCACATAGAAGGATTTCCTGACTGTTGTGGCGATGTGGTTATTGAAAGTGAGACCACTGTCCACCTGTGTCCCTAAGTCTCTCATCACACTTTCGATGTTTAGTGTACTGCCACCTATGTGGTAATTCATGGGTACATGTTTTTATCCAAAGGGGATAACTATACATTTCTTGACATTAAGCTTGAGCCCATGGCTCTGGCACCAGGCATCTGTTTCTGTAAGGCCCTTTTGTAGAATATCCACATCATTTAGGGATTCAATAATGGCTCCTAGTTTGCAGTCATCTGCGAATTTTGTTAGCCAGAGTCTCTTAGTGTTGGCCTGTACTTCAGAGAAGTAGATGCCAAATAAGACTGGTCCCAGGACTGAACCCTGAGGTACTCCACTTGTCATTTGTCTGGAGCTGGATTTGGAGTCAGCTACTTTTACAGTCCGGGTTCTGTCAATAAGCCATTTGGCAACCCATCAAGTGATGTAGGGATTTATGCCCGACTTAGTAGATTTATCTATGATTCCAGAGTGGGGGATGGTGTCGAAGGCCTTGGCAAGGTCCAGATAGGCTGTGTGGACTGCCTAACCCTCGTCCACAGCTCTGAAGACTGATTTGAGGAAGTCAATCAGATTCAGGAGACAAAATCAGCCCTTCACAAACCCAAACTGGGTGGGGTCCAGTGTTTGAAGGTTGCCAATGTCTTTGTTTATAAGTTCCATTATAATGCTTTCCATGCCCTTGCAGATCAGGCTTGTCAGACTTATGGGACAGTAGTTCCTGGGATCCAAGGTGGATCCCCCCTTGTGGAGTGGGATATCTGTAGCTGTGAGCCACTCAGTGAGCATGAAGCCTGAGGTGAGGCTATGATTAAACATGACACTTAGGTGAGGTGCCAGTTCATTTTGTAATTCATGTAGTACACAGCCTGGGATGTCATCTGGTCCCATGGATGCTGTATTCCTAGCTTTTAAGAGTGAAGTTTCTACCTGTAAGGCCGTGATTACTGGAATTTGGCAATCTTTTGGTATTGAGATGGGCCTTTTAGGGGGTGAGAGGGGGGTGGAGTTGCCACTAAATAGATCTGCCAGGATATTGGCAATATCTTTGGGATCAATATATTTAATGCCATTCTGTTGTAGCTCAGAGCAGATCTGAGCATTGCCATTTAGATTCTTGACATAACTATAGAATGCCTTGTGGTTGTCTTTGGAATCTTTGGTAATTTTACTTTCGTAACTAGCTTTTGAGGATTTTATGAGGGATCTCAGCTTCTTACTGAGACTGGTGAGGGAGTTTTTTGCATCCTGGGATTTTCCTCTTTTCTGCAACAGTTTCTTCCTTCTGTTGTATAGTTTGTTTATAGCAGGGGACCACCAGACGGGCTTCCTTTTTTGGAGAAGAGCATCTTGGTTCTATTTGGGATGGCACAATTCATGCATGAGTGGATGTGCTCGTACAGTGCCTTAGTGTAGGATTCTGCAGTAAAACTTTCAGATCCCGTCTGCATGGGTGTCATGAAGTTTGTCACTTCTGACTTCAGTAGCATGAAGTTGGCTTTGGAGAAGTTTTTTAAGGAGGTTTCCTTACTGGGGGGTGGGGGTGGGATGTGGATGTCAAGGGTGATTTGCTTATGGTCAGACCTGACCAATGAAAGGGGTGACCACTGGTGTGGAGCATCTATCTCCCATGTTGGTAATGACCAGGTCTAGGATATTGGAGCCCCTGGTGGGACATTGGATTAGTTGATCCAGGGCATTGGAATTTATGAATTCCAAGAACCATTGTGAAAATGAGTTGGTACCAGAGGAGTTTTCCCATTTAATGGCAGGGTAGTTGAAATCACCCAGTATTAGGGTGATTGTTTGCATCTTAATATTTTCCAGTATGTTTAGAAAGGTGTAGAGAGAATCTTGGGACATGGTGGGGGATCTGTAGCAAGCTACAATTTGAATTGCAGTCTTAACTAGTGTTAGTTGCACCTGGAGAATTTCAGATGCATTGTGTTGGGCAACTAGCCTGGAGGTGAATATCCTTGGTGAATATGGACACTCCTCCACCTTTAGTGTTTCGGTCTTGGCTTTGTGGCCGAAAAGTGTGGTAAGAGTTATAGCCTGATATTGCAGGAGTGCTCTCTGGAGCCTTAAACCAGGTCTCAGTTACTGCACAGATATTGATGTTCTCCATTTTTAGGAGTGCCTAGAGAGAGTGCATTTTGAGGTTTAGACTTCTGGCATTGAGTAGCATTACCTTCAGATTTTGCATGCTTGTATCTGTTATGGTGATGGTTTTATACTTTGAACCTTGCCTAAAAAAGACACTATAGGGGTGGCAAGAACTTTAGCCAGTAACCTGAATCCCAGGGGTGACAGGTGCAGACCATCTCTGGCAAAGCATCGTGGTTTGTTGATCATGTCTTCCCAGGCAGACAGATGCTGGATCCCCTTTGAATGACACCAGAAGCTTAGCCAATTGTTGAAGTCAATCATTTTGTCCTTATACTGTGGTATCATTCTGGGCAAAGGCAGGATGCGACTCAAGGCTAGGGTCATACCTGCCTGGACCACATGATCCGAGAGTACTTCCATTTCTATTTTCATGTAGTCCAGGGAGGTATGTCTCAAGTCATTTACTCCAAAATCGACAATGACAGAGTCATATTTGTACTTGTTGTGGAGTGACTTGAGTGTATGCAATATGTGGTGGATCCTGGCACCCGACAGGTAGCTGACTGTAATTTTCTCCTTGTTCAGTCTGGTGAGTGGGACATCAGTGTGCCTGACTATAGAGTCACCAATGACTAAAGTGTTGGGTACATTGTCTTGCTTTAGGGGCTGCTGTTGGGTGGCACACTGGTGTTGTGAGCTATGTGTCACTTTGGTTGTGACTGGTGTTTGTTTGCGTTTCAGCTTTGGAGGTCCTTGTTGCTTGGGCAGGTTAATGCTAAGGGCCTCCACATATGTGGGTTTAGTGTTGCTATGTGTGGGTGTTGATGGTGTGGGTTTTGAAGGGCTATGAGTTGCTTGAGGTGTAGTGCAGGTGTTAACCTTCTCCTCTTGACTGTCTAGCACAATCTTGGCAGGAGAGTGCTTTGCTTCCAGTTTGGCTATGTAAGTGCATCTCTCGCAGGTTGTAGTGTTGGGTGGTAGGTGGAGAGGATTGTCTGTGTACATGAGGCAGTTGCTGCATTGCCCCAGTATGCCCAGATTCACCAGGTGGACAGGAGAAATCACCTGAAGCTGACCCTTGGACATGCCTGTTTAGGTGCTTTTTTTGTAAAGTAAAAGAGCTGTTTTCCCTTACCTTTGCAAGGTACTATGCAATTATAGGCTGTTTAGTGCCTATGATTAATTTCTCCTTATTGACAAGGAGAGTTGAGTGCTTGTATCAGTTTCAGGGTTCCTAGTGCTTTCCAGCAGGTTCTAGAGCAAGTGCTAGTCATAGCAGTTCAGATTTTAGTGCTACTACTGAGAAACCAGCTAGTTCTAAGGGAAAATTTGAAGAGCAGACTTTCTGGCACCTGGAATAGTTTAACTGTAGCCTCACATTGCTGTACGATGTGAAAAATGTGCAATCACACATGTTTTTAAGCCAGAAAGTTGAAAGGGATAGAAATCAGCCCAAAAAGGCTAATAAAATTACAATTTCAGAGCTGGAAACTACTCCTCTAGCATTAGATAGGCAGTACAATGCTTACTACTCCCACTTGTAAGCAGTAGGACTTCCCTCTAATACAGCAAGGTCTGGATAGCTCTGGACACAGAAAATAAAGTCTTGAGACAAGCAAAGCCTGGGATATGGACTGGCTAGGAAAGGTGGGAAACGAGCAAACAAGATAGTATTTTTTTTTTGTTAAAACAGGCTAAACAATGCAATAATACAGTAAATAAACACAGAAAAGGCTAACACACTTGAGTGTGTAGCCTTAACCAGTAAATGTAATTAAAACTCTACAAAATTAGCAATTTAAAACTTTTTAAATGAAGCAAGGCAAGTGCACAACTGTAAAAATGATTTAAGAGGCAGTAATACAGCAGAATAAGTAGCTAGTCTACATATACAGAGAAGTCTATATATACAGAAAAGCAGCTAAAACACACAAACAATTCAGATGCAGTGCAACCTAGAGCACTTGAGGTGTAGCAATATTAAGACAATTACAGTTATAATAAATGCTCTAAAATATACTCTATATTCCCAAAACATTTGAGAAGCACAGTCAGAACACAAGGAAATTCAGGCAATTTTTTTTGAAAAGGAAAAAGGAGAAACAGAAGGTCTTCTCAGATGTTCTCTCTCTATTAGGTAGAATGAGCTAATGACATTAGACTTGTAGGAGTGTCCCAGATCAAATTTACAGTAGGGGTGGGCAACTACAAAGCCGCCAAGTATAACAACAAGACACGAACAGAGAGGGAGGGTGGGGAACAATACTAAGGCTATTAGCCTACACTCTTTAGACAGTAAACACTACAGAAAGTCACAAAATGAATGTTTTTAAACAGATAAAAGAGCAAAGAGACTCTACAGAATGCTTTTAACTGCAAACAAATCAGTTACCCGTGCAGATTAGTTAATAGCAATAAAATGCACTAAATGCTATGCAGCAGGCAATAAAAAGTGTATATATAAATTGCTAGAAACAATAATCAGTATAAATAATCCAAAAAAACAGGATACTTATATATCTCAGATCAGAGTTGTAGTCAATGCCCCTCTTCCACTCTGCTCAGTGTGTATAGACAGAAATCCTCTCAAAGTTAGGGCTTAAATTCCAGAAGATACAACCTTAGACAACTTTTTTTTAAAAAACACAAAAGAACCGGCCCCCACTCGCCAGCAGCCAATTAACACAATCTAGCTAAGGTAAAGAAAAGCTTCTGCTAATTCAAGATGGCCTGTTCATGTGCATTGAACAATCACTGTAGAGACAAACAGGCTCTGAGTCAGCAAATCTGAACTAGGACAATACTAAAGCTATTAGCCTACACTCTTTAGACATTAAACACTACAGAAAGCCATAAAATGAAAGTTTTTAAACAGATAAAAGAGCAAAGAGACTCTACAGAATGCTTTTAACTGCAAACAAATCAGTTACCCATGCAGATTAGTTAATAACAAAAAATGCGCTAAAAACTTTGCAGCAGGCTATAAAAAAGTGCTATATATAAATTGCTAGAAACAATAACAAGTATAAATAATCCAAAAAACAGGATACTTATATATCTCAGATCAGAGTTGTAGTCAATGCCCCTCCTGCACTCTGCTCAGTGTGTATAGACAGAAATCCTCTAAAAGTTAGGGCCTAAATACCAGAAGATACAACCTTAGACAACACAAAATAACCAGCTCCCACTAGCCAGCAGCCAATTAACACAATCTAGCCAAGGTAAAGAAAGGCTTCTGCTAATTCAAGATGGCCTGTTCATGTGCTTTGAACAATCATTGTAGAGACAAACAGGCCCTGATTCAGCAAATCTGAACTAGGACAATACTAAAGCTATTAGCCTACACTCTTTAGACAGTAAACACTACAGAAAGCCACAAAATTAAAGTTTTTAAACAGATAAAGGAGCAAAGAGACTCTACAGAATGCTTTTAACTGCAAACAAATCAATCACCCATGCAGATTAGTTAATAGCAATAAAATGCACTAAAAACTATGCAGCAGGCAATAAAAAGTGCTATATATAAATTGCTAGAAATAATAATCTGTATAAATAATCCAAACAAAACAGGATACTAATATATCTCAGATCAGAGTTGTAGTCAACGCCCCTCCTCCACTCTGCTCAGTGTGTATGCACATAACCCTTCAATTTCTGTAAAGGGGCAAAATTTGATAGTAATGGTGTAACCAACTGATCATCCTCTTGCACTTGACAGATTCAGTACTAAACTGAACTCAAATTAATTGCCACCATGTTGTTAATGGATAAACAATAAAGTACCTCTGCACAATGACATTTAGGAGCAGCATACTCATTGCAGACCCTAATCAAATAAAATGGGTTTCAAAAACAATACCATAAAAATGTTTCACCCCTATGTGAGTCAGAACAGATATATATGCTATGTGAAATCTCAAAGTTTCCTTCAGCAATATATTTCACATGAGATATTTGTCTGAGAATATTTAGTTTTGTTCTGCTTATTGTATTCTGGCAGAAACATATGCTGATTTGGGACTATATTACATCATCAAAATCTTCTTTCAATGACCGCTTATTCATCTACCCCTATCCGTTGAAATTAACTTCAGTGAACATCAAGATTTTTTACAGGGTAAGTAACCAACTGGCCAACACCACAACTTTTCCCTGTTCCCCACAGTAGTACAATTTCAGAGTTGTTATATATAGTTAGGGGCAGTATGGGGACCCAACCCCCCCCACTTGGTTGGGTTTGATTCAGTGCGATGTGTGTTTCTTTGGGGTAGTGACCATTTGGTTACTTACTCTGTAAAAACTGGGGTAGAGGTCAATGAAAAAGCCATCAGTGGAAGAAGATTTTGAAGATCTAATATAGCACCATTGATTCTTGGGCACAGAGGTGTACATAGGATGGGACAAAGTGAGCAGCCACATCAGACAAAAGGTGTCAGGGAGAGTGCGCTCAGCAGATGTCGATACCGCCATTTCATTGTATTGTACTTGTGGTCAGGGCTGAATAACTTCAGTGTTTTGTGTTTGATAAAGGTAGTACTGGCATTCCAAACAAGGATCTTTTCCTTCTTGCTTCTCAAGTGAGCGCAAAAGACTTTTTTGAACTTGCATTTGACAGGGTGTCAGATATCAGGGAGCTGCACAGAGCACCAAAAAAGCTTACAACAGCTTTGCGTGGGAATCCTTTATGCTAGCAATTGTCTCAGTATCCTGAACATAAAATTTTGTTGTTCCCCAATTTCCTGTAGCAACATTTCACATGGAATCCAAATTTCTCTTGCTGATAAGCAGCATGTACCAGGTTTGCAATAATATTTTCAGAAATGCATGGTTTACTTTCATAGTGCCTGTCCATTTGTTCAGAATCATCCAATCCAGTACCACACTATAATAGCATGATCACAGAGAATTTGAAATATGCAGCAAATTATCAATCAGAACTAAGTCAACCTCTATGACATTAAGAGAAAACTCAGATACATTACTTTAATCAAGGCCATCACTATCTTTCGCTAATGTTGGCTGTCTGGTCATCACTGTCTTCCATCTTGGAAAATGCTCTCTTACTGGTCATTAATGGGGAAGATGGGAATCTCCCTAGTAGCTTAGCCAAATTTTCTCTTGTCTGTATAAACTCCACACAGGATCTCCTGTGAAAATAGGCCAGGTGCCTAGTGGTATAAATTTGGTCAAAAATGTAAACAAATGCATAAGCAACTATTTTTAATAGGCTATCAGGAAAGTATATTCATCTTGTTAACCATGTGATAATTTTCTGCTTTTACATACTGAAAGAGTGGGCACATGGTATGATGAAGGTCATACAAACAGCACCAAGGAATGCCACACTGGCTAAAATGATGCAGATGCCGAAAGGATCAAGTATTTTTTTTCACTTAATGTGTGTTTTCCACATTGAGATAGTGTCAAACATACAAATTATCACAAATGTCATTTAATGCATGGAAAAGGAAACATTAGTTTAGAGAAAAAAAGTATTATTTACATAACAATAGGCAGCTGCAAAGGGCAAAAATAAAAATTAATTTAATAAGAACTTAAGGAAACATTCTGCAAGTGGACACAGACACTGTTACTTAGAAAACAAAGAAAGTAAGCTTAAGAAGGTATATCTATGGACAGAGTCGAAAATGTATAGAGTGAAATAACCAACCCAACTGAGCATGTTACTCCACTCTTGAGTCCAAAAGACAAGTAGCCACCAGTCCTCAAGTCAGTGGATGTAACTGAAAACTTATGGAACCTTGCATCCTACTGCAATAGGGCGACTGAGCTCTGCACTCCCTACTAATTTGGCATTGTAAGTTGGAAAAGGTTCATCAATGTATGACTTAAAAGCAGTGGTGAAGCTCATTCAGATGAATGGGTTCTAATCAAAGCAAAAGCTGCATTTCACTTGTATGTAGGCAGTGCAAGCACTACTGGTTGGAAAGCTGGGCTGCCTGCAGTACCTAAATTACCATAGAGGTGGAGCTGTACTGCAGGTGGCAGGAAATGGGGGTGCTTGCTTGTACTCGGTAGTATGTAACAAGCCGTCCACCTACCTTTGGGGGATGGCTTGTTGTAGGCTCCTTTATAAAAGATTGCATTCTCGGTTGGACTTGTTAACCCTCATTCTCATCAGTATTCCACAGACATGGTGAATGCAGGCATGATGGCCATGTTGCCTGTCATATCTGGATTCACCTGTATGCCCCACAAATGGAACTATGGTGCTGAATGGCTTCATGAAAATGCAGCTTCATCTTTATGATGGAACTCTTACTGTAAGCAGACTCCCTGCCTGTAGTACAAGTTCCATCATAAAGAAGGAACTGCTCTGTCAGACAACTTTTTCTTGGCTCAAGGACACAAAAGAATAAGTGTTCAGTTTAAGTATTGCACTTAAACAAGGTAACACATTTCATTAATGCAGAATATTTTTGAATTGCATTATTTTGTCTGAGGATAGTGGATTCATGTTTAATTGAGTAACTCAGACTTGTGAGGTATTAAACTAGGTGTAACCTGCCTCCCTACCATGATATCATCTCAGGGAATGGTTGGAATGTTAATGTTCAGAGTACTGAGGCAAAGGCATAGGATGTGCACCCTTGCTTCCAAACTTTTTGAATTTGAATCTTGGAATCATCTTGTCATGAATATTTTCATGTAGCAACCCACACTTAACATTTAATGGTTGCATTATAAAATATCTCCAGTGTGGACATTAATACCATTAAATAATCAAATGTCGTGCTGTAATAATATCTGTGTAAGGGGGACCCAACTGTAAAAATGTGACCATTTCAATAGGAAATGCTAAAGCTGCATAAGGTATTTATTAACTAACATAGTAAATCAAAGCTTTGTTCAAGAATCTTGTCTTATCATTATTGACTATGGTCAGGAACTGGCAAGCCAGACATCATCTAAAATGTAAACAGTGGTTAGTGCTGACTGTATCAAATAAAACAGATGAGAATTTGGTGCCATAGAGGAGAATACATTTTTCAGTAGAGACCAGAGTACACAAACCTTTGCAGGAGAGGGGTCAGTTATCAGTTTCAGTGGGTAAAAGTCATGGCAACATTTCAAAGCAAGAAGTGTGGTTGAGTGGCTTTGTGTCCTAAAACAATCAAGCTTTAACTACTTATCATAGTTTTGAAACATTTCTTCTTAATTTAGGTAATGCAAAAAACTGAAAGCATTCGTAGAAGTTGAATCTTCTTCTTCTTTCGGCTTTTCCCGGTTAGGGGTCACCACAGCGGATCAACTGTCTGCTCATGAGTGGCAGTGGAGTTTTATGGTGTTGAGTTGCAAGCCCAGTGCCCAGCCTTCCACAGAAGGCACACACATGCACGCACTCACACCTAGGGTCAATTTAGGGTGAATACCAGAACTAAAACTCTCCTAATGGGATAGTTCCCCTTATCAGAAGCCAAACAGCTTCAGACTAATAATATGATTTGGGGTCACATCTGCACCGCAATGGAGGGTTACAAGGGTGCTTGCACACTCCCACAAAATACTACTACTAATAGAAATAATAATAATAATAATAATAATAATAATAATAATAATAATAATAACAATAACAATAACAAATAATAGTAGTAATAATAATAATAACAATACTACTACTACTACTATTAATAATAATAATAATAATAATAATTATTATTATTATTACTTGTTTAGGACATTTTCATTTTTGGAATTCAGGGCTATTTCTGCAAAATTATGTTTTTTTATTTCGTCAGTCCATACTAAGTCTTTCTGAAACATTAGATTTCATTGTAAATTTAACAAAACAGCCCCATTAGCACTAAGGTCAGCATTAACTGTTGTGTTTTGACATTTCTAAAAATTATCTTTAAATGATTACACTATATTCTATGCACACAAATGGCAGACCCCTCCAGCCTTTGAAATTCATGTTGTACTGCTCTAATAGCAACACAATCCTCAGAAGATATTAGCTAGATTGCAATGGCAATGGACGTGATGTTACAAAAAAGTTGTCTAAGAAAGAATGTATAAATAGGAAAGACAGGATGGAACCTAGTACAGAGCCCTTGGGGATGTTAATAGATATGCTTCTGAGCAGAGAAGTGGTATTTCTAACATGGACTGGCTGCAGGTGATTAATGAGATAATTACAAATCCAGACGGTTGTCCCTAGGTAATAGTTCATTCCCCTTGCTGGTCTAGAAGGGCAATACTTATCTACATTAAGGGCAGCATCAGCAAGTCTTATATTTTGATGTTTATGAATATTTAGGTCTTTAAAATCTAAACAGTAAAATACAACAGACAGAAAGTGCTTGCAAAAAGTGTGTATGCTCAAATTAGATACCAATATTTCAAAATAATTAGCCATCCACTAACAACAGGCACTCCCATAGGCTGAATATTTTGAACACAGATCCATCAAATTGGAATACTTTCATTGATCTGACATGCTAATTAGGGCATGTGTGCCTTTGTTTTCATTAGCAGCACACTTCAAATTACATTACATTCATAAGTAGTATTGTAACATTTCCGGTATATGTATATGTTTCCTATATCCAGTTCATTCAGAAGTTCCTGCATTACCCTGTTTACTTGTGCAGACTACACATAAAACAAGATAAGTTCATTTAAAAATTATCATTAAAGGTTCTGTGCTCTGTTTTCTACCGTGGTTAATCTGTGTAGCCAAAACTAAAGGACAGATGATTATTAACCAATGTTTGTTAAGTGGTCTTGGGCTTACTTCCATTAACATACCTCCTTTACATAATTATTTTATAAATAATCATATAACAGCCATTTCTACACTGGTTTACTTGAAGGACAGACACTCATTGTTAAGTGCATACACAATAAGGATAGTTAAACATTCATCATTAGGCATGCATTAACATGTTGCTCTTTTTTTTACAACCTGTGTAATAAATGAATGTTTTAGGAAAGCCGCCTTAGATATTCTTGGACAACTCATATATTAGATTGAAACTATTCACTGGCAGGAAGTATTATGAATTTTATCACAGTTTTGTAATCCACCTAGCATTCTGTACTTTCAATAAACATATACATGACTGTGATGTGTACAATATTCCATACAATATCTGTTTGAAATACTTCCTTTAATAGCAAAAATTCCTTTGACTTACACTGACTCCATTTCCAAGAAAATATTGGGTTGTCCCCTAGAATTTCCTAAAGAGCAGCACAATTAGTAAATAATTTGAATCATAATGCAGTTCTCTGAATGTATATATATATATATATATATATATATATATATATATATATATATATATATATATATATATATTATTTATTTATTTATTTATATTTGTTGACTGGGAGTGTCCGACTGGACGTAGATCCATTTTCAGCGGAGGCCCGGGGAGAAAAGCTCCACAGTAAAATAAACAGACAGTAGTTACATTGGATTACATAGCGATTAACAATTTAACATAGCAATTACTTACAACATATTTACAGATGAAGAACATAGTACATCAGTAGACAACTAGAATCTTTATCTGTGAAGTACATAACAGGCATTAACAAATGTAACAATGAGAAGTTCCTGCTGTATAATAAGTACTAGGCTTATGAGCATCTGAGCTTGCTATAATCAAGGTAGTTAGTGAAGTGGAAAGAAAGGTAGTGGTTGGATGGGGTGGGTGATATTAACAGTGGAAGTTGCAAGGGCATAGCCAGCATGTTTTTAGGTGCACTTTTAGTAAAGTTTTGAAGTGGGTGCATGATGGTATGGAGATAATTGTGGGTGGGAGTGAGTTCCATAATTTGGCTATGGCGCAAGAGAGTAGTGCTTCACCAGCAGAGTTATTGGCTTTAGTGATCTGCAAGTGATTTTTGCTGCTGGATCTTAGTGGTCTGGTGGTGCGATAGGGTTGGAGTAGATTCTGGAGGGATGGGACATTTAGTGGATGGTTTACTAGTTTGTGGGCGAGTGAGAGTGGATACCACTGAAGGAGGTGAGGGAGTTCAAGCCAGCCCAGTTCAGCAAGTGAGAGACAGTGGTGACTACAGTAGGATGCACCTGTGGCGAATTTGGCAATTTTGTTGTAGCAGGTCTCTAGCTTGTTTAGATCACATTGCCTTAGGTTGG
>NC_056741.1:684571543-684691543 GCF_019279795.1 Protopterus annectens | reverse complement strand
AATTTTCTGTGAATAAATAATAACTTCATAATTCTGCAAGCATTACTTGTAAAGAAACATCACATACTTTGACATGATGTACAGTAAAGTTCATCAAAAGTAATGCAACTACAGAAGCCAAACTGCAGTGTCTGAATTTGGTAAATCCCTGTTACATTACAAGTTCCTTAATCCCAGATTGTATTTATATAATGCAGACTAACCTCTCTGTATATGGAGAATATGCAAATCAGGTGTCAACTTGTTATTATTCATGAATCACTCAATCTGCTTGACATGCTGGGTAGGCAAACATGGTATAAGGAACTACATGATGCCGTAAACACTCACTATCAGTATAATAGTGAATATTGAGAAGTAGGGTTTGCTATGGGATTGTAAGTGTGAATCATTAGCAGTGATGCATGAGTAATTAAGAGTTTATAAAACTCCTGTCACTTTGTTGTACATTTACAAAGGTTGCGTCTTGGAAAATACACTCAGGAAAAGAAGTTTGAGATTACATTGACTTACTAATTTGAAAGAACTTTATAATATATTTAAAAATATATACTTACAAGGTAAATGTGCCACTGAGTACAAAGTCTGTGAATGTTATATGAAGCATATAAAACTGAAACATATACACAATGAATTTCTAAATAAATGCAAATCATATTACAATCACTTTACAAATGAGTCAGCACTACTTCCAAAAGAAAGGGAAGAACACACTCTTATATTGCTTACATTTATCCTTACTGTGACATGATTTCTTAGGTTAACTTTTGCAAATATCACATTCTTCCAGACATCTACTGTGAAATGACAAAGAACAACTTTGAGAAAATGGGTATAAAATGTAAAGTGTTAGAATGCCAAAGCTCCACTTTCTCTGCCTCATAAATCCCTTGCTGTTTGTGACATATACAGTTAATCTACTCAGTGTTTTATACTAAGGTAGGACAAGGTTTCAAGGTTGAGATCTAGGGAGGTCATTATCTGTGTGAAACTAGGGATCATTAGTGTCTACATTTTCATGGTATAAGACCACAGAGTTGAGAAATCATCACAAAGATATATTTTTCTTCTTTATTTGTGTCATCCTTTGCACAAAGCTTGACATTACACACCAGTGTCTGTCAGTAGTCAGTAGCAGTGAATAGTGATTCACTTCCCAATGTGAAAACTCAGAAATTTAATCTGGAATGGCATCAGTAGCACAAATAAGACTGGCATCAGTGAACATTCATTAGTACCCATCAATTGCCTTTCTCTAGGGTTCAAGGTGTTAATGCAATAAGTCTGGAGAAAGATCAGAGGTAATGCATGGTTGAAATCCAAAACATAAATAGTTTTGCTGGAGGATAAGAATAAGAATTTTCACAGACATTTTATTATTAATTGAACATGAAGTACAGCTGTCAAGCTGCAGCATAAAATGTGTAATTGACCTCTGTGTAATGAATGCTAAAGAAATTACCTATACTCTGTGTGAATTGTATTAACCATAATAATGACTGTAGTTAATTTAAATCACACTTGCATATGTATAATTTTAACAATACTGGGTATTGATTGGCAAAAAGACGATTATTTGATAACTTTCTCTGTGTCTTAAAGTGTTAATGCACTAACATATGAGTAACAGCAACAGTAATGCATAGTTTGAGTCCATCTTTTTTATATTTTGAATGAATTATTAACAATTTATTTATTTTTATTTATTTATTTGCAGTTTGTTTGCCAGGATGGTCCACTGGGCCAAGAAGAGCCCATTTTCAATGGAGTCCTGGGGAGAAAAGCTCCATAGAGACAATGGACAATATTAAACAAACTACTAATGATATAGTAATACAGAAGTACAGATACAACCATGGTATATAAATGTAAAATTTAGTAAAATGCAAAGGAGAAATTATAAAATTGTAAAAAATTATAAGAATTATGAAAATTATAAAAAACATTAGTAAATATTTTGCAAGTATTTACAAGTATATTTGTTCCTCCTGTAGAAATATAACAGTAGAGGCAAAAGATACATATATAACCTATGAGAGTTTTAGTAGGGGAGAGAGACAGGACAAAAGTAAGCAGAAATGGAAAAATAGACGAGGAAGAAGAGAGTAAAGAGAGAGGTGGGGGAGTAGAGAGTGATAAAACAGGGTGATTTGCTAAGGGAGTTATGTGGGGTGGGAGCAGGAATATTCCCAGAGGGATATTAGATCTGAGTGAAGCAAGGCTTTAAAGATAGAGAGGCTGTCGGTCTGGATAAAAGGTGGCAGGGAGTTCCATTGGCGTGCTAAGGAAAAGGATAGAATATGTTTGCAAGGTGGGTGGGCAGGCTTGTGTAGCTCAATTAGATTCTGGTTACTGGATCTTAAAAGCCTTTCAGGTCGGTACATTTTAAAGGTTGAGGCAAGGGAGGGGCAGAGGAGGGATTGAATATGATTTTGTGAGCATGGGAGAGTTGAATGTAGGTAAGATAATTAGCCAACTCTAACCAAATTAGTTTGTGAAGGACAATGCAGTGGTGGGTGAAGAATCTGTAGCCTGCGGCAAACTTGTAAATTTTGTTGTAACAGGAAGAGAGTTTTGTCTTGAGCGAAGATTGTAGGTTAGTAAGAAGTGGGGTACATATAGGAGAGAAGGGATAAGGTATGTGGTAGAGAGAATAAACTTGGTAGAGGGAGTGAGGTAGCGATTGTGGTGGTAGAACATACCAAGTTTCTGTTTTTCTTTTATATTTGTTTGTAGGTTGGTAGGTATCAAATTTAAGCTGATCATCAATGAGGATACCTAGAAGTTTAGCATTGGATTCTATTTCGAGAGATGTATTATCCTGACTAGTGATGGAGAATGAGCTTTTGTCTATGGTGGTGGTTTTAAAGGGGGAAGATATCATAAGCTTAGTTTTTGAAGCATTGAGGGCTAGGTGGTTATCTAACATCCATTGTTCTGTGGAAGATAAGGCGTCTTGGGTTCATTTTATGAGAGTAGAAGTGGAGGTGGCAGAACAGATGATTGTTGTATTGTCTGTGTATTGGATGAGTTTTGCATTAGGAATGACATGGTGGAAGTCCTTTATGAAAATATAAAACAGTAGAGGACCTAATATGGAACCCTGGGATACACCTGTGGGAGTATTAAGGAATGAGAAGGTGGCTTTTTTCCATTTGACTGCTTGTTGTCTATTAGGGAGGTAGCTAGTAAACCAGTTGATAGAGTAGAGGGATAGATTTATATTATAGAGCTTAGTTAGGATAAGGTTGTGAGAGATAGTATCGAAGGCCTTTGATAGATCTAGAAGGAGGGTAGACACAATACAGCTGGATTCACAGGCTTTATTAACTATTTTGAGGAAGGAGAGGAGAGTGGTGTTAGTACTGTGGTCAGGTCTGAATCCATGTTGTGTGGGAGTTAGCAGATGGTTATTTATAAGATACGGTACAAGTTGTAGGTGGATAAATTTTTTGAGAAGTTTAGAGATAGGGATAAGATGGTGATAGGTCAAAAATTAGGAATGTTATTGTTGCCCCCTTTGTGAAGTGGAATAATAAAGGCCTCATTCCAGAGTTGGGGTACATAGCCTTCTTGGACTGACTGATTAATCAGAATGCAGAAGGGGAAGGTAATGGCTCTGGCAACTGCCTTAAGAAAGTAGGAAGGAATGTTATTAGGGGTACTGGAACATATTTTTAAGTTCAGAAGGAGTTTTCTTATGGTAGATACAGGGATAAGTTTGATGGAGAAAGGAGGAAGTTGGCAGGTGGAAGAGGTTGAGGAGGAGGAGGCGATGGGGAAAGGTAGAGATGAGGATGTAGCATTATTAGTGAAGGATGACTACACCTTTCTAAACATATTGTATAATATTAATATACAAATAAACACCCTAATGCTGGGTGATTTCAACTACCCTGCCATTAACTGGGAAAACTACTCGGGTACCAACACATTTTCCCAACGGTTCTTGGAATTCATAAATTCCAACGCCCTGGATCAACTAAAACATTATCCCATCAGGGGCTGCAATATCCTAGACCTGGTCATTACCAACATGGTAGATGGATGCTCCACACCAGTGGTCACGCCTCCTTGGTCAGGTCTGACCATAAGCAAATCACTCTTAACATCCACATCCCACCCCCACCCCCCAGTAAGGAAACTTCCATAAAAAACTTCTCCAAAGCCAACTTCATGCTACTCAAGTCAGAAGTGACAAACTTCATGGCACCCATGCAGACAGGATCTGAAAGTTCGACTGCTGACTACTATACTAAGGCACTGTACAAGCACATCCACTCATGCATGAATTGTGCCATTCCAAACCGAACCAAGATGCTCTCCTCCAAAAAAAGGAAGCCAATCTGGTGGTCCCCTGCCATGAACAAACTATACAACAGAAGGAAAAAACTGTTGCAGAAAAAAGGAAAATCTCAGGATGCAAAAAAACTCCCTTACCAGCCTCAGTAAGAAGCTGAGATCCCTCATAAAATCCTCAAAAGTTAGTTACGAAAATAAAATTGCCAAAGATTCCAAAGACAACCACAAGGCATTCTATAGTTATGTCAAGAATCTAACTGGCAATGCTCAGATCTGCTCTGAGCTACAACAGAATGACATTAAATATACTGATTCCAAGGATAGTGCCAATATCCTGGCAGATCTATTTAGTGCCAACATCACCCCCTCTCACCCCCTAAAGGGCACATCTCAATACCAAAAGATTGCTAAATTCTGGTAATCATGGCCACACATGTAGAAACTGCACTCTCCAAAGCTAAGAATACAGTACAGCATCCATGGGACCAGATGATATCCCGGGCTGTGTACTACATGAACTACAAAATGAACTGGCACCTCACCTAAGTGTCATGTTTAATCATAGCCTCACCTCAGGCTTCGTGCCCACTGAGTGTCACACAGCTACAATTATCTGACTCCACAAGGGGGGATCCAGCTTGGATCCCAGGAACTACCGTCCCATTAGTCTGACGAGCCTGATCCACAAGCGCATGGAACGGATTATCATGGAACTTATAAACAAAAATATTGGCAACCTTCAAACACTGGACCCTATCCAGTTTGGCTTTGTGCAGGGCCAGTCTTGTCTCCTGAACCTGATTGACTTCTTCGAATCAGTCTCCTGAGCTGTGGACGAGGGTAAGATAGTCCACACAGCCTATCTGGACCTCGCCAAGGCCTTTGACACCATCCCCCACTCTGGAATCATAGATAAACTTACTAAGAAGGCATAAATCACCACGTCACTCGATGGGTTGTCAACTGGCTTACTGACAGAACTCAGACTTTTAAAGTAGCTGACTTCAAATCCAGCTCCAGGCAAGTGACAAGTGGAGTACCTCAGGGTTCAGTCCAGGGACCACTATTATTTGGCATCTACTTCTCTGAAGTACAGGCCAACACTAAGGGATTCTGGCTAACAAAGTTCACATATGACTGCAAACTTGGAGCCATTATTGAATTGCCAGATGATGTGGATGTTCTACAAAAGGGCCTTACAGAAACAGATGCTTGGTGCCAGAGCCACGGGCTCAAGCTTAATGCCAAGAAATGTATAGTTATCCCCTTTGGGAAAAAACATGTACCCATGAATTACCACATAGGTGGCAGTACACTAAACACTGAAAGTGTGATGAAAGACTTAGGGACACAGGTGGACAGAGGTCTCAGCTTCGATAACCACATCACCACAACAGTCAGGAAATCCTTCTATGTGGCACGCCTCATTACTAAGGGCTTTTCATACATAAAAAAGGAGGTCATTGTCCCACTGTACTCATTCCTCATTAGACCCATTATAGAGTATAACGCCCCATTTGGTATGTACCTCACAAGACATCTGCAACAGCTGGAAAGGCCACAGAAATGCCTCACTAAAAGAATCACAGGCCTAAAGCAGATGCCATATGCTGACCATCTAAAAAAACTCCAGCTATACCCTGTGTCATATCGTCTACTCAGAGGCAATCTCTGCTTAACATACAAGGCCATGTCAAACCCTGAGCTGCTGGACATGCTCCACTTAAAGAAATCCCAATCCCTCAGAGGCACACACTCTAGGGATCTAAACCTTGTCATCACAATGAACAAAACATGCTGGAGGGATAGGTTCCTGACCCAGAGACTCCCCATACTCTGGAATAGACTGCCCATACATGTCAAGCCCTTGGCCCTCTTCAAAGGAACCTTGATGATGGGATGGGAGAATGAAAATTCTCCATGGGGATCATGTCAGTCACCCTGTTAGACAGGGGTTCAGGGAAGCCAATATCGTGGGAAGAAATATCCAAGGAATTGTTATGGCTAGGCTTGTATAGGTTCTAGGTCCGATAGCCTAGTACCAACCTATGAACCTATGATGTTAGTTTGGATATAGAGTCAATGAAGAAAAAGTTAAATTGGGTGGCTAAGTCCAGGTCAGAGGCATTTGGATAAGGGCTGGGGTTTTATTTTCTACCTGGATTAAAGAGGGAGGTGATACCATTCCAGATTTTTTTAGGGTTTCTCTTGTGGTTATTTTGGAGTGTGGAAAAATAAGATTTGCGGTCAGATGTAATAAGTTTTTTAGCTTTGTTGCAAAGTAGCTTGTATTCATTATGGGTGATAGAAGTTTTATTTTTCTGGTAGAAGGCTTTGTCATGAAGATGCATGACAGCCAAAATTTCTTTGGTTAACCAAGGGATGGTGTTACTTTAAATTCTTTTTGTTTTGATGGGGGCAAAAGTGTTTAAAAGGTTTAAGAATGTTGTATTGAAGTAGGAAACAGCCTTTTCAAGGAGAGAGTTTTTAGAGGGCTCCAGTGTATATGTTTTAGTGTGTCTGAAAAGATATTGGGTTTGAAGTTTTTTAGGAAGTAGGTGGAGATATAAGTATGGGATAGTTGTAAGGAGGAAGCGATGAGAAAAGTGGGAGTGTGATCACTGAGAGAGTTGGGGTGGGTACCACTATCAATGATGTAATGAGGGTGAGAGACGAGAATCCAGTCAAGGGTACTGCCATGTGGAGGTGATTAGCTGAGAGAAATTGTAGAGGTTTACGTTTAGGGAGTTTGTAGTTGATTGAATGGAGGTCCAGTTAATATTCACGTCACCCAGGATTATAGTGTTATTGCTAATGTTGGAAGAGAACCAGGATAGAATATCTTCAATAATTGGGACATTGTCTCCAGGAGGGATATAGAGGGTGGCTATACATATATGTTTCAGTATATTTATCTGAAGAAGGGCCAGACGTAATGCAGCATTAGCAAATTGGGGAATAGGTTTAGTGTAGAGAGGGACTGAGAGGTAGGAAGAGTAGAGGAGAGCGACTCCACCACCTCTTTTATGTGTTCTGTCTTTTCTAATGATACCATAGTTGGGGGATATTATTTCAGAGTCTTTTATGTGAGGTTTCAGCCAGGTTTCAGAGATGAATAGGATATCAGGCTGATTATGGAGAAGCCAGGCATGGAGGCTGGGGATTTTGTTACATATATTTTGAGCATTCAGTACATATACTTTGAGCATGATGCAAATGTCTTGTTGTTGGAACCTGAACTACTTTTAGTGGTAATAACACATTTTTATATGTATGATGTAACCAATATGATTAGTAAAGTAAAAGGAAATAAAATCAGTAACATAATGAATGTGGAAATGTAGATAATTAGTCAAGAATATTTGAAATATGTCTGAAGGAGTAATCAACAGCAATACATTTCCTCTAAAAAGATGTAATCCTTATTTGTATATGCTGTGTACAAAAGTATCATATATAATCTCCTGTGTGACTATTTCCTCAAGAAGTGTAATTGCATGAAGAAACAATAATTCATAACTGAAATGCATTTATCATATGCTAAACACTGTTAAAACATTGAATGTGTGAAGCTAATGCCACAAGTGGTGGGTTAAGTGCAACATATATCCTTTTACTGGTCTCTCTTTTTAATTAATACAATTAAATTTGTAACACAAAAGTAAATATGTAATCTATAATCTGTTTCATGTATATTAAGCATGACAGTAATAATAGTTAACTTAAACTATGCCTACATATATATAATCTTCACAATAGTTTTTGGAAAAAGTATAACTCAACACAAATGTCATTATTAGGTATTTAGGATAGTATGATAATTTAACTATGCATGTATGGCACCTACCTCAACATGTTTTATTCAGCTTATCCAAGTCAATGCATATGAAATTGAATTACAGAAATAAATAATGGTTTACCTATAACTACAGTAATATAACAAGTGAAAGTTAAATACACAGAGGCTTGTGATAATTAGATATCCACTCATGTTGAAATAGTTATTCCTCAACTTACAAACTGAACAATCCTGCCTTGGTTCGTGATTTATTGTGGAGCTGCCTGGTAAGAGACATTTTAGTTTTGTTATTAGAAAGTGATAAAGTTGTAAACAGGCAAACTCTAGGCAACCTAAGGGAACTAAGCAGATTGCAGAGAGGATATTCCAGAATCTATTTAAACAATCCTTTCTTGGTTTGTGATTTATTGACCGTTGCTGTTAAAAATAGGTGTGACTGTGAGTGATAGTGCGCAAGTAAAGGAATTCCAGCTTTTCTGTGACTTTCACAACTTGTATGGTCAGAACAACAACTTTTCCGTACTTAATTTCATATTTAGTTACATATTATTTATGTAATTTTCTCCTAGAAGATGATTTAAGTTCTCTTTGAATTTCCTGGTAACTGAGTTTGATTACACTTTCCTTTTAGGATTTGTTATTCATTTGCACTGAGTATAGATTCCTTAAATAAGTATACCATTAATAATTTGATAAAGTACAAATATCTTGTACAGTGTAATAAATTCTATCTATATTTAAAGGTAACACCTGATAACAATAGTGATCTGTGTTCCTCATGTCAAAAGTTGGATGATTTGATTACTATTATTAGAAGTAAATCTAGACTTACTGATGATGATTCCACTTGTGCAATTGGCATGGCTTGGAGAACTGTTGTCACATGTATTAATGACTGGACTGGTGAGATAAATAATGTTAGACAAAGAACAGATAGAACACATTTAGGAAAGGATGTGTCTATTGTCTGTAAAGATCATGCGACATCTATGAAACAAGATGATGCCCCTGACAACTTTGGAATTTTGGACACGAGTATTCAGCAATCTGAGGATTCAGATTATTTATAAGGGAATAATAAAAGAGAGAAAAGAGGAAGTTCACAACAAATAACAAGGAAGAAAAAGAAACCGATAAATGTCTGTAAAGTAAAGAGAATACATACCAAAAAAGACATTTCTTGTTATGTAACACAGACTACAGGGAATTATAACATTTTACTATCAGAAAACATTCATTCTACAGAAAAAAAGGCATCCATTTTCCAAAAGAGAAGGGAGAAAAAAGAGGCAAAGGGCCAGAGAAATGGAATAAATCAAAACTGAACATGGATGGCTTGAAGAATATTACTGTAAGAAAAAAGAGGAGAAGGATAGATGTTGACAACATGGCTCAAGCTTTGGATGAAAATATCTAGCTGGTTGAGAACTGTATGCTTGCAAATGTAATTCACAATGAAAACAGTGGGGATTAGTAAGACTAATGGTGATGGGGATCATTCCTTTGAAATAATTAATAGAGCAGATATTATTGAATTAGAAGATGAAGATTCTTCAGATCTAGTCAGAAAATGTATTCTTGTAAACGGAGATTCAATTATCAGAGGAACTGATACTTATACTTCAGAGAAAATAATAAACACTGAATAGTGTTATGCTTGCCAGAAGCAAAAGTAGAGGATGTTAAACAGGCCTGAGAATGCCTTCATGTAAGGAAGCATAGCTCTGTTTTTATTCATGTTGGTAGAAATCATCTCATCCACAAGCACTCTCTGTTATTACTGAACTTGCAGCCCTCTTATATAGTATAGATTGTATTGGTATTAGGACATATTTTTCACAAATCACATATAGAAAGGAGAGTCAAGTCACTGTTAAAGAAAAGATTTTTGGGTAAACACCTGAATGAAAAAAAAATGTCCTGCTTTAAAAAATAGAAATGTATTTATTTATTTACTTTGTATTTGTTTACCAGGAAAGTCAGACTGAACAAAATCTCCTTTTTCAGTGGAGGCATGGGAAGAAAAGCTTCACAACCATAAGATACATATACAATGAAGAGCACAAATATTGATTCAATCTCAGATACAAGTACAAAATGAAAATACATTCTTTACATTTCACTGTTAAAAATCATACAGTCTAGACAGGATACATAGAATATCAGTAGTGTGATTGTAGGTAGAAAACAAGTAAGTTAATTATACATATGCATAGTAGGAGTATACTATTCAAATACAAAAATAGCAGGTTGTGTTCCTTTAGCTGCCTTAAGACATCTATTTTCTAACCAGGGTTTGTGCAACAGCTGGTCCATGATTATAACAGGTGTGATAGGTGAAATGTGTAGAGCATCCAAGCATAATTTTGGGCATATAGGTTTAGACAGGATGGAATGCATTTGTCAAGATCAGGGAAGAGAATATTTTCATCAGATATTATGCAATATTTGATAAACATGAAGCAAGATTTTTGCCAGGATGAAAATGCAACAGTCCATGGATAAAACCAGTCAGTGCATTTCTGATTATTCTTAATGTTAGGCGCATTAATAATAAGGTTTTATTATTTAAAATGTTGCTATGTTCCCACAAGATTAATGTTGCTATTGTGAAGATGTGAGGTATTGTCAGCTATGCCAGGAGAAGTAGGGCAGGAGATGTGTAACATGCCAGCATAGCTAGCTGGAGTTTTGTAAAGAATTATATGTTATTTGTATATCACACTAATTTGTACAGCTGCTTGTGTTAAATATGTATTTCAAAAGTTGCTTGTGTTAAAATGTATCAACAGTGTGTTCTGCCATACAGAAAAGAAATATACATTTACATCAGACTGTACTGTTGTAACTGTGGAAATGAATACATTGTAACAGACAATACTCAAAGACAAGAGGTTAATATCAGTCCAGCTAACTATGAAAATAGTTTGAAATTATATTACCCAGTAGGCCACAAAGATTGTTTCTTACAGTTCTGATTGCAGCCAAAGGCAAAATGTCTGTGAAAACTTGGACTATTAATCCTTGCTGTATTGTCCATAGCAGTAAACTAATTTCTACCTTGGAGGGCTGGAAGTGTTTAAATAGTTTTAAGAGTTCCAGAAGCTGCAACAGATCTTAGCAAAGCTCTATGTGTGTATTATTGACACATATGTGTGGGACTCTGTTTCAGTTGTTAGGAAAGGGGGTAGTATAGGAACCTGATTCAGATGACAGATGTATGTGATGTCATTCTGTAACCGAGGACTAAAATGAAGTTTTGATATCAGACAAGACTGAAGTCTCAGGGAAGTATATTTTGGAAACCTGACAAAGAAGGAAGACCACTCACCTACTACATCTTGCCTTGCTCTAGTAAGTAACCAGGGAATAGTAATTCCTTAGATCAGTCAGAAAAATATAGTGAGATTAATTAAGTACTGTTTTTTTGTATCTGTGTAAATCCTTCCATCTGTGTTATTTTTAATATGTCCTGTGACTGAAACTCTGGTGTTTTTTGTAAATAGATATTTAGCATTTTCATGTTCTTTTATTATTTATTATTAAATATATTTAAACTTCTCATTGTGACTGATCCTTTAGAGAATATTTTAACCTTTGAGACACTGTGGCCACTCTTGAAAGCATTATTGCATTGGTCAAAACACTACCATTTGTATTAATATTAATTTCACTCAATATAATTGGGTACCCTTGTAAGAGTAGCTGGCTTTGGGTGTCTGGTGGCAGTAACTACCTTATAGTCTGGGCAGAGGAACATAGTGAATAAATCTGTGCCAGCCTTTCCAGGTGTGTGTGTGTGTGTGTGTGTGTGTGTGTGTGTGTGTGTGTGTGTGTGTGTGTGTGTGTGTGTGTGGGCAAATTCAATCTCAAATACTGTGTGTATGTCAGCTACTTGGAGCAGGGACACAGAGCACTGGTTTTGCAGAGAAGGTATTGGAGGACTCGGCTTGGATATTGGCTGAGGACTCTACTCTATACCTGTGCTAGTGGAGAGTGTTATTGGGTGCCTGTAGAGAAAGATAGGAAACCCAGATCCTGGACTGACTGTATTCCCTGTCTGCTCTTAAGGGAAATTGTGCTTGATGTAGAGAGCTGCATCTGGAAATACTGTGTGTATATATTTTTGTTCCAAGTGAACGTCCCTCACTTGTGTGAATGGTGAGGATTCAGGTGATTTATTACTGGCCCAGAGGGGGGACATCAGATATCAGTGAGCAGTGGTGTAAATATTAATTGAACTTATGTAGTCTATAGGCAGTTGTCACTGAAGGTGTGTGCACTCGAAGCAGTCACAAGGTAAACATACAGAGTTTCATTTTCACAACAGATTTTATTTATTTTTTTTAGGTTAGTTTAGTCAGGGAAAGAAGGTTAAGATGTCAGTAGAGGATTATGGCAAGCTGACAAAGAAACAATTGACCATGATGTGTGAAGCCAAAGGACTGGTGCATGCCAAGCTGACTAAAGAGGAAATGATTTTAACCTTAGTCACAGCTCAGACCAGCAACCAGGAGAATAACCAGCCTGGTGATGGGAATTTGCAGTCCTCAGAAACAGGACAGTTCACCTTTTACTCAGAGGACTTAAAATCTGTCTGGAGTTAAAGAGACTTGAACTGGAGACCAAATATTTGAAATTAGAATCAGTGGAGAGACTGTGGTATTTGGAGGCTGAAGAAAAAGAGAAACAAATGGAATGAGAATCAGCAAACAGACTGCGGTGTTTGGAGGCTGAAGTAAATGAGAAGCAGCATAAGCATGAGAGGGAGATGCTGACACTTTGCCAGGGTCATGGAGGTAATGGGGAAGGGAATAACTGAACCCCAGAAGCAATAAAGGTCAGGAAATGTCTTCCACATTTTACAGAATGTGATCATTTTTATAGTTTTATTCATATATTTGAAAGAGTATGCAAATGGTATAATGTTGACCAATGGCTCTGGTAATGGTTCCTGACCCACTTTCTCCATGGCAAAGCTGTAACTGCTGTTTCTAAATTGTCTGATACTGCTTGTTTAAATTATGATAACATCAAACAATGTTTATCAGAATGCTGAAAGTTAACACCTGAAGCTTGCAGAAAAAAAAAGTTTTGTGAGCATAGACACAAGGCAGATAAAGTGCATGTGATTATATTGCTGAGTTAAGCACTTATTTTCATAGGTGAGTGAGTGGGTGGCAGTTCACCACTTTTGAGGGGCTGGCAGACCTTTGGGTAAGGGAACAAGCCCTTAGCACTTTGCCTGAGAACATTAGAGTCTGGTTGTCAGACTGGGAGTGTAACTCTGTAGATGAGATGGAGAAAAAAGGGGATCTCTACTTAGCAAGCAGGGCATCACTGCCCAAGAATGGGATAGCCAGTGCTGCACATAAATATAAAAGAACCCATGGTAGGCAGCCTAAACCACCCCAACAGAGTCCACAAGTTACAGGGGAAGCCACTAGTTCAGGTGCATGGCCATGATCAAGGCAAACATATTTTAAATGTAACCAGTGGGGTCATGTATCATATAGATGTCCATGGAGGCAAAGTAAGGAACTAAAAGTAGGGGAGGCAGCAGGTGGGAATAAGAGTATGACAGTGGTAAGTTGCCTGGAGACAACAGGAGTACTAAACTATCACCAGAGTTTATATCCTATATTAGTGGATGGAAAACATGCCACTGCTAAGAGAGACACAGCCTCTGACATAACCATTTTGAAGCCTGCAGTGATTAGAAAGGAACAGTACCTGCTTGAGAAGTTCACTCCAGTCAGAGCTTTAGGAGGAACTCCATTCCAAATGCCTTTGTCCAGGGTACACCTTGACTGGGAGAGTGGAAAAGGAAGGAAGCAAGTAGGTGTGTTTGAAGATATTCCTGCAGATGTCTTGCTAGGGAATAATTTTGATAATGCAGTACCTTGTGTGCATGCAGTTACATGCAGTCAGGCTTAGAGACAGGCATGTGGGTCTGGTAGCCTGAAGGAAACTCAGACAGACCCCACACCTGAAGTCAGGGCCGGTGAGATGGCTATTTCAGGGAGGGAGCAAACCTGTAGCAGTGAGCCTGAATGTGAGCCACAGCTTCCCTTGGACAGAGTGACTACAAGGATAGGGGTGAGTGGTAGTACCCAGGCTGACAGTGAGGCACATCTGTCAGAGGATACCAAGCTTTCTGGGGAAAGGGATCTGGGAAGGGTCTCAAGAAAGAGTTGAGACAGAGTCAGCTTGAGGGAGATAAATAGGGAGGCATTTGGTTCTCAAGGAAAAGGGAAGTCTGTACACCAGATCAAAGGCTTACTATATAAAGGGTGGACACATGATGGAGGGCTAGAGGGTTAGGTAATATGGCAGTTGGTAGTGCCGAGAGCCTACTGTCTGGCACTAAGTGTACCAGGAGATGTATTATGCAAATTGGCCTGGGATTGCAAAATATATAACAGGGTTCTGCAAGATCTGTGAGCAATGCTAAAAAGTAGGCAAGGCAGGAGATAAGATCAAATCTCCTTTGATTCCTTTGCCTGCGATTGAGGAGAAATTTCAGAGGGTAGTGATGGATATTGTGGGCCTGTGAGCACTCCAAGTTCCACAGGGAAGAAGTATATCCTGAAGTGGTGGCTCTGATGTCCATTAGGGCAGAAAAGGTGGCAAATGCTTTGTTAGAGATTTTTAGCAGTGTAGGCTTCCTGAGAGAAATACTGAGTAAATTAGTCCTGCTGACTTGTCTGTAGGAGTGATGTGAGGTGAAGTACCTAAAGACCACCCCCAGACTAATGGTCTTGTGGGGAGGTAAAACTCTACACTAAAGACCATGCTACATGCATTTTCAGACCGGTTTAAGAGAGATTGGGACAAATATTTGCCTCATCTGCTGTTTGCATACAGAGAGGTACCCCAGGAATCCAGAGGTTTTTCACCCTTTGATTTGCTGTATGGGCATAGGATGAGATGTCCTTTAAATTTGGTTCATGATGAGTGGAATGGTGAGTGGGAGTTGCACAAGGAGTCTGTTGTGGCATATATCCCAAACATCAAGACAAGGCTTTAGAGCTCATGGGCTTGGCGTAGGAGAACCTGGCAGGAGCCTAACAGCAGAAAAATGTCTGCTACAATAGGAATGCTTGAGCATGAGAGTATGCTGTGGGAAGTAGGTTATGGTGCTCATTCCTGTCAGACACAGTAAGCTGCAGGCACCTTGTGAGGGACCCTTTGAAGTGGTAAGAAAGTTCAGTGATGTTAAGCACATGGTAAACCTGCTAGGTAGGAGGCAGGGGAAGAAACTGTACCATGTTAATATGAAGAAGCCTTACCATGATAGGAAAGACCTTGTGATGAGTATTTGCAGTGAGTGGCAGGAGGAGGCTGAGGGGAATCTATGGCTACATCGAGCCAGCCAGCAAAATTCCAAGTTACTAAGGTGGAGCCTAGGGTTGCAGGCATATGACATGACAGTGCAGCACCATAGTGAGGTCAGCAATGCCAATGCAGATGGGATCTCAAGACAGGGCATGGGTTAATGCATTCCCAGGCAGGCTCATTCATTTAACGCAACCTTTCTCCAGGCTCACTTGAGAAGCTAGCTTGCGTCTTCAAAGGGGGGAGATGTGTGATGATGTGGGGTATTGCCAGTTATGCTAGGAGAAGTAGGACATTGGATGTGTAACATATGACAGCATAGCTAGCTGGAGTTTTGTTAAGAATTATATGCTATTTGTATGTCAAACTGATTTGTACAGATACTCGTGTTGAAAATATAGTTATAAATTTGCTTGCATTAAAAATGTATAAACATGGTGTCCTGCTGAACAGAAAAGAAATATACATGTATAGGTGGCTGTACTTTTGTAACTGTGGAAATGAATACACTTTAACAGAGGATACCAGAAGAGAAGAGGTTAATCTCAGTCCAGCTAACTTTGAAAAATAGTTTGAAATGAAATTACCTGGTAGGCTATAATGATTGTATTTTATATTTCTGATTACAGGCAGAGATGAAATGTCTGTGAAAACAAGGACTAGAAATCCTTGTTCTATTTTCAGTAGCAGTGAACTAATTGCTACCCTGGAATGGTGGAAGTGTTGAAATGATTTTATTACTTAAAGAAGCTGCAACAGATCTTAGCAAAGCTCCATGTGTGTATTATTGGCACATATATGCGGGATTCTAGTTCAATTGCTAGGAAAGGAGGTAGTATGGGAACCAGAGTCAGATGACCAGATGTATGTGATGTTATTCTGTAATTCAGAGCTAAAATTATGTTTTAATATGAGATGAGACTGAAGTGTCTGGGCAGTCTGTCTTTGAAACCTGACAAAGAAGGAAGACCAAACACCTACTTCATCTTGCCTTGCTCTAGTAACTAATCAGCGGATAGTAATTTCTTAGATCAGTCAGTAAAATATAGTGAGATTAACTAAGTACTGTTTTTCTGTATTTGTGTGAATCTTTCCATCTGTGATATACTTAATATTTCCTCTGAATGAAATTATGATGTTTATTGTTAATAGATATTTAGTATTTTCATTTTATTTTATTATTTATTATTAAATATATTTAAACTTCTCATTGTGGCTGGTCATTAAAAGAATATTTTAAGCTTTGAGAGTACTTATATTTACTTAGTGATACTGTGGCCACTACTGAAAGGCTTACTGCATTGGTCAAAACACTACCATTTGTATTAATATTAATTTCACTCAGTATAATTGGGTACTGTTGTAAGGGCCTTGGAGTAGCTGACTGTGTGTGTCTGATGGCAGTAACTATGTTATAGTCTGCACAGAGTGGCAAAGCTAGTAAATCTGTGCCAGCCTTTCCCAGGTGTGGGTGTGTGTGTGTGTGTGTGTGTGTGTGTGTGTGTGTGTGTGTGTGTGTGTGTGTGTGTGTGTGTGTGTTCTCAAAGAGTGTGTGTGTCAGCTACTTGAAGGAAGGGCACAGAGCACTGGTTTCACAAAGACGGTGTTGGAGGAGTTGGCTTGGGCACTCGGCTGAGCACTCAACTCCTCAGCTGTGCCAGTGTGGAGTCTTATTAGGGGCCAGAAGATAGATATAGGGAAATCCAGACCCCTGACTGAGTGTGTTCCCTGTGTGCTCTTAAGGGAAATTGTGTTTGATGCAGAGAGCTGCATCTGGAAATATTGTATGTATCTATTATTGTTCAAAGTAAATGTCCCTCATTGGTGTGAGTGGTGAGGATTCAAGCTCCTTGATTACTGGCCCAGAGGGGGGACATCACAGTTATTGGTTGTGAAACATGGTTAAAGATCAATGACTGGAAACAAGTTCTTTCAAGGTATAAATGTTTTTACTGTAACAGACATTCCAACAAAAAATCAGGTGGAAGTGTTATGATAGGGATTAAAAATTGTTATGAGACCTCTGATTATTACATGTTCAATGATAACATCAATACTATAGATTGTGCAACTGGGAAAATTAAGACAATCCTGGAACATACGAGACATTGTGTTCCTAACAAAATTACTGTTACTTCATGTCAAGTTTTACCACCACTCAAGTGCAGTTATCAAGGGATTATAAGTGTTAATTTGTTACTAGATAATTCTGCAAAACTGAAATCTAAAGAAATGCACAGAAGTTTAATTACAGACTTGTAAGCAAAACAGTCACTATGTAAAACAAACTGCAGTGATGCGTTCATTGGAGAAACTGCAGAAAGAATGTGGAAGGGTTTGGAAGAGAAATTGTTTGAATGCAAAAAAAAAAAGTGTTCAACATCTGGATCTAGGCATACAATGTCAGGTGGGATATATTTCCACAAGAACAAGATACCTGATTAAGGTGATGGAAAAAACATATAAGAAATGGAAAACAATTTGAACTACAACCATTTTATAGATACGTAAGATGTGGAAGGAGTAAAGACATACACATTTTTAAATTGTTTGTAGATTCTAATTTTTTTTATACACAACAGATTATAGATACATTTAAAAATGTTATGCAAAACAGTTTGGCTCCACAAAGGGGGTTATAAGTTGTTCTAGTAATATACAGATAATCTCAGAACCTGGAACCAAAGTAGATTATATTGAAAAAGACCTATGCAAATTGGATCCAAAGAAAGCACTGGGAGGAGATGGAATAAATAATAATGAGCTGAGGACACTTAAGCAAGAACTTATATACCATTATATCTATTATTGACTAGGTCATATAAATATGGGGAGATTCATCAAGATTGAAAACATGCACTTTTTAAATATGGGGAGATTCATCAAGATTGAAAACATGCACTTTTTAAATATGGGGAGATTCATCAAGATTGAAAACATGCACTTTTTAAATATGGGGAGATTCATCAAGATTGAAAACAAGCACATTTTAAATCTATCTTTAAGGGAAAGGGAAGTAGGACAAAACCAGATTCATATAGACCCTAAGTCTACTTCCATGTTGTGGAAAAATAATGGAGAAAATTATATTCAATAAGCTATTGTCAGAACTGGAAAAGTTAGGACTTGAAACCATATATCAGCATGCATATCTTGAAAACTGATCTTTTACTACCTGTAACATGATGATCTATAACAATATGATAACAGCTTTGAATGAAAAATTGTGCTGTGTGATGTAATTTATATAGATTTTAACGTCAACATTTGACAGAGGCATACACAAAACACTGATCAATACGTTACATTAACTAGGTACTGATTGACTCTTGATAAGATATATATCTGCATGGCTTACAAATAGGGCATGACAAGTATCATACAGCAAGTAGACAGGTGAAATTGTTAGTTACAGTCAGGATGCCCCACAGGGCTTTGTCCTAGGCCTTTACTTATTTAGATTGCATCTTTCAGACCTATCTTTTTCATCTGAGGTTTTCCAAAGTCTATATGCAGATGACCTGAAATTGCTTGAACTGATTACAGATGTTACAGATAGGAGATGTCTACAAAAGAACTTGACTAAATTGACCATTTAGGCACAGGAGAATAATAATACATAATAAACTAAGCATATGCGATTTGGGAGACATACACTGAAAGGTAAATGCTTAATACAACACACTGTGATAGAAACTGTAGATTCCTTTAAGAACCTGAGTATATGAGTTGATCCAGCTTTGAGTTTTTCTAATCATATCAACCAATTGGTTAATGATAGTTATAGATTTATATGTTGCAATAAAAATTTTATAAAGGCTAGGAATCAGAAATGAAGGAATTGTTTGTTAATTTGCAAACTTCAGTATAGAATAACAATGTAGAAACCGTATAAAGAAACAAGCATGACTAAACTACAGCATACATATAGCAAGAGCATCAATGGATGTGAAAATTTAAGTTATTATGATAGACTAAAATATCTGAACTTGTTCAGTGTCTCTTACAGATACTTTAGAGGGGATCTTATTTCAGGTATATAGGGCATTTACAGACAACTATCTCTGGGAATGTTTGGGGTTATCAAAAAGTCGCCTTGTCGCCAGTCGCCCTGCTGGACAGGGGTCCAGGAAAGTAAATAATGTGGGAAGAAATAGCCAGGGAATTGTTATGGCTAGGCTTGTATAGGCCCTAGGGCTGATAGCCTAGTACCAACCTATGAAGTAGTACAGAATCATCAAACACCCTATGTAGAAGATTCTGTAAGAATGAGAAGTGTAGTAACAGTTTCCCTGAGAGAGCAGCTGATGCATGGAACAGACTACCAAACTGCATTAAAGCAAGCAATAGTTTAGATATTTTTAAGAACAGCCTGGACACTTATTATGGGAACACCTGTTTTAGAATACTGGCAGGCGAGAAGTGCATTAATACCTGTGCTTGAATAATTTGTATGTATGTATGTATGTATGTATGTATGTATGTTAGTTATCTGTGGTATTAATAGTTAATAAACAACATTTAGTAGTTTAGCCTTCGTTTTAGTTATGGGCTCAATTCCTAGATACTGTCAGTCAAAGTTTGAAATTTATTTGCCTTACCAACTCATTATGTCCCATTTTATACCACTTAATGTTTTACCAGCCATCATTATTACCACCGTGACAGATTTTGTGTCATTTCATATCAATTTGTCAAATACTATATGCATGATTACCATCCACTATAACAGAGAGCAGAGTTAGAATTGACAATATATCCTTTGAAATATAATTCATATATCATCACCACGGAGCATTTGAAGATTTTGAAGATTTCAATGTGGAACATATGTAAATGGCTAGGTCTCACTGCCGTACTTCACAGTGTATTTTGAAGGCATTATACCTAATTTATCTGCCGGTTCATTTGTGTGAATTCAGTTGAACAAATGCTCAGAAAGGTTCTCAGTTGTTGCACATAAACTGGTACAGGTGAGATCTGAACTGGGGGTCAGTTCACTGCCTTATATGTAGGTAACCTTATGAAGACGTATTCTGAGTGGTGTCAAGAAGAGTCCAGGATCTTTGTGGCACTGCTTGTAATGTTCTACAGCCTTAAGCTTCTGCAGGAGGACTATTCTGGGTCTCAGTACAAGGCTGGAGTTTGGAAAGGCTTGGCCAAGGCTATCACCAGTGTAACTGGCATTCCACATACCGATGAACAATGTTGTCAGCATAATATTGGCATGAAGCAGTGCAAGCAGGATCTCTTGAGCTTATGGGAGGCATAATTTAGAACTGCACAGCACCCCAAGTTGTGTAAGTATAGTGCCCCATCATCAGACAATACAATACCATGGATTGGCCAGACAATGCACTTATTCATTGTGCTTCTTATTTTTCTGTGCTGAGTACTGTACAGCTGCTGAAGATATACCTAAGCACAAGAAGGCACATCAGGAATGATTGGGATGTCTCAGAGAGCCAGTGGGTAAGTACGTCTCAGGTATGAATGCAAGCAAGATCATAATACAAATGAAGTAGTAAATATTTCCAAATTTCAGGACATCATGCCATATAAGCATACATGTATGCTTTAATAATTCTTGATGATTCTATTAGGCAATGTGTAACTCAGTTTAGCTATGTTGGGGTTTAATTTCCAACAGCATCAATTAGTTTTCATGCAGTATAATATGCAAAATCTATTTTCCTGCAATATTAAATAAATTTAAACTTTCTGGTTTTGTAAATGGATGTCTTTACTGGGAATGCATATGTCATACATGTCATACTCACCTAACTGTTTGCATAATGTGTATAATAGTAATGATATTGAGAGTCTGAGTGGAAACGTTGCTGCTGCAAAACAAATGACCATCAGCAAAGGGCACTAGACCAAGCACTGGGAATCAGACCACCATACCTCCACAGGTGGCTGTCATGGCACCATCACAGTCAGCATAGATACTCAACAAATCTGTGTCAAAGCCTGCTAGTGTTGCCTCCACAGCTCCTGTACTCCATGCCCAAATATGTCAGGTAGCTATGCCCTGGGAAATAGTTTCCCTCCAAGAATAGTAGCAGTGGAGGTGGCAATGTCATTACCTGTCAGAAGCAGACAGGACAGATAGAGGACATTATCAAGAAGGGCCCCGGTGCCCAAATTGGCAGAGCAGAAAAAGTCCTGTGTCAAAGTGATGACAGTTCTGAGGGAGAGCACTAGATTCTCACTGAGCTCATGCTGGATGCAGATGTATCACTTATATTCCCTACCTAACTCCAGTCATGGTGTTCCTCAAACATGTGTGTCCATCATCATCTATCTGTTTTGTATGTCTGCAACTTCTACCTAACCAACCTTCTTATGCCTTTCTAGCTTTCACAACAATCCTTTCTGTCTACAAAAAGAATAAAAAATGTGCACCTGGCACACAAGAAAAGCTCCAAACATACCTCTCCAGTTTGCTTCTGCTTCTGCTTGATACAATATATTTGGTTTAATTGGCCATACAACATTAATCAGTTGATGTCACTCAGCCCTGATATGGCCCAAATTTTTCAAATTCTTGGTCCATATATACATTTGTCTTGTAAAGAAGTGGATAGCTATGGTGTTCTCCAACAGCATCCTACACATTCCTTTATTCTTGCCTCATGTTTTACTCACTGCTTGCCTCCATTTTCACCACTGTCCAATCCAGCCCTTTTTTGCATTTTTAATCTGGTCAAAAAATAGAATCACACACAATACATATAACCAGAGATGGTTCATTAAACAAAAAAAACTTCAATTTTTTACCTCAGTATTCGTGCAACACTTGGCATTGTGCACCAATGCTAAATGCTGGTAAATAACATTTCACATGCTGTGGCAAAAACTGAACATTTTGCCTCTGTCCAATCTAATAGTTATCATCACACAAATGTGCAACCATGCTGCTATATTGAAATTAAGACTGACAGCAGTATTATGAGACAGTTACTCTTACATATTTATTTGGCTGATGGATGTAATGTTCATATTATGGGATGTTACAGTTGGCAGTAATGTGATGAAACCTCATGCCTGCATTCTCCCTTGCTTCACTGTTTTGTTATTTCCCCTTCAAATGTATGATTTTAACTTTGTAAACTCTTGAATTCCTATATCATGTGCTCAGATAATGCTCAGGGTTATAGGCTGTTTTTCATATAGTGTCAAGAGTTCAAATCCAGAAGTGTGTCAACTGTTATTTCATCTTTTTTCATATTAATATTGTGTGTGAAAGTGCTAGCTACATAGGATATTAACCTACCATTATCCTGCTTATGTCATAATCAGGTTTTTACTCTCCTAACCCTGGTTCTTCCATATTGCTGACATTTGTTGTACAGAACATTTCAGAATCATTATGAAGACAAGCCTCATTAACACACCGCAACTTGACTAGAAATGGCCCATAAGCAAAAATGTTTTGTCTCTCGTGACTTATCCCTATCTCCCTCTATTTCCCTCTTCTGTGCCATCACTCTTTGCCCATAGTATTTGAATAATGTCTGTCACTGATAAGCAATTGAAAATTATGGCAAATAGCTCACGCCTTATGGTACAAACTGATGACTGCTTGCCTTCAGCTGCATTAGTCTGCTGCTCCTTGCGCTACAGTGCTTATTATTGCTGTGCTATGGGAGACAGACGGACAACATTATGATTAGATGATTATTATTATATGTTGAACATGCTGCAGTGTTGAATGCTCCCCATATGTGATGTTTCAATTCTAACTACTGTTATGAAGTATGCTGCACTCAACCTTCATTACTTCATAGTGGTTCCAAACTCCTTTCAAAGGTGTGTGTTTCAGCATCTGACATTTGACTAAATATGCAGTGTGATTGGCTAATGATCACATCTATAGACTGTCAATTCATATTGTCAAGTATTTCAATCCAGCATCAAGTCTAAAATTATGAGAATTATCATTTCTCATTAAACGTTGCCCTATGAACTCATGCATACATCTGCAACTCCAACAGCCATAACATGTTTGGTTCTTTAAGTCTTTCAAAATCAGCCTGAACTTGCTCATATCTTCCCAGCAATAAATGCATGACATTTGGTATTTTGTCAAATCAAGGCTTTATGGGGTAACAATTTTACTACACTATATACATTTTAAATTTATTACTACCATTCACACAGAAGGTGATAGGATTGATTGTTTTGTATTTACTATGGATTTTCAGAAGTCTTTTTAAGCATACACATAGAAGCAAGTTATCACGTAGTGACTACAATATTCAGTGATGCCATACTAACGAACAGAATTGCAAAAGGAAGAGTACAACATGCCTTAAATGTATGGCCTGTCAACAGCTATGAGGACAGTGTAAGTATGCACCTGTATTGCGCATATAATAAGTAGTGCAGTTATCATGACAAATGTGTAAATCATGTCTCAGAAAGCATTAACATAACATACCTGCTCTGAACTGTATCAGATTAAGAACTGTCTGTATGTCTGTATACCATATTTGCACAATGGTATCTTTGGAGTACTATAGACCACTGTTAATTCCCATTCTAAGTTCAAAATTCCCAAAAATAATTACGCATATGATAATACTTTACCATCAGTTGTGCAAATGAGCTTGTCAGCTGTGCACTTCAGGAAGTGATTTTTACAAAAGGAAAGTAATGCCAGTATAGTACCTGTGTATGTTGTAATGGACTGTTGTACTCAAGATATCATGAGCTCACTGTGATGCTGTCTAAACACTACTCAATGTAAATTTATGTTTGCACTCTAAGACATAAGACTTGCAAATGATGTACAGTGGTTTGGGACCTTTGCACACATATTTGTTGAGTGATATTAAAAAGTGAACTTTCATATGTCTGACCTGCATGTTTGAATTTACACTGCATATTGTCCAAGCATGAGGATATATTGAAATTGACACATCAGATCATTAGTTGCTTACAGTCATCCTGAGCTAAACTTTCAGGACTGCAAGTGTGATTATCTTCAATACATCATATTCTAAAACAGCTAAAAGTCACTCACAGTACTGTAATGTACATGAATGACAGGACATATAACTTATCTGAGCAGCATGCAATTACTTGTGTTCAAGACATTGCTGTTTTTAACTGCTTGTTAAGACACATTCCTTTACACCGAGACCTCTGATGCACACAGTCTTCTCAGCAACACACTTATGTGGTGATCCTTACAAATGTGCAGTATCTCCCTTTTAAAGCCAGACTTCTCCAGTTGAGATTGTAACCGATGAAATGTACTCTAGGTTGAGTACTTAGCTGTTTGAATACAATAGTAACTGACTAGCATGATCTTATGTTATCATTCAGTGACTCAGTATTTCTTTGTCTTGAAACAATACCATTTGTTACAAACTTTTTGAGAAACTGTCTTGTTGTAAAATGCTGTCACAAGCAGAGTCCAGAGAATCACTCCATAGTTAATCAGCTTGACTATTCTGTAGCTCTTTTGCATCAAACAACTTCATTACCTCAGTGACTAACCTGAATGAAAGGAATTCCACAACTTCAACAATACAATTCCCCAAATCCTCATCTCCAGTTCATGCTCATCCTTAGACCCAAGCATATTCTTCATCATCAAAGTAAAGTAACACAACAGAGTGGAAGGGGTTGCTTTATTAAAAACATCATAAAGAAGTTGTTTCCTTTACATGCCATACAGTTCACGAAAAATAAGAAGAGAACAGGTCAGAATTTGTACAGATCAGTACACATTATCAACTCTTATAACTACACTTGTTTGTTCTTCTTTTGGCTTTTCCCGGTTAGGGGTCGCCACAGCGGAACTCTGGTCCGCTGATGATTGGCAGTAGATTTTTATGGCGCCGAGGTGCCAGCTCAACGTCCAACCTTCAACGAAGGCACGCCCATTTACAGGGAGGACATGCACACTCCACACAGAAGGCGGTCCAGCCGAGAAGTGAATGGGAGAACCTCTTGCTGTGAGGCGACAATGCTACCGCTGCACCACCGTGCCTTATAACTACACTAAAGATCCAAAATAATAATAATAATAATAATAATAATAATAATAATAATAATAATAAATTGGTTTATTTGAAAAGTAAGATGAGAAAGTAACCCAATTTTGTTTTGCACAACAGTATTCACACTGCATTATGAATTCTATTAAATTAAATACAAGGTTCACAATCATTTAATGTACCACACAGTCTCAGTATCAAACAGACCCTCTAGCAACAGGCTGTAAAATAATGGTCATAGCTGCATTTTTTGGCTAAGCTTTTCTTTCAGCTCCACACATTTTTCAGCTGTTTACACAATAAATCTGACTATACAGTTTTAGGATTCACAATTTTTTTTCTGCAGTGTTCCTATGGTACCTCACAATGATCACCGGACTTGAGGAACAAACTTCATGATTTTTCACCCAACCTTGGACAATATTTTTTAGTCCTCAAGTTTAGGTTAGGGGGTGCAGTAGGCTGGGGAGTAGCAGAGCATTAGTTGACTACTTCTGTTATGGTTAGGACCCAGAGCTACTGTGCTTCTACAAACAATGTGTGTGTGTGTGTGTGTGTGTGTGTGTGTGTGTGTGTGTGTGTGTGTGTGTGTGTGTGTGTGTGTGTGTGTGTGTGTGTGTGCGTGTGTGTGTGTGCCTGTCTGTCTGGCTATAATTCTAGGAAGGACTGGCTTCACCCACACATCGGATGTGGACACTGCCACTGATGAGTCCATTTATTGACGTATAATTTATCTCATCCTTGTAGTAAGCCTTGACTTGTGGCATCAGGAAATGATAACATGCTCTCTGGTCTGTGGACATAGTAAAGCATGAATCTGAATCTGGCATTCTCTAAGTATTCTACATCTGTTTGCTTCTCCAGTCAAAGGGATGTTGTGCATAAATACTGATGTGCAAGATTTTGAGTCAGAGACAAATCACACCTCTCGTTCAATTAATTTCAAGCTACACATATGCCTTGAAGCATTATGATGATTTCATGCCTTCAAATACACTCTGTCTCAGCATTGTAGTAAGACATCTCCTTTGGCACATAAAGTGAATATAATATTCTGTAGTTTGTGTACTTAGAAAGATAGGTGTTCAAAACCAGCAGTGACTGAGCAGTATGGTTTGGCGGGTTCCCCTTTATAATCTCAAAATATTGAAATCTCAACTTTATATAGGACTTTATTTATTTATTTAGGGCTGTGCCCCCCACCCCCCACTTATATATACTAACTCCGAGACTGCACAAACAGGATAAGACAGCAAACTCACACCCAGACATTCTACAGTCCCTCACGTGCACGTGCGCGCACACACACACACACACACACACACACACACACACACACACACACACACACACACACACACACACACAAACAGCAACACATCCAACACTTACAAACTCATACACTCACCTACCTGCCCTAACCCACATGTACAACTTACAAACACACACACACATACATTCAAACTCATACCCAAAACCCTTACAAAAGACTCACTCACCTTAAATCGCATCCAAATCTACACATGACACCGTACACCATCCACATACAACACTGCACATAAAGAAGTGTAAAGCCATAACCGCAAATTTGAGATATTTGAATTCACGATTATGCATTTTCGCTATTCTAACAATTCGTCTTTATGGTCTCAGGATACTGAAATTCGAAATTTCAGTATTTCGAGATTATAAAGGGGAACCAGTTTTGTAAGACTCTAGTGCTCAGGATGAATCACATTCACCCAAGTTGTAATGTACACAATTGCAAAGGAAGAGGGCTCTTCCATTACGTTTAGCCCAGACAACTTTTTTGCTCTACAGTGATGTCATCATAGCTCTCAAAATGTTAGCATAACAAATCTGGATAAAGCCAGAATAATGGTGGGACAAAGTCCCCAAAAATAGGAGCACATTTTAAATATTGCTGTTATAAACTTAGAAAGTTGTTAGAATAAAAGGCCTTGTGCTAACCATGCATTTTCTGAATGATATGCATTCTGAAAATCAAATGCCTGTCATTATTTAGTGAATTAAGTTCTCACTGATTGCTACAAAAGTCCAGAAAATCACAACTTTTATGAGGAGCAGAGCAAACATATGAGGTAAAAATCTCAGCATTCTGCAGAAATCTGGACCGTTGAAAGGTATGGATGTTATGCCTTCAAATATGCTTTGCCTCACAGTAAGTAGTGTTAAGACCTTGCCTGTGGCATGTGCAGTTAATCCATAGTTCTTTAGGTTGTAGACTTACCTAGGCTGCTGTAAAACTCCAGCAAATGACAACGTAATGGGAGTGTAGTGACATGACACATACAACAGTGTATCAATGCATTTCCCTTTTAGTTCTAATAAAGATCAATCCCAACATTGAGGATTCCTTGCTAGTCAAATAGGTATTTTGTGATGCTTGTGGTGAGAGTTCTTTTGTGGTGCATGCAGTTAATGCTGACTTCTGTAGCATGTGTACCCAGATAGGCATTGGCTCAAATCTGGGAATGTATATGTGCAAAACAATACTGATGGACAAGAGTCTTATCCAACAAATAGTGAACTGGCAAAATCACATTTATGTGAACAGTAACATTGTTACTTCCTTTTGATCCTTTAGAATAATATGTATTGGATAAATGACCATCAAAAATCTTTCTTACTTTATTTATTTATTTATTTTATTTTATTTTACATTTGTTTACCAGGAAAGTCCAACTGGAACAAGGTCCATTTACAGCGGAGGCCCAGGGAGAAAAGCTCCATAACATAACAACAATTACAACAAATAAGAAAATTAAAGGAAATTTCTGTACAGTGGCATATATACAGTCAAGGAGATATATTGTACACAGTTTGAACTTAAGCAAGCATGGTATATTCATAGTAAGCCTTGGATGTCGCTATTGGTGGAACAAAGCACAAAAGGTGAAAGAATGCAACCAAGAAAATGTATGCTATTCTGCAGGTGTATCACAGTGTGCAACAGTTTGTAGGCTAGTAGTCCCTGAAAGGGCATATTTGAGTAGTACAAATTAGCTGAGGTAAGCAGTGAGGAGATGGGTGGAAGATTTGGAGGAGAGCAGGAAAGCTTTTATGTGATACAAGGACAGAGCCATGAATGCAAGAGGTGTGACTTAAGTGTCTTCTTGAAACGTGAGATGGGTGGTGCTGAGGAGATATTTTGGGGGAGGCTATTCCATTCCTTAGCAATGATGTGAGAGAAAAGACTCTTTCCTGCAGTGTTATTGGCTTTAGTTATGCAGAGCATGGTTTTGTTGTATGAGCGTAGAGGGCGATTTTCTGAATATTGGTCTAGTAGTTGGTTTAGGGCTCGGGTTTTCCTGAGGGTTCCTTATTATGTTGAAGGTGAGGACTAACTGGTGATAAGTAATTAGCTGAGGGAGTTCTAACCACTGTAGTTGCTTTAGGGCAAGACAGTGATGGCTTCTAAAAGTAGAGTTATTTGCGAATTTTGCAATTTTATTGTAACATGACTCTAGTTTGTTTATGTCCGTTTTCTTATGTGAATTAAGATTGGTGATGCATACATTAAGGTAGACAAGAGGTGGGTTTGGGCTAGGGAAATTCTTGCTTGGTCTGATAAGAACTGTTTGTGTTTATATAAGGTTCCTAATTTCTTATGTACCTTTGTGATGGTTTGTGAGATATGAACATTAAAGTTTAGATCCTTATCTATTTCAACCCCGAGTAGCTTAGTATGGGGGGAGGGGGATATTGTGGTCCCATTTTTGGTGGTGATGGTGACAGTAGAAGGTGTGGTTTTGGATTTATTGGGGGTGAAAAGGAGTAATTTGGTTTTGTTGGGGTTTAGGATAAGTTGGATATCAGTAATCCATTGTTCCACAGAGCAGAAGGATTCTTGGGTAAATTTTTGAAGAGTGGTTATAAATGGGGCTGAGCAGATTAGGATGGAGTCATCTGCATACTGTATAAGAGATGCACGCAGGGTGGAAGTATGTAGCTTGCTGGTGAAACTGGTGGATAGTAGAGGACCCAGTATTTATCCTTGTGGCTCGACTATAGTAGTTGGTAATAGAGGTGATAGTGCACCCTGCCATTTTACTGATTGTTTTCTATCAGAGACATAGTTTTTGAACCATGAGGTAGTGGAGGGGGCAAAGGATAAGGTTTCCAGAGTGTCTAAATGCAGGTTATGGGAGACCATATCAAATGCTTTTGATAGATCTAAGAATATGGCTGATACAAAGTTGTTGTTTCTGAGTTGGTTAATCTGATTGGTAAAGGAGAGAAGAGCAGTTGTTGTACTATGGTTCGGCCGGAAACCATGCTGTGTTGGGGAGAAGAGGTTATGTCAGGTTAAGAAGTGCATTACCTGGGTGTGAATTCATTTTTCCAGAAGCTTGCAAAGGGGGGATAGGATAGTAATAGGTCGGTAGTTTGATAGATCGCAGGAGTTACCTCCTTTGTGTAGGGGAATAATATATGACACTTTCCATAATTGGGGTATATAGGTTTCTTGTAGAGAGCAGTTTATAAGAATTGAGATAGGGTAGGCTAGTGACTCTGTAGCTAGTTTTAGAAAATTAGTGGGTAGGCCATCTGCTGCAAGATTGGTGGGTTTTAGTTTAGAGAGTAGTTTTCTAACTGTGAAGGGTGGTACAGGTGAGGGTGTTTTTTTTTGTGACACCCTCCATTTCCATCTCATATGGCATTTACAGTTAATACACAGCTCTGTAGACTGTGGAGCATGACAGGCAAGGTTTTGATTCTGGTGCAGTATATCTATGTGCTAACTGTGAGAGGCAGGAGTGGCTTGTGCAAAGACTGGAAATAAGGCACTGCAAGAAGGCCACTTTTGTTAAGGTCTCAGACTGCATGTTAGGGAAGCCATGACTATTCCAATAGGATACTGATGTAATCCCTTCAAGTGTGTTCATGACTCATCCATGTTAGGAAAGCCATAACCATTCCAATAGGATACTAATGTAATCCTGTCCAGTATGTTCTTCTTGATTCATCAAATATGCTCCATTTTATTGCTTCAGTGGTTAATACACCTCTCACTGAGGTCTGACCTCATGCATATGCTTGAGTCTGGCAAGATGCAACTGCTGCGGATGCCAAAGAATGCTCATAAGCATTCTTTAGTTACCTCAAAATACTGATCTGTAATGCATGACTTAATGAAAACATTTATGCATACATTTTATTATTTTGTTCACAATATAGGTCTTTAAAGGAAAAAGGACTTATTTATCATTTCTTGATATGTGCCATGCTTCAAACTTGTCACAAAATGTGAGTGGACCTGTGTTATGATATTTTCTTGTGGTTTTGTGGTGTGTAGTTGATGTTATTGCAGCTGTTGCTGTACTTCTTTATGAGTATGTCCACTATAGTGATGTAGTAGATGTGTGACATTTAACAAAAAGAACATTAAGTAATCAATATCATGAGATAGTTCTTGTCATTTGTTCTTTGTCAGAATGAAAGAGAATTACCCTCTGTGAAGTTGTTTCTGCAAATATCTATACCAAGAAGTTATTGACGCACATGTGAAGGATAACAGCATTTGTTACAGGCTAGGGTACAGTCAGTACATGTGAAATGTAAATCTTCAACAGGTCACTTGCTAATACACATGAATGTTTTACTGGTTGTGATTTATGTTACTGAACTGTCGTAAAGGTATTACTAACGTGTTTAGCAAGGCTAACTTCAGGAATAATTGAGTTGTACAATATGGTGCTATACTGCCTTCACAGCTGCACTTTGACAGACTCTTCTATTTCATTGTGGATGTTGTGGCAGTTGCAGCAGGAAAGGCACACATTATATGACTGATTACACTCCCACAAATGCATCGTACTCAGTTAATTACAACATGAAAGTTGATACATCTCACCTGTAGCTGATGTCATTATACAATAATGCTGGCAAGTAAGACGGTTTGGCCTAAGTCTTGTATGGGCTGGCTATCCATTTGTTTTTTTACACATGAATAAATCCTATGGATAGTGACATACTGACATTCCTAGAGACCCAAACCAGTTGTCATGGGACTGAATATTTAAGAGCTTTGTCTTGATTTATGTGTATGCATGTTAGCATGTTAACAAATATCACATGGTCATTGCATTTATTTTACAAACAAGTACAGCTCATATCTGCTACAGTTAAACAACTATAAGTATGAATAGCAGAAAAGTATACTGTTAATATGCTGGTCAAAGTGACAGTTGCACATATGTGTTGTGTCCTTCTGGATTGCAGTACATAGAAACATATTCAGCATGTATGAACTGTCACACTCCCTACCATTCACAACATGCGGGTTGCTGTCACAAATTCCTTTTTTCCAGAATTAATAATACTATTGTAATGATTTCACAGGTGTCCATGATTCTTCCCTTTGTGTCCTCTTATAACCGGTTTGCACATTGCCATTACAGCTTCATTATCAGTTTCTTCATACACATAAGGCAATGAAAAGGTTACAATCCTGCAACATCTATGCATATTCTGTCATCACTGATATGTGGGTAAATTCTTTTCTTTGATTACTCACATGGTATACATCATAATGGCACAATAGGCCCATACATGTGCTTGTCAGGCATAGCTAAGCATACTCAGTGTTCTCCTGTGAGTGTACATCTTTCTGAGCATGTCTCAGAAAATGTCTAGGGAAAAAGTACATAATTTTTTATGACTGTTTAAACTATTGTGTAATATACATTCCTGTACAGCACATGATTTGATAACACAATTTTAACTTTAAAATAGCCATTTTATGTTTACAAGTGCCAGCAAGTGACAATAAATGGTCAGGGCAGCAGTTTGAGAGCTGAGTATATTTTTTTAATGATAGGTGAGTAGTGATGGGGGCAACAGCATGTTTGTTACAACATATAACTGGATATGCAACTAATGTGCATTACCTGCAGTGTATGACATATCCCCTAATGTCTCTAATTTCCATGCCACTATCTCACCTATGCATCTTAACTTCATTTTACATGTATCACATTTACTGCCTTTGTTACAATGTAGTGGTGTCCGTCTCACATCCATTTGTCAGCATTTACTTTTTATTATGCAAATGTGTTGCTAAGTGGACATGATTGCTTACATAATTATCAATAATGTTTATTTAGTGCAGTTTATACATTAATCTTCTTATATATAAATACATATTAGTTGTTAAGCTCCCCTGTCTTTTAATTATGTACTTCAAGCTGCTCTTACCTTCTCTTGTGCTGTCCACACATGCTCACTTACTGTGCTTGAGTTTATTTACAATCTGTTGTCAAACTGTGTGCTCAAGCCTCTTTGCACCTCATCATGGCCACTAGCAGGTGTTCTGGCCATGAAGAGATGCTGCTTAACATGCAGGTCTGCTTAGAGACTTGCATATTTGATTAGCATGATGCTGCTGATCTTGCTAACATGAATGAAAAGTGTAGGCTTAGCGTGACATGTACATGCATGTTAATGAATCCCCAGGATTACCTGTTATTTCTATTTGATTACAATATATGCAGAACCTATCACACACTCTCTTAAATAACATAGTCCCATTTCAAAGAAATTTGTTGATCAATAGTCTCCATAAACAAATCCTGGCACATCCCAACACACTAAAATCTTGACCTTCTTTAACTTATGGCATCAAATCCTCATTTTTCAATCCTTCCCAAGGATTAATATGATACAAATTTAACTTCACCTCATGATACCATTCTTTCATATTATTCTTATTTTTGGTATTTATTTAACATAATGATCTTTTTCTGGTACTCTTTAATTTCTTCATTCAGATTTTTTCCTTTTTTCCTGCTTTGACTTTATCATATAAAATACCCCATATTTAACTTGAAGTATGTTTGTGATCAAGCTATTTTATTTCTATCTTTCTATATCTCAACACCCAATATAAGTGCAAATATGGCATATGTACAATTGGCAGTATTAATCCTAACCCTCATTTTCCTTCTTCCAGGTAAAGAAGCCCCCGTTTTAATGGGTTCAGTCTTGGTCCCCATATGATACTAAACACCAGCTGCATTATTTCTGTTTCTTTTTCACTTGGACACATATAAACTTTTCTTAAATAACCCATCCTACTAAAAATGTCATACTTTTTTAAATGATAACCTAAATATTTCCAGAAATTACTTATTCCTTTTATTTTTTATATCACTGCCTCCCAATATTTCTTTATTTCTTCCATTTTATCAAACAATATTCCAAATAACCTCATTTTTGTCAGAAAATGAAGTACCTTTAATTTTAGTTACATCACCTAAATCCTTATTTTCTCTTTATTCAATTGACATCCTACTTTCTTTAAAGTAACACTCAGTAATATCACTATTTTTTCATCCAGCTCTCATTTCATGTAATAACTATAACATTATCAGTATATAATAAAAAATATGAATCTTAACACAATTCAGTATGTTATATGCCACGTCACCCAACATATATACCATTTCTAACACAAACAGGATTCATCTTAAAAGAAAATAATTCACTGCACATAGGCACCCTGACTTACATCTCTCTTCACAGACACCTGCTCAGTAAATCATCCAGTAACCATTAGTCTAACCATTGTGTTATTATATGCCATCTTTAATAAGCTCATTATTTTTCCTGTAAGCTCATATTGCATGAACATTTCCCATAAACATTTATAACTCACATTATCAGCTGCTTTACTTACATCTCCCACCACTAACTTGGAACCACTCCCTCCATGCTGCCTCCTTTTTAATAGCTCATGACTTCTGCCTTACAGTCCATAAATATTAGGTAACATTACTTCATGCATAACCTTCTCACACCTTATTTCTAATATTGTCATTAATATTTTATAGTCTGTATTTTTCAATGTAATCAATCTCCATTTTTGTAACATTTTTTTCACATTTTTCATTAATATTTTATAGTCTGCATTTTTCAATGTAATCAATCTCCATTTTTGTAACATTTTTTTTAACATTTTTGTTTTAAAGTATGCAAGCAATAGAAACATCCATCAAGTAGGCTAAACACCCATTCCACTGTATTTACATTATGTTGTTCACCATGTGCTGCATTATAGGCCATTTCCTCCCATGGTCTAGAATTGTGGAAATAGGTCATCAACCAGGGATGTAGAACATATCTGACACTACCTACATCACATAACAAACAGCATATTTTATGTGGCCTGCTCTCTGCTTGCATGGCATAGACCTGTCTATCTAGACTGCATGGACACATATAGATGGGACTAGCTTGTGTAGGCACCTGACAACTAGATGCTGTTGTAGGAATCCCTCTCTTAGGATAATGGGATATAGTTTGGGCATGTGCCAGATGTGTGAATCATAAGAAATGCTGACACACAGCACAATGCCATATGCTTTACAGACACTGTGTCAGTTAAAGGAGTAGAAGCTCTTCCTGTTGTTGAGCTGAATTACCTCTGGACTGGATGAGGCATGGATGACAATGTGCATGCAAGCAATGACTGCCAAGGCCTCAGGAAATGAACAGTGTTGTAAAATGCCTCCATTGTAGTGGCTCTCTCCTTGGAAGTCTTTGAGAATGGGATAGGCTCCTATGCATACTGCAGAATTTCAGAATTTGGAAGACATGCAATATCCCTAACATGTCCCTAGTAGGTCACTGAAAGGTTTCTGTAGCTATGCTAGATACATACTTTAGTAGCCACAGGTATGGCCAATCCCACTAATCTTCCTCAATTCCTCATGTGGGAGACACAGTTCAGCAGGATCCCATACAATATTCCTACCAACAGAATGCTTTACATCAGCTTTCCTCAGATAGGTTCATAGGTTCATAGGTAGGTACTAGGCTATCTGCCCGAGAGCTTTTATAAGCCTAGCCAGAGTGTGTCGACTTTCCCCGCCCCATTGATTAATTAATTGATCCTCTGTCAAGCAGAGCCAATGAAGTGATCCCAGGGGCGTATTTTCTGTTACCCATCAACTCGTCAAGGTTTCTCTTGAAGAGTGTTAGTGAGGGGCTCTGCCTAATGTAGTTTGGAATTTTGTTCCAAAGCATGGGGAGTCACTGTGACAGGAATCTATTCCTCCAGCATGTTCTATTTATTGTTGTGGTGAGGTTTAGCTCACTAGAGTGTGTGGCTCGCAGTGACTTGGATTTCTTTAGGTGGAGCATGTCCATCAATTCTGAGTTGGACATGGCTTTGTAAGTCGGGCAGAAATCACCTCTGAGTAAGCAACATGCCACTGTGTGCAGCCAGAGTTTTTTCAGTCAGGCTGCATAGGACATATGTTTGAGGCCAGTAATCCTCTTGGTGAGGTACTTTTATGATCTTTCCAGCTGTTGGAAGTGTCTTGTGAGGTACATCCCAAATGGGGCATTGTACTCTATGAAGGGTCTGATGAGTGACGAGCAGAGGGGCACTATAACCTCTTTATTTCTAGATGCAAACCCTTTAGTAATTAGATGGGCTACATAGAAGGATTTCCTAACTACTTTGGCAATATGATTGTCAAAGGAGAGATTACTATCTACCTGGGTCCCCAGATCTCTTCTTACCTCTTCTGTATTAAGGGGGTTGCCACCTATGTGGCAATTCGTGAGTGTTTTGTTTTTCCCAAACGGGATGACTATGCATTTTTTGGCATTAGCTTGAGGCCATGACTTTGACACCAGGTGTCCATCTCAGTAAGGCCCTTTTGGAGGATGGCTGTGCCATCTGGAGAGTCGATTATGGCTCCCAGTTTGCAGTCATCAGTGAACTTGGTTAGCCATAGTCCTCCTGTGTTTGGTTGTACTTCTGATATGTATATGCCAAACAGTAGGGGTCCCAGGACCGAGCCTTGTGGGACACCACTTGTGACTGGTTTAGAGTCAGACTTGGAGCCCGCTATTCTTACCGTGTGAGTTCTGTCTGTAAGTCAGTTGACAACCCATCTCATGATGTAGGGGTTTATGTACAGGCTGGTGAGTTTTTCTGTAATACTCAAGTGAGGAATGGTGTTGAAAGCCTTGGCAAGGTCAAGGTAGGCTGTGTGAACCACCTTTCCCTCATCTATGGCCTTAGTGACTGCCTAGAAGAAGTCAACCAGGTTTAGTAGGCATGATCTGCCCTTAACAAAGCCGAACTGGGTCGGGTCAAGTGTTTGGAGGTTCCCAATGTCTTTGTTAATGAGTTCCTTGATGATGTGCTCCATAGCCTTGCAGACCAGGCTAGTCAGGCTTATGGGGCGCTAGTTACCAGGGTCAGTTGTGTCCTCTCCTTTGTGGAGTGGAATAACCATTGCTGTGTTCCATTGTATGGGCACATAGCCTGTGGAGAGGCTGAAGTTGGACAGCGTGTTTAGGTGGGGGGTTAGTTCGTTCGGTAGTTCATGCAAGATGCAGCCTGCGACACCATCTGGCCACATTGACGCTGTGTTTTTGGCTTTTGACGGGGCCGTTTCAAGTGCAGTCTGTAACTTCTGCATTGGAATGGATGATCCCAATGCACAACATTTTGGACACTTCCTCCATGGGCAATCATTAGCATGTGTTGCAGAGCTACAGCATCCCCCCCCACACACACACACACATATACATCACAGTTGTTGGTGTATAAAATAGGTCTGCACCATGGCACAGCATGCCGCTTCTATTTGTATTTGAATCAGTCTATCATTTTACGTCTCCTCATTTGTACACTCACTACATGGGTCATTTGGGGAAAGTTCCTCAATTCTACCTCATTATATACACATTAACCTACACTACATAATATGCTGTTTTGTGTCTTGCATGACTGCAGAATCCATGTGTTTAAATCTCTCACACTTTTGACATTTCTTCCTGCATTCATTTATACTGTACACTTCGCAAAATATCAGTCAATCCTGGCCTAAGTCCCTCAGCCAAATTATTTTCACATTAACCAGAAAGAATGAAAGATTATGTCTTATGAAATGAGTCTCTTCTTTTCTTTTCTTAATGAGGTGCATGAATAATACAAAACTTAATGATATTGTATTTACAGCATATTATGCATTCATGATCTCCCTAACTTCCATTATGCTGTTTAAAACATTTATTCCATTGTATACCTTTAAGAAAATTGTAATTCTAGAACATTTTGTGTAGCATACATTTATTCCACTTTACGCCTTTACCATAAGTGCAATTCTAGAACATTTTGTTGTAGGATACATTCAACAAACTTTACCACTTTGTATGCCCTCAAATCATTTGCCATCCTAGAAGTCATAATTTCCTCCCATGTAGAAAATGAACTGTTCATTGGATACTCACAGTATAAAAATGAAGCTCAATGTTCCCAAAAGAAGCAGGGTTACAGAATGGGGTCTGCTGATAGTGAGATGGTCTATGCAGTTGGTGGTATGTAAACAAAGTCAAGAAAGAGGCCAGCACCAAGAATGATAACTCGGTTTATTCTGAGTATAAAAAATCAGACTGGTTTCAACACATTTGCCTTCATCAGTGATTACCATATAGCTAGGTCAGTCATACATTTATATATTCAGCATTAATTGTCAATTAATCAATAAGCTATTTAAAGGCACAGTAAAGAAATATGCATCCCTATATATCATGAAAACAAATCATGAAAGAATTTTGTGGGAGTGCATTTCAAAGAGTTATAAATGGTCATTAAGACCAGGGGAAAATAAGGCCCCCAACTTGACTATCCACATTTTTTCTTTTTCATTCAGTAAGCTGTGCCAACCCAATTTTAGAGATCTGTCACCCCATATTTTGTCCCTAATACATAAGTGGAGCACCGCTGTTTTGTGCGTGCATACATGTCTGTAAAGTGCATTGGTCATGCGTTTGTTCCTGATGTCGCCTAAATGTTCCGACATACTAATTCTAAATGGCCTAAAAGTCTGCCCAACATAAAATAAAGAGCAAGAACAGGTAGCTAAATAGACCACCCAGTCTGTACTACAATTTACAAAATGCTTGATCCTGTATACAAATTTGGTATTTTTACTGGTAAACTCCTTAGATTTTAACATATGTTTACAAAAAGAGAAATGCCCATAGGAGAATGATCCAATCAATTTTTCTCCTGTGATAGTTAGTTGATCCTGCGCAGGGTCCCTTTCTGTCCTAGATTTATAATGGTTGAGGTGAGATCCTAACGTTCTACCTCTACGATATGAGAACGTACATTCATCTGGAAGGAGAATGGATAGTTCCTCATTTGCCATGAGAATATTCCAGTTTTTGTTAATTGCATTTCTAATGGCGTGAATGTTCCTACCATATGTGGTTGTAAATCTAAGAATATTTTCTGATGGTAATGATTTTCCATGATATTTCAATAATTCTGTCCTATCCTGCCACATTGCCCATTTACTGGCTGTTATAATATGTCCAGGTTTATAGCCTCTCACCTTAAACCTATGTATTGTCATTTTTGTGATGTTCATAGTCATTCTAGGAGGAGCAAATCCTTTTGATACGAAGGAATTAGGACTTGGGAATACTCCTAATGATGTGATCAGGATGTAGGCTTGTAGCTTCAAGAAGACTGTTATATTGCAGATATTTTTGGAATACCTGGGTCGACAGTGTATTATCTATAGTTCTACAAATCTCAACATCCAGAAAATGAATTTGTTGATGGTGCATGTTGAGTGTGAATTCAATACCCCACTTATTTTCGTTGAGGTATTGAACAAACTCCAAAAGATATTCTGTGTCCGCCCACCAAACAACCAACAGTCATCCAGGTATTGCCGCCAAATATTCATCTCAACCAAAAAAATGTTGTGTAGCTCATCATATATAAGGAATTCTTCCAAATAACACATAAAGAGATCTGCATAAATGGGGGCAAAGGATGCCCCCATAGCCATTCCTCACACCTGCCAATAACATTCCTTCTGAAAGTAGAAGATGTTTTTTGTAAGGACATGTTCTGCCATACAGGCTAACAATGTATTGAAACCAGGAGGATAAAGATTTGCTTTCTGGAGCCAATATTTAAGAGCCTCAAGCCCAGCCCAATGTGGAATGTTTGTGTACAGGGCCGTAACATCCAATGAACACATAATCCAAAATTGCATATCACTTAGAATTCTGAGGAATTCAGTCGTGTCTTTGAGCCTAGACCTAACCATTTTGAGAAGTGTCTGTAAGTACTTAGTAAGAAATTCCGATAAGGGTTCCGTAAGTGAGCCCATACCAGATACTATTGGTCTACCAGGTGGTTTCTGCAAATTTTTATGAATTTTTGGTAGCAAATAAAGTATCTGTCTCTGAGGATCTTCCACTTTGAGGTGTTGTGAAACTGATAAACTAATAATCCCTTCCTCAACAGCCAATTCCAAGAAGGAATTAATTTCCTTCTTAAAACGGTCAGTCGGATCAAGAGGAATTGGCATATAATGTTTGCCATTCTTAAGTTGTCTGTACGCCTCTGATAAATAGTAGTCTATGTCCATAACAATGACTGCTCCTCCCTTGTCAGCTGGATTAATGACTATGTTGTGGTTATTTCTTAGTTCCCAAAGAGCTATTTGTTCAGCCCCTGACAAGTTGTGACCCAATATACGAGTTCCATAACCATGAAAAAGTAAATCTTTGAGAACAGATTTTTGAAATACTGCAACATGTTTATCCATTGGGGGCTGAAAAACAGATTTTTTGAATCTGAAATCAGTAGATAATTGAGAGTTCTCCTTTTGACCAAAAAACAGTTTTAAATTTAACAGCCGACAAAATGACACACCATCTTTAACTATGCTATCCTCATGAACATTAAAACCAGGAACATATGTTAATCCTTTGTTAAGGAGTTTAATTGCGGTTTCAGATAGTACTACAGAAGAAATATTCAATACATTTGACTGTTCAACTATTTGGGAATCCTCATTTGCAGCAATGTTTCCAGATTTTCTACATTTGTGATGTTTTCTCCCAACCCTGTGTGTCCTAGATCAAAAGGGACTGCAACATTTTTCTGTTTCTTATAAGCTGGGGACCCCTGAGCAAGCATTTGTTCCATGTCAATTACAGAGGATTCCTCCCCTGAGGTACTGCTTTAGTCAGTTTTGGATTTCTTTAATATCGATCTAGGTCTTTCTCTTTGGCCTAGCCCTGCTATGTTCCCTATCTGAGAAGGTAACACTTTTTCTAAATCCAAAATGTTTACCTTGCTCATAGTCCCTCAAATCTCTTTGAAACTTATACAATTTTTTATTTCTGAAGTTTTTTTTCCCATCACAAACGCATGACCAATGCACTTTACAGTTGGAACCAGGATGGATTATGTGTATGCTGGATGTTACCACCCTGTACACAAACATTCCACATTGGGCTGCGCTTGCAGCTATTGAATATTGGTTCCAAAAAGCAAATCTTTATCCTCCTGGTTTCAGTACATTGTTAGTCTGCATGGCAGAACATGTCCTTACAAAAAACATCTTCTACTTTCAGAAGGAATGTTATTGGCAGGTGCGAGGTATGGCTATGGTGGCGTCCTTTGCCCCCATTTATGCGGTTCTCTTTATGGGTTACTTAGAAGAATTCCTTATATATGATGAGCTACACAACATTTTTTTGGGTGAGATGGATATTCGGCGGCGATACCTGGATGACTGTTGGTTAGTTTGGCGGGCGGACACAGAATATCTTTTGGAGTTTGTTCACTACCTCAACGACAATAAATGGGGTATTGAATTCACACTCAATATGCACCATCAACAAATTCATTTTATGGATGTTGAGATTTGTAGAAATACAGATAATACACTGTCGACCGAGGTATTCTGAAAATATCCACAATATAACAGTCTTGAAGCTACAAGCCTACATCCTGATCACATCATTAGGAATATTCCCAAGTCCCAATTCTTTCTTATCAAAAGGATTTGCTCCTCCTAGAATGAATATGATCATCACAAAAATGACTTAATACATAGGTTTAAGGTGAGAGGCTATAAACCTGGACTTATTATAACTGCTAGTAACTGGGCAATGGGGCAGGATAGGACAGAATTATTGAAATATCATGGAAAAACATTACCATCAGAAAATATTCTTAGATTTACGACCACATATGGTAGGAACATTCACGCCATTAGAAACGCAATTAACAAAAACTGGAATATTCTCATGGCAGATGAGGAACTATCCAATCTCCTTCCAGATGAATATAAGTTCTCATATCGTAGAGGTAGAACATTAGGATCTCACCTCAACCATTATAAATCTAGAACAGAAAGGGACCCTATGCAGGATCAACTAACTATCACAGGAGAAAAACTGATTGGATCATTCTCCTGTGGGCATTGCTCTTTTTTGTAAACATATGTTAAAATCTAAGGAGTTTACCAGTAAAAATACCACATTTGTATACAGGATCAAACATTTTGTAAATTGTAGTACAGATGGGGTGGTCTATTTAGCTACCTGTTCTTGCTCTTCATTTTATATTGGGCAGACTTCTAGGCCATTTAGAATTAGGATGTCGGAGCCTTTACACGACATCAGGAACAAATGCATGACCAATGCACTTTACAGACATGTATGCACCCACAAAACAGCGGTATTCCACTTTTGTATTATTGACAAAATATGGGGTGACAGATCTCTAAAACTGGGTTGGCACAGCTTATTGAATGAAAAAGAAAAAATGTGGATAGTCAATTTGGGAGCCTTATTTTCCCGGGGTCTTAATGACCATTTGTAACTCTTTAAGATGCACTCCCACAAAATTCTGTCATGATTTTTTTTTCATGATATATAGGGTTGCAAATTTCTTTACTGTGCCTTTAAATTTCTTATTGATTAATTGATGATTAATGCTGGATATACAAATGTATGACTGACCTAGCTATATGGTAATCACTGATGAAGACAAATCTGCTGAAACCGGTCTGATTTTTTTTATACTCAGAATAAACCGAGTTATTATTCTTGGTGCTGGCCTCTTTTTTGACTTTTGCACCTGCCCTATGTGCAAAACCTCTCTTTGGATTGATGGATATGTAAAGAAACAGGAAAACTGCATTGTACAGCTGTGAGCATGTCTAACAGCTCAGCTCTTGGATCACTAGGAAGAAAAACATATTAAGTATATGAAAAAGTATGTGTGATAATAATTAAAAAAGAACTGAAGTTTATATATTAAGTAGGAAACTGGGAAGCCAAAGATTAGTAAGATGCCATTATCTACTGGTAAATTGCATGTGTTCTGTAATAAATAAAACTTGAGCAAATGTAGCCTTTTACCATAAGAGATGAATGAAAACAGGAAGACACATTCGGAATGTAAGAGTTGAGCAATTTAGCTGGACATGAAGAAATATCATTTTATAGAAAGTTCTGTGGATAAGTGGAGAATAATTTATGAAGAGGTAGTGGGTTCATTAAAGCAACAGTTAAAGTTATTAGGATTCTGTAATTGGATTAAAAAATGCGTTTGTACGTGTGCTCCCAGCATTAAGCTAAAGTTATTGCCCTCAACCAGCCTTTTAGCATGAAGATTCTGCCTGGTATACAGAAGTCATGCAGGATAACATGCACATATTTAAACTGAAGCTGCCATAACAGTTATGTATGACTGGTGCTATGTCATTGAAGAAATATTGCAGAGATTCAGACATATATTTTATTCAGTTATTTGTTTCTATGTTTGTTAACCAGATAGCTGGGGTGGACCTAAGGTGTTTTTCAGCCATAACCTGAGCTCACTTAGGACAATAATTTATTATAAGCATATTGTTTCAACAACAAGATAGTGCAAAGATACCAGAAATTAGAAAAACAATAACAGACATCACCACAATATCAGCAGAATAGTGAACAAAATCAGTGTATCAGTTGCATATGTCAGTTTTGTTCTTATGTCAAATTAATCCTATGTTTTTAATTAATTTTGTCAATCCAGTATGTCAAACATTGAGTTCTTCTTTTAGCAGATGATTGCTAAAGTCAAGTTCTAGCCCCCAAAACTGCTTTGTCAATGAGAACTATAACATAACAAATATCAACTAATACACTCTGACCATGGTATTCTCTTATGATCAGTTTGCTCGACTTGTTAAAAACACATTGAAGAGCACTTATGTTATTTTATTTATTTATTTATTTAAATTTGTTGACCGGGAGTGTCCAACTGGACGTAAGTCCATTTTCAGCGAAGGCCTGGGGAGAAAAGCTCCACAGTTGAAATAAACAGACAGTATTTACATTGGATTACATAGTGATTAACAATTTACATAGCAATTACTTACAACATATTTACAGATGAAGAACATAGAACAGCAGTAGACAACTAGAATCTTTATCTGTGAAGTGCATACCAGACATTAACAAATGTTACAAGAAGAAGAAGTTCGTGCTGTATAATAAGTACTGGCTTATGAGCATCTGAGCTTGCTATAATCAAGGTAGTTAGTGGAGTGGAAAGAAAGGTAGTGGTTGGATGGGGTGGATGATATTAGAGTGGGAGTTGCAAGGGCATAGCCAGCATGTTTTTAGTTGTGCTTTTAGTAAAGTTTTGAAGTGGGTGCATGATGGTATGGAGGTAATTGTGGGTGGGAGGGAGTTCCATAATTTGGCTATGGCGCAAGAGAATAGTGCTTCACCAGCAGAGTTATTGGCTTTAGTGAGCTGCAAGTGATTTTTGCTGCTGGATCTTAGTGGTCTGGTGGTGCGATAGGGTTGTTGTAGATTCTGGAGGGATGGGACATTTGGTGGATGGTTTACTAGTTTGTGGGCGAGTGAGAGTTGATACCACTGAAGGAGGTGAGGGAGTTCAAACCAGCCCAGTTCAGCAAGTGAGAGACAGTGGTGACTATGGTAGGATGCCCCTGTGGCGAATTTGGCAATTTTGTTGTAGCAGTTCTCTAGCTTGTTTAGATCACATTGCCTTAGGTTGGTATATATTGGAGTGGCATAAAGTAGGGTGGAGATAAGGTGGGAATTTGCTATTGAAATCTTTGCTGCTTTGGTGAGAAATTGCTTATTTCTGTATAACGCTTCTCCCTCTTGTTCTGGTTTCTGAAATCTGTTACTCATCCTGAAGTGTGTGCATACTTTGACTATTTTCCTTCAGTACAAAGTAACAGTGGCAGAAACTGTATGCATCTCTGAGAAGACACCGGTCACTTTTTCTTTCTTTCCTTTTGCTTTTTTTTTTTTTTATTTAAGCTGGAAGGCCAGGGCATGTGATACACCACAGTAAGCTTTTCAAAGGACAAAAGCAAGTTGAACAGACTGGTCATCTTTATGGGGTAACAGCAGTTAAACTGGCCCTTTTCTGACAGTGAGATTTAAGACATCTCTTGGGTATCATGATGAACACATAGCCGGCCTTAGGCATAGGCCAACTAGGTGGCCGCCTAGGGCACCGGTCTAGCAGGGGCACTTTCCCATTATTTATCTGGTGTAGTTAGACTAGGATGGGGGCACTAGGTAGTGTGGTGGGGGGCACCATGGAGCCCTTTTGCCTAGGACACCAGTTGACCTAGTGCTACTCCTGCATGAACACTAATGTTATTTAATTTAAGCACATCATGACTGAGACAAAGATGTGGAGGAGCATGTCTGTGCTACTGAAGGTAAGCTGTCTGCTGACCCAGCAAAACTGGAACAGCCTAGGAGTGTGAATTTGAAATGTATTGATGCTGTATTTGCAGTTATCTTCAACAGCACTTGTATTTATATTTTCCAGGGGATTGTCTTAGCTTTAACCTAGTACTGCCTCAAGATTTGCACATATGTATTTGGGGAGGAGCTACATGGTGTAAAAATCCTTAATGAATTACAACATTTTCTGTTTGATGTGCAAAGATCCAAGGCTTAGGATGTGGCATAATTGGTCCCAGTAACTTGATGTTCTGTTAATTATTAGACACCATTCCTGTATGTTTTGATTGTAAAGGAATACATAAGTGTCCTTGGAAACCACACCATTTTCTGTGATTACAGAAGAAAAGCATCGTGCTGCTCCAGGACAAGAAGTTTATATCTGGTTCAGAATCTGTGGAATTATCAAGCAAAGGATGATACTTGATGTGTGTGTGTGTGTGTGTGTGTGTGTGTGTGTGTGTGTGTGTGTGTGTGTGTGTGTATGCGTGCGTGCGTGCGTGCGTGTGTGTGTGTGTGTGTGTGTGTGTGTGTGTGCACACGCGAGCACGTACCCTTATTATCCATGTCCTAATCTGATACTAGCATAAGGGAGAAAGTTAAAAAAATTAAAGCTTTCAACCTTTAATCTCTCAAGATGTTGAAAAGGGCATATAAAGAATCAAAGCGCTAGCTGATGGCTAGAAAACTCACATGTTTAAATCTGTTAGCATGCACTTAGCAGTATATTATTAATGGAACAAAATTATCCACTAGAACTTGTTTTGAAACTTTTTTCCTATGTGTGACAAAACTTTAAATGGGAAAAAGTAAATGTTGGTTAATGAGGTACATTTCTAATGTATGATTCAAGTATCAGGCCCAGTTTTTAGTATTCTCTGTATACATCACCCTTTCTTGGATATTTGTTATTAATGGTCCCATAATCCTTTGCTAACCATCAGTTTAACAATTTGCATAATGGTTAGACTGAAAGTGTGATTTTATTGTTTCTGTCCTTTCTTTTAGTGTAAAAGGGGATCTCTGTGCCTGTTGAAATGCATTTCTAAATCCCTTTAATTCCTTAAAGATTAGGCGTTTTTGAACAATACAGTGCCTCCCCAATCATTTTCATTGCTTCAATTGGCAGGTTCAGTGGTGTTTATAAAAGCTTTTGCTACAGTTGTTCTCAATGGATTTTTTCAATCAAGACAATGGACAGAGGGGTTTCTTTACTTTCCCATTTTCTAATTCTTTTATCTTCTGCAATCCTTTTTGCACATAGTAAAATGCCACTATGAGGCCTGCTTGTTGAGGTTTCGTGTGCTACAGATGCAGATCTGTACACACTGCAGCTGAAAGTTGCATTTGCATGGAAGCAACCCAAAACACTCAATAACTTTGCTCAGGGTCATGGGTCTTCTGTTTCTTATTCTTAATCATGTTGCAAATTATAGCCTTCAGATGATCAGTTTTCAATAGTTCATGTAACTTCTACTGACATGATGGCAGGTGAAAATATAACGTAATGTATACCACAGATATGACACATAAAGATTTAGAACCAAGATTCCTTGGAAAACTCTTGTCATTCAAGTATCAGGCAGGGTTTCCTCCACAAAGTTTCTCAATGTTGAAAATGAACATTGCTCTGTAAATGGGAGAAGTATTACACCTATGTCTGTCCACAGTTACATCCATGGATTTAGCAGCTGGGCAGAAGCCATCAAGTTGCAAAACAGATATAATAATTCCATAACTGATTTATTCTGTAGTCTGTTGTCTAATTCAATGCAACTTAAACACTGTATTTTGAATTCAGTTAAAAAAAAGAGCAATTATAATTCCTCACAACAAGAGGTTCTCTGGTTTGATCCTTGGCTGAGGTGCCTTCTGTGCGGAGTCTGCATGTCCTCCCTGTGTTCGTGTGGGTTTTCTCCGGGTGCTCCAGTTTCCTCCCACATCCCAAAGACATGCTGCAGATGGATTGGACACTCTAAATTGGCCCTAGGTGTGAGTGTGTGTGTGTGCCTTCTGTGGAAGGTTGGGCGCCAGGCTGGCAACTCGACACTGTAAAACTCCACTGCCAATCATGAGCGGACAGGTGATCCGCTGTGGTGACCCCTAACCAGGAAAAGCCGAAAGAAGAAGAAGAAAAGAGCAATTACAACCTTATCAATGTGTCATGTTATTAATAAAACAAGTTCAATTGTGCTGTTTCCATAAGGTCTGTCTTCAAATTCAAAAACTTATATAATTCAATTATATAATATTATACAATTTCATACCATCATCAGGTAGAATGAAAATAATTCTTTCACCAGCAAAAAAGGATAAAAATATAATGGTATAGCAGATCACAGAATATAGCCCCTTAATCACTTTTAGGGGTGAATAAGGGTGCATATAACCAAGACATTTAGAAACATAAATACAATGTAGTACCTTAAAATACATTGCAATGGCAGTACAGTTATCTCGCCTACATTTAAAAAGAACACACATAACAATATTTGCTTGTGCTTCCTATGAAATATTGTACACAATTCTCTCAGTTTACAAAAATACATAATCTAGAGAGCTACCTTAACTGCAGATGTATTATGGATGTAATTTCTTAAGCTGTTTCAAATTTTTTTACACCAGACATAATTACTCCATTCTGTTTAACATAGTGATTTAATTTTATGGAAGACAGAATTCCTGGCTATTTTCATAAATTATGATCTGATACAGCTAGCTACTTAAATTAGAAGATACTAATATACTCTAAATGTACAACTTTTCATTTTACTTCCAGTTTTCCATAATCGATTAACATAAACAATTCACCATGAAGCTTATGTTGTATGGCGCATCTTTCACTAAAATGAATATGCACTGTTAATGATATTCTGTTACATATCTTCACAGGCAGCTAATGAGTTTAAACTGCTCCTTTACTCCACATAACTAGTGTTTCTTAAGACCTTTTCTCTGCTTTTGCCATTTCTTTTTTGTGGCCTACTTTAACTGCTGTTTTCTGTAGAAGGCTGTAAGAAAGGAATAAAATGTCATGGTATGACCCCAATATCCATGGCATTTAGCCTAGCAAGCCTACTGAAAGTAAACTAATTTCTGTTTGGAAGTCAAAGTGCCACCACATAATGCTCTCTGCAGCCTAGTTCAAGAGCATTTCAGTGCACTATTATTTACACAAAATGAAAAATGATACTATAAAAGGGATCATTATGTTTGGATGCATTGTAAAATATTTCTGACAAATGTATACATTCTCTTGAAAAATGAAAATAAAACAGACAGTTATGATTCCCGTTAAAGCATTAGTAGATGTTGCTATTTTTTCCTTCCTTTTATCATTCCGCAACGGGTTCAACTTTAACTCTTAATTTCACAAATCAGATGTGGCAACACAACAGGACAAGATGCAAATCAATGGTTTAAAATAACTTGCAGAAGACAGAATTAACTTGATCAAGATATATTTGATCCAAAATCTAGGAACGTCAGCTCTGACTTGCCTTTTAATTATTTGCTATGGAATTAAAATATGAGATAGCCACAAGCCCTTCAAAATAAAACATGCTAGCAAATACTTTGGACACTATAAGAACTCAGAACTATGTAGAAGTAATTTCCATTTATGTACATTTTATATTTCTAGAGTTACTTTGCTCTTATTAAAGTACATTTTAATTTTAAAGCTGCAAAATAATGACAGAGGTCATAGGATCATAGGAGCTTGCTAGGCTAATGGCCCTAGGGCCCTTACAAGCCTAGCCAAGTACAACAGATGAATGTATACAAATCTGTTGCTGTATGTTACCTGTACCAGAAATACAGAAAAATGTCTAATAATATCACAAAGGAATTTGGAGGCAAAAGGGTATCTCAATTTAGAAGTTTGATATATTTTTCTCCTAACTAGTTTCATCTTCAGCCATCCCTGTTTATCTCAGCATCCTTGTAGTCCATGCAGTTCTATTACTAACTAGTCATATAATCTATGAGGCTAAGTATCCAAACAGAAATTCATGTTAGTGGGTGTTTACTGAAGTGTTCAGTTTTGTACCCATAGGGCAAAGCCTGAGTGTATACTGAATGTGTGTGTGTGTGTGTGTGTGTGTGTGTGTGTGTGTGTGTGTGTGTGTGTGTGTGTGTGTGTGTGTGTGTGTGTTCTGTGTAAAATGAATTGCTTTACATTTTTGATTTCACCTTGCCATTGCTTGCTGGCCTCTGTCTGATGTCTGCTGAGTAAAACAGCAACTTTCAAAAAGAGTACATTAGTTTCTCACTGAATTACTATTTCAAAGTGCAGCCTATATTTTAATATATTTCCATACTGCCTGCAAGTTTTGTTTTAACCTTATACTCTAGTGCAGATTTAACTTGTATTCAGAATGGTTACTGCTGGATGTTCCGAGCTGTCCAGAGCAAGTGCAATGTGCCCCTTCATTGACAAGTAATGTTATTAAGAGTTTATGATGGATTCTTGTAGCTGGCTAGGCTATCTGGGTGATCTGTTTGTGTGGACCAAAACAGTTGCCTTTACTTTCTGTACAGTACGATGTCACCACAATTTGCTACTAGGCAATGAATCAGAAATAAAAAAAATCACTCTAAGCTATGGAAAATGTATTCCCTGTATACTTGCAAAGTAGTTGGTAACACAATCAACTAAACTTAAAGGAACAGTACTGTTGTACAACAGTTTTACAGTGCCTGAATTTAATTGCTATTTTTCTAATTCTGCATCTTAGAAAAAGACTATCTCAAGCTAGTGGTGTGATACTTTTGTTTCACATCTAATTTTATTCTCAGACATCCTTGTCTATTATAGCATCACTGCAGTCCTTGCTGCTATTTTACTGATCAGTCATGTGATCTTAGAGGTGAAGGCAAAGGAACATCAGAAGCTATTGGCATGACATTTTTGCTTATTAACTAGCTTCACGTTCAGACTGCCATCTTTCATTCAGCATCTGTCATGTTCTTGAAGGCATATGGATCACTAAGACTAAGGTAAAAGAATATGGCAAGTTAGTGGTGTGATATACGTGAGCTCACTTGTTTCATTTTCAGACATCCCTATTGCTTTCAGCATTCTTCTACTCCATACCCTCCTATTCTTGAGTAGTAATATGGTCATAGAGGCTAAACATCCCTGACAGAGGCCTAAGCTAGTCAGGCTAAAGCAACTCACCTTCTACACTGCGTATAGCTATTCCTAGCCAAGGTCATACACATTTCTCTCTTGAAAATTAAGCAAGATTAGCTTTGCTAGCCATTTTGGTCATTTTCTTCTACTTTTATGCTTTTCCATACTATTCATAAATTACTGTACAAGCTTTTCAACAAAGTTGCTAAATGTTTACATACAATTATTTGCAAATTCTGGTAAAACTTCAGTTTTCCTGCAAAAATGTATGTTCATAGGTGTGTCCTAGGCTAACAACCGCAAGATCAATTTTAAGCCTAGCCATGCATCCCAAATCTCTAACAAGTTCTGGTACAATTGATAAGTGTAAGCAGGGGCTTGGGAGATCAAATGTTTACATGCAGGGGCTTGGAAAATTAACCATTTACAGGCCACCTGTGTCCATTAGAGACATAAGTGCCAAACCAGAGATGAATTTTGAATTTCCTCTTCCCCATTCAACTATACAAGTTACAGATGAACTGGGTTAGGGATAATCTCTGCTTCACATGGATGGGGATCCTGTTCCAGAGAAGGTGTACTTTCTGGGATATATACCTGTATCTCCAGCAGGACCTATTTATACCACAGAGAAGGTTTGCATCTTTAGAACCGATAATTCTGGTGTTTTGTGGAAATGCAGGAGGTCCGCCAGGGTGCTGTCTGACAATGCATTGTATGCCAGGCATATATCTTTCCTCAATCCCCTGTAGGAGGCAGAATGCAGGGCTAGGGCTTTCAGCTGATTTGCACAGATCAAGTTACTTATGCCCTGTATTTTTTTAGTGAGGAACCCCTGTGAATATTCCAATTGTAGGAGTTTCCTTGTTAAGTTCCTTTCAAAGGGGCATTGTACTCAATGATAGGTCTGATGAATGTCAAATACAGTGGAACAATGACCCCCTTAGACTTAGATGCCATATGTTTGTTTATAAGTTGCCTAACACAGAATGATTTCCTCACTACGATACAATTGATGGTCAAAGACTAGATTACTGTCTATGTCTGTCCTCGACTCCTAGGGGTGTGATGCCATATGATAGTTACCAGGAGTAGATGACTTCACAAATGATACTGTTATGTATTTTTGGCATGTAGTTTTAGTCCATGGTTTTGACATAAGTTATTTGTCTCTGTATGCCCTTCCTGGAGAACAGTAGAGTCATTGGGTGATTCAATGACGGCTCCTAATTTACAATTGTCTGCAAATTTGGTAAGCCAGAGGTGCTTGACATTGACACTGACTTCAGAGAAGTAGATGTCAAAAAGGAGTGGTCCCATGACCAATCTCTGTGAGGTTCCGCTTGTGACTGGCATCTTTGTAGATATGGACTCCCCAACTCTGACTTCCTGGGTCATGTCTGTGAACCAGCTGGCTATCCACTTGGGTGACATTGGGGTTTATACCTAATAACTTGAATTTATCAACAGTTCTGAGTGGGGTATATTGTGTCAAATGCCTTGGCCAGGTCAAGGTAGGCAGTGTGAATTTTTTTCTCTTATCTATTGCTTTGATAACCATTTCAAAGTAGTCCACTAGGTTGAGAAGGCATGACCTGCCCTTGATGAAATCAAATTGGAATAGGTCTAGTGCCTGAAGGTTTAATATCTCATTACTGACACTTTCCATACAAATTCTTTGCATGGTTTTGCATATGAGACTAGAGAGACTAATGTATCTGTATCTTCCAGGGTCTATAGATGGGCTGTATTTGTGCAGAGGGATAATGGTTGCTGTTCCCCATTTGTGAGGCATGAAGCCTGTTTGGAGGCTACAGTTAAATAGTGACTCCAGAAGACTTGATTATTCATGTTTCATGCTATTTACGCAACAGCCCGGGATATTGTCAGGGCCCATCAATGATTTAATCTAGCACACTTTTAATCTAGCATTTGTTGTTAGGTAGCCTACAGAAGGAGGAAGGTTGAATTTTTGAGCTTCAGTTTCCCAAAGGTTAACCCAAAGATGTTTGGAAATCCTCTTTAGGAAATCAATGACATCAACATTTGCTTACTGTGATGCCCCTTTCAAGGGAATTTCCCCCTTCCTCAAAGTTGGTGTGACTGTGGAGTTGGTGTATATAATTTCAGGAGTGTGTAGTGGGCTTGCTCCCTGCAAAAGCAGAAAAAAACTTTTAAAATTGATTTTTTTTTTGGCTGTTTTAAGTTCTAGTGAATGAAGTTCAGAGATTCCTATCCTTGGTACATTGAGTTTCCTCCTTTCATAGCAGAAGCTTCGTAGCTAATATTTTTTCAGACAACTGGAAGACTATTATTATTATTATTATTATTATTATTATTATTATTATTATACTACATCTACCCAGGTCAAACTGTATTTCTTATTAATCTTCTCTTGTCAGAATTCTAGAATGCATTGCATTTAATCAACTTACCTCTCAAACAAATAGCTATGAACTTATACTGAATAATATCCCTTTAAGAACAAAAAAAAAAAAGAAACTTACAGAGCATCAGCAACTCTATTCATTTTCACCAACAGCAAAACATACAGTCCTTGGCTGTTCTAACAGAACTGTTATAACAGTATTGGCTCTTTTTCATTGAACTATGGCTTCTATTTCATATTTTGGTCTGAATCTTTCTACATCCTGGTTTACTATGTTGTTTAAGTAAAAGTAAACAAATTCTACTAAATGTCTGCAGTGACTCCTACATAACTGTTTTTTGCCCCCTCATGTTTGCATCCTTAATTTCAGCTGACTTTCCATTGCTTAATACTTTAATGTGTAATAATATGATGCTACATTGAACCCAGGCTCTATTTCCTCCCAACTGCATAAGGAACTGTCATCAATAGCAAACTGTTTTAAAAACAGGCAATTGCAAATTAATTACAAGAAAACTAAATGTATGTTATTGAGCACATCTGTGTTTCTCCAAATGCTTCTCCAAAGTAAACACAGTGCTGTGGTAGTAGTACAGTCACTGAAAGTATTCAAACACACTAATGTATGCATGAGGGTTAGTTCTATCGCTTAGAGTGCATATGCGTGTAAATCATCTACAAGCACAAGAAATCATTCATGTAATTACCATATGTACAGGGTTGCCAGAATCATTTTAGAAGAGAGTGTGCTATGTTATAGATTCAGAAAATATTAATCCATAGCCAGAACATGGCCCCGCTTCTTCTGTCCATTATATTTCCTTCAAAATGTAGGATTTTAAATTCAGCTCAAACCCATCTGCTGATTATTTTTGCTTTTATCTCAGTAATAATATGATGCACATCTTTCTAAAGATCAAGCTTCCTCTCTCCTTCTTACCATGATGACATTTTCCTTCCTTCCTCCTTCCTACGTTCTCTAACCTTCACACTTCTGTGCCTTATCTACCAAATTACCCTTCTGAGTAACATAACACAAAAATGCATTTTTTTCATTTACCTCTTTGAATATAGCATTATCAAACTTGAACTAAGCAATTCCAGGAGACTCCTTCCTTTACAGACTTTACATTTTTACTTCTATGTGACTGAGGGTCTTCTTCATATCTTCGTGCTATATCTGATCCATACCTCTCAAATGGCCAGATTTTTGCCTCATATTTGTGGTCTGTACCTTATAAAATCAGGCAAATCACTGAGGACTGAAGTCAGAAAATAATGGCAGATATTTGAGTTTCAGACTTCATATTCTCCATCAAGTTTATAAGAGCAAAATGCGTCCCTATTTTTGGGTCACCCCGCCCCCCCCCCCCCATCATTTTGGCTTTGCTCAGATATCTTGCATCAAGAGGTTGAAAGGTATCTGTCTGACAAATACCTGGGAAGATGAGTCCACGTAATAAAAAATGTATAACAAAACTTAAATTTGGAAATAGAAGAAAATGACTGCAGCTATTTGTATTATAAAATGAAAGCAAAATTAAGAGCCATGGATCCTTACATTTCTGTTTGGCTAATGCAGCTTTGGCTGCCAAGTGTTATGAACAGATATTATGTGCTGACTAGCTGGCAATTTATGTGCGGTATATTGTTGAGTGCCACTGCTGTTTCTGTAGAAGAGCTGTTTAATGTGAGAAAGGATAGCCCTACCTGGAATGTGCATATTCACAGAAGAATATTGCTCCCAAGTAGAACAGGGTTGATTTTCACAATAACATAATCAGTATATACATTAGTACCACTGTGCACAGAAGCATTTACACTGTCATTGCTTGTGTCATATCCATCTTGTGAGTAAGTAGGCTGCTTCAGGCTTTAGCACTGGTCACAGATTCAAATCTTACCATACAAAGCTGTTTAAACTGTGATCATGAGCAGCTCCCCCTTACCACAGTATCTTAGTAATGCATTTGTAGACATAGATAAAAGGAGGACCCTGCTGGAAATATGTTTCAGTATAACTTATTTATGTAAATATGAAGAAAAAGTATCTGGATCCTCTTTGCTGAGTGTAATGCCTATCTTCTTATACACTGAACAAATTACAAGGCTAAAGGTTTAGATGCCCTTAGAGAGTAAGCTTGCAATCTGTTATGCTGAAACCATTCCTTTTCTATGAAGTTATTCATGGCAGTGAGTTTGCTGTTGACATGCTGTGTTGAAATTCAGTTCAAGTGTTCCAACTGGCAGTAGTTTAGCTCCATTAGCAGGAATGTAAGGTTCAATTGCCAGCACCTGAAATTCTTAGCCAGCCTGGATGACAGCCCATGAAGTAAAGGCTAATTAACTACTGAAACTCTCCAGCTTTCACAGCAAATGTTAATAATGACTAAACTTAAGGATACTTGGCTTCGTCTCACTTGCACTGGCTTTGGCTCAAGACAACAGGCAGCTGAGCAGTAGCTAACAACAAACGCACACATTTTAATTTCAGAATGCTTCAGTGCCCTGCTTTGGTTGTTTTTTAGTCAGGTTCATGTTTTGTCTTGTTTATTGCTTCTGACAGTATTAAGACTTCTTCCCACTAATAACTAATTTCATATATTACTTTGCTGTTTTATCTTTTTTTTCTGGCCCTCAAATGAAAGCATTTCCTTTATTAGCATTGTCAGTGGTCCACTGCATGGATTTATGTGAATTATTAACTGACTGGTTGTGTCCTGCCCTCTGGGTGTCATCTTATCAGGCCTGCCTGTGACACGACAAGTCATACAGTCATTCTCGATAAGATCATTGTCTGCACTCCTGCTGCTGTCTCTAATGTTTGCATTACCAGACAAAAGAATAACAAAATGAACTGTAAAACTGTAACAGTGGCACACAGTTCCCTTGTATAAATGCTGTGAGATTTCAAAATCATTTACTATCATGAAAAATATTTCCATTTTGTAGGATTTTTACATCTGGAGCCATAAGAATGTTTTGCACATATAAAGTGTCTGTAAAACAAAATTAATCTTAACATCAGAGGTTATATATTCTATAGTAATTGCATTTTCTGAAGAGTCTTTGTATTGATTAAACTAGAAACAAATTAACCATTAACTATAGAAAATATTTCAAGTAAATGAATAAGGGTACATTGCATGACTTAATAAATCTTGCAATGAACACAGATATTTTATTTTATATTGAATTTGTTAACCAGTGTAGAGCACTGATCCCACAGGACCCATTTCTATCAAAGCCTGCAGAAACACAATAGTTACAGAATAGTTCCATGACATACAGAGTGAATGACAAAATGCAAATAAGGGCAACAGATAAATGATATTACATGCAGAGTGAGTTAAAAACACAATATACACATGCATTACATAGACAGTGGAAATCTGAGATGGAGCGCTGAAAGAATAGCAATCAGAAATAGTCATTGTAAGGTATGTAAACAGAAGAAGGAAATGAAGAGATCAAGTTATATTTCCAGAGAGACAACAGTTACATTTCCGAGATTATTAAAATCGACTTTTAGTTGTGAACAGGAAATGGGTAAGAGGAATGGTCTTTAAGAAAAGAAGTGCGAGATTCCCAAAATTTGGGACTAAGATGGAGAAAGCATGGTCTGCATAGCAGAACTTAGTTTGGGTGTTTTGTAGGGGAGAACATGAGTGGTTAAGATGTCTAAGACTGTACATTGGTGCATCTCTAACTAGTCTTAACTTAGTAGAGGTAAGGTGACATTATTGATTAGTTTGAAAGGCAAGTAGTTTCACATTCAGCCAGTTAGCTTTTTCAGTGGTTTTGCAACATTGTTAATTTCTTATGGAAAGAGTAATGAATCTGCAAATGAAATTTGAGATGGACTGAATGGTGGATACACTTCTTTTAGAAGCTGCAGCAATTAACAGGAAACAGTAATCTAGCTGAGCCAGTAAGATACCTTTACCTATGGCATTTCTGCAGGGCCTGGATAGAAAAGAGGAGATCCTATAAACCCAGAATAGGAGAGAGTTGAGTGTGTGTGTGCGCGTGTGCGTGTGTGTGTGCGTGTGCGTGTGCGTGTGCGTGTGTGTGTGTGTGTGTGTGTGTGTGTGTGTGTGTGTGTGTGTGTGTGTGTGTGTAGTCCAGCTGGAGACAGAAATTTATAAAGGGATCAAACCAAATCCCTAGTATTTTAAATGTGCTGATATTTTCAATAGTGTTATTAAGATTATTGAGGATATTTTGAGGCCAAGGAATAGAAGTAAGCTTTTTCCTAGTGCTAAAAAGCATTGTTCCAGTTGCAGAGGAGTTTAGTAGTAATTTTTTAGCACTGACTCAGTGAATAAGGGCATGAAAATCAGCCATAAGTTCAAATTCAATAGAAGAGACAGAAAGGATGGAGTAGTATAAGACCATGTCATCAGCATAAAGCAGGAGAAGAAGATGGGGTATGTCAAAATGAAGTTTTTTATGTAGATAGAAAAGAGGAGTGGTGACAGAATAGATCCCCCAAGGACACTTTTCTGCAGATGGATTGATGTAGAGATTGATGAATTGAAATTAACTGCAAAATAGTGATTAGAGAGGAATTTTTGAACCAGAGTGGTGTATCATCACTAATGCCTGTTTCAGTGAGATGGTTAAGGAGAAATGAGAGAATGGCAAGATCAAAGGCTCTGGTGAGGTCAATAAAAATTATTCCAGTAATTAGGCCTTTGTTCATTTCAAGAAAAATGTTGTCACTGAGAGGCCAGATAGCTGAACATGTCCTGCAATCAGACCAAAAGCCATGCTACTTTTGAGAGAAAAGGTGGTAATGGTTGATGTACTGCGTGAGTTGCAAATGAAGTTAATTTCCTAGACTGTTGCCTAGAGTAGGGAAAATAAAAATGGAACACAAAGCAAACAGAAGCTGGCATTATAAACGAAACCCAAATAAAAAAAAGAAAGAAACAGTCAGTGCAGGAAGCTAGGAAATAAGCAAATAAGCTAAGAAATAAAAATTCAACTTTGCATTAAATTTTACTGTTTTAGCCTTATTTGGCTTTGTTTCTGGAACATTTATTTGCTTATTTCCTAGCTTCCTGCACATAGTGTTTTCCTTTTTGTTTAATGAGAATAAAAATGGACCAAAAGTATGATGGAGTGGAGGGTTTCGTTTCTTAGGGAATAGTTTTACAATGACATTTTTCCAAATATTAAGTGTAATACACAGGTTATAGATGTGTTTCATTGAGGTGATGATGTTGTCTCTACAGTAATTAATAAACCATGGGTGAAGGTTGTCAGTACTGGGGGGGGGGCTGTTATGTTTAATCTGTTCAAGCAGAGGGTATCCTTGGATGTGATAGTCCTGAAGTAGAATGTAGGTATACATGGAGGGGAGGTGGGAGTGTAAAATGCAGTTTGGGATTGGAAAGAGGAAGGGTTGGGAAGGTTGCTGAAATGACAAAGAAAATCACAGGCTGAAAGCTGAGAGAATGTGGAATTCATGGAAGAAAGGCTCTTCCATCGTGTAAGACAGTTGATCTCTTTCCAGAAATGTTTGGCTAATTTCATTAGAGAGGTTTAGTGTGATGTCCTCAAGAGACTTTTATAACAGCATAAAGCTTGCTTGGCAAGGTTGTGTAGCTGTACAGCAGTAGGAAGTGCTTGCAAAGAATGGCATGCCTTGTCTCTGAGCTGTAGAGCCTCGTGCTCCTAGGTTAACCAATTGTTAATAGCTTGTATATAGTCTTTGCATACTGGGAAGCAGGAGTTTTGAAGGTCAGTCAGTATACAGGTGAGTGCAAAAGTGTTAGGGTCAGATGAGTTGAAAACTGGTGACCAGTCAATTAAAGAGAGTGTACATTTAAGTTTGTTAATGTTATTCTGTGATTTAGCACAGAAAGATATGAGCTTTGGAGAAACATCTATATATGAATAATGGATATGAAAACTAATAGTGCAGTGATCACTGAACAATGGTAGATGTATGGTGATACTTAAGGGAAGGTGTGTTAGTTAATATGAGCTCTAGGAGAGCATGGTGAGATGTACTGAGGTTGGGTCTAGTAGGTTGAAATATGAACTGGGTGAGGTTGAACTGCTTCAGAAAAGTATTAAGGTCATTGTGAATGGTATCCTGTAACAGTGATACATTTTGTCTTTCCAGAACCCAGTGTGACATGGATTACAAACTTGCTCCCAAAATGGTTATCACAGTTTCCCTGTACTGATGAAGAGTCATCATTTAATATTAAAGTAACTAGGCTTTTGGCACATGTTCTGCTCAGCTCATCATTTCTGGTAGACATTTCTAGAATTCATTAAAAAAAATCATGTATACCTTGTGTGTGCTTGTTAATTCCATCATATTTATTGTATCATCATTTTTAAGCAATATTATTACTTGCCTGTCTATAAATTATTACTAACCTCAAAAGCACCCCATTTTGATGTTTCCCTGCAGCCATCATGATATAAATACATTAACTGTCATTGGGTTTAACTGTATTCAGTAATTAGCCAATTTATGTTAATTTCTCTCTTTTTTGGGTTAACATGCTATGTTCATGTAAGAAATATTTAAAAATCATGAAAATAAGCTCATGTAAGCTCTTGTACAGATGTAAATTATATAAATAAACTCATGTACTGATCTTTTTACCCTGAAATAAAAAAAAAATTGCATCATATGTAAATTAAATGTGGAGATTTTCTCCCCAGGCCTCCACTGAAAATAAATTTTACCAATCTGAGTTTTCTCGGTCAATAAAAATAAATAAATAAATCATTTCCATTTAATCATGAGAATGTTTGGATCTAAGTTCTGTCTGGAAATAGTCAACAAAGAAATACTTATTTTATATTATTTAGCCTTTTCCACTGACAGCTATAGCACTTTAGCAGTAAAATACCTTTTGTTATATTCTGTTTTCTACAATTACTAATACGTGAATAAATACTACCATTGTTAAGGTTACTTGATGGAAGACATTTATACAGAAAGTTTTCTATTATATAGCTCTGCATCATAAATGACTCGTGGCATTACAAATAACCACATGATTGAAAAGGAGTGTTTTGCACTAAGATTCACTTTTTAAATTAATCTCTAAGGCATAGGCTATCTGTAAGGTGGGTCATGATAAAGCAAACAATCTTTGTCATTCATGTTGTGTAAATTTAGACAATTGCCATTGTTTTCCAAGTCATTATTCCATACCATACTACTAACACATTTATAGAAGCTGATGACACATTGGGTGGGAAAAGGAAACAAACAAAAAAATAACTTCTTGATAAAGACTGGTAGAAAGATTGGGAGAACTATTCCATTTAATGCAGCCTAGAGGATACCATGTGAGGAAAAGAGGAGGACTTTTGGCTGCACATCTAGTGCTATAATGAAATGGCAGGGAGTTAGCATGTTAAAAGCAAAGATGTTCCTACCACCACTTAGCTAATAATCGAAAGGTAGAATATGAAAACAAAGAGTTGAGAATTCCCAGCTCAAACAATGTTGAAGAGGGTTGGCCTAGGCAGCTGCCTATGTGAACAGGTACGAGACAGTCTTGCTATTTAAAAGTAAGCAGGTCATGGTGAAATTATTACTCACTGATGGATACAAAGATAGTTATTTATAACGACAAACCTGAGAGCATTTGGTGGACACATGGAGCATACAAAAGTCAATGTGTGGCAGACAATACTTCCAGACAGACAAGGATGGAATGACTGGGTCAGACTGAAGATGGTTGTACTTCAGAAGGAGCAAAATTAAGCAAGCTAGAAAAGAACACTAGGTAAGAACAGTGCTTCCCATGGACCTGGCACAGGATGCTAAGCAGAGGTGACTCATTACATAAAAAAGAGAGAAAAAGGACCCTCTGGCCCCTTTAGCTGCAAAAGAGAAGAATGGGAACTCCTTTGACAGCGTGTTATACTGAATGCATATTGTGATCACCATAGACAGACTGAGATGGATAGAAAATGCATATTTCTAGTTTATATAGAATGGAGAAGCATCAAATGACAGCACTCAGTGGATATCAAGTTCTGGGACAGCAACACTCCTGGGAAAATCAGCCATATAAATTATAGATGTGATAGCATATCACTGAGAGAATATATATATATATATATATATATATATATATATATATATATATATATGTATGTATATATATCAATATTTTTTTATCAATAGAGTAGTGTATTTTGGACTTGTAACCAGCTATGTTCACAATGTATGATGGCCAGAATCTAGGAGTAATTATGGAATGAATTGTTTACTAGCCCAGTAGTATACAGTGATAAAGATCTAACTTCTACCCAGGTGACCCATGTTTGAATAGCAGCCCAGGTGAATGACAGTCCTGAAGAGGAGGAGGCAGCTTCCAGGCAGGCATCCTTTTCATACAGGTAATGGGTAGTGCTTATCCAGCATGGGAGGGAATTGACTCCCAGACAGCCATTCATGCCACACAGGTACAGAGGGATGGACATCTCAAGGCAAAGAAACCAAGAGCTGGTGTACATAAGAAAGCGCACTGTGATTTCTCAAGCTAGTTAAGGTATCTCCTGCCCCACCTGTGAAGACGAGTAGATGCACGGACATACTAGGAGTCTGTGCAGTCCCTGCAGTGACACAGGTTTGCATATCACCACCAGGGGAGGGCCTCTGGCCTTAGTACAAAATGCTCCCATTGCCAGGATAACAGCAAGAGCACAAACATTCTTGATGATGGCACATGATAGAGGCTCCTACCCTGGCAGATCTAAGGATGATATTCACTTCCAGACATTGAATGAGTCCATCTAACAATGGAGAGGCTTGATGGTCAGTCGCAGAGGACAGAATAAAAATTGTGGACTGATTGGTAACATGACTGTTGGTTGCACATAAAACAAAGTAGTATCAGCTGCTGGCAGAATTGAGAAAGAAAAGGATGGCATACCAGCTGTGTTGTTGTTGCAAATGGGGAGAAGAATTGCAGCAAGGATGCTTGATGTAAAACTTATATTAATCAAAGCAGTACAAAGATTAGCTTTTTTATATATTTTTTTTCTATTTGTTGACTAGTTAGGTGGGCTGGTCAGTTGACCCCTTTAATCCATAAGCTGGACTCATAGAACAAGATATACAGACAATATTCACAGCATATATTTACCAGTGAATAAATTGTTTAAATTTTCATGCAATTTAACCGTGAATAAAATTTCAGTATATGGAAATGACATTCAAACACGAGGCATAATGAATTTATTTAAACCATTGTGCATTTTGATATATATTTTTTGTTGTTGTTTTTGCTCTAGTTCCTTTTCTCAAGTCTTTTCTGTGTACATTGTCATTTTCTTTTTCTTTATGTCTCTTTTCTTAGTTCTAGTAATATATATATGTTCTAAATTTGCTTGTGCAATCAATTTTTCTCAGTGTTATGAATCTGCTGTTGGAAATAGTTAATAAAGTACTTTTGGTTGAAAAAAAAAAAGAAATTACATAAACAATCCCAGGAATTCAATATAGTCTATGTAGGCTTTGCGTGAAGCCTACACAGAGTGTATGTGTTAGCGTGATGAGCAGCAGCACTAATCACATATTCATGCTGCTCATTGCACAGATACAGGCAAGGTTTCATGGCCGGAAACAGTGTTGATGGCCAGGAAACTGTGCATAGCAGCATAAGCACAAAAAGAAAAAGCATTCAAGTTTGCCTATGGGCAAACCTACTCCACAAGATCACGCAGACAGCCACAATGACTACCAAGGTTGAAAATACTGCAATAACATCAGTAATAACACAGTAAAGAAAATTGCATTGAGTGCAATGTACACTAAAACCATTATTTGCAGAACAAAATAATGGAGGGGGAGGGTAAATGGCAAGGGCAGCTACAAGGAATGGTACACTGGGCAGGGAAAGTGTGTTGATTAAAATGTGCACAGACATGAATGATAGGAATGAATAAAAAGGAAGCGGGCACAGTAAATATAGTAATGCCCATACGATAGGATATGTCAATGTATGTACACTTACAGAAAAGTCAGTAGCATAACATTATGCATGTGTAGATAGCACAGCACATACTGCTGTTTACACGTCCTGAGCAAGTATATTATGATATGAACACACATGATAATACATATGCGATGGCCACACAAGGTTACATGTCAATAGAGGTGAATGGTTAGGATATAAACATCACTAGCATGGTCACTGGGGGACACTTAGTAAGGAAAGTATATACAAAAGGGGTATTTGCATACTCTGAAGATCTATAAAATGAAGTGTGTGAATATGACTGATGTCATCATAGCTCTTAACCAATCTGGGACACATAGCAACAGACTTCTGGACAAATGTAGAAATAAACAGGCAAAGTCATGGATAATTCCAAAATATTATGACCATTAACCTGCGGCATTGACAAAATAAGTGATTGTAACTTATTATACATGCTCTGCAGTAACAAATGTGTAGAACTATAATGATTGTCAGTATATTATAAGGGGGATTACCACCCCTTTCCCAAAAGTGACCACTTTTTGGAGGGATTAAGAGGGACAGTGTTAAACCTAGAAATGAAACTAGGGTCATCCTAGCCAGTTGAGTGGTTTGCATGACACATAAGCCACAATCTCCCCATGCAAGAATCAAATCCATGCCATCAATGTTGTTCTTGAGCTGTGTATTTACTGAGTGCAATATAGAAAGACATATCAGGCATATGTCTAATAGAACCTTAAGGAGAAGTCTGCACTGTCAAATCCTAATTGATATGCATCCCAGAGAATAGTTCTGCATTGCTAACCAGATGTGTGGGAACTTACTGTGCCAAATGTAATACACTTGACTAAAGTATCCCTGCCTGACATAATATCTGCCACATGGATAACAACACTTGCAAACAGCACATCATTATGAGTGAATTCCCTACACACAGCTGGGTATTGCATGCATCTGCCACATATATTAGCAATGGATATTGTTTGAGGCATCTGCAATTGATGTGAATTAAGAAGTGATCCATTATCAGCAACGGTAGAGCAGTATGTTAGAGAGATGACAATGCATCAACTATGCCCATGTGCACAGAAATTACATCAGTGACAGTCAAGTGTCAATGACTGAGGAAGCTGTCACTATAATATTGTACACATACCAAACAATACATGGAGCACACTCTATAAGTATATGTCAAACGTTAATGCATGTGCTACATGATCACTGTCCCCCTAACATCGCCAGTGAAAGTGTTATACTGCCATGAAATCCTAACATACATCCACATGTGTTCATGCAAACTATCAAGCGGTAATACTGATGTGACGTAGTGTAACATCCGTGACACAGTACACTCACACTATAGCTGTACCTAGGATACAAATGGACTTCATAGTAACAGACTCCTGGACAAATGTAGAAATAAACAGGCAAAGTCATGGACACTTCTAAAATATTATGGCATTAACATGCAGCATTGACAGAATAAGTCATGGATTGGATACTATACATTAAGAGCTCCCAGTCATATATAACAGGCTGCTTATCAGATAGCCTCAGTGATCACTCCCCAACATTCCTACTCAAAAAATACCTATGCCAAGCTAAATCTGTCATCTAATGTCAAATATGTAAAAAACTAAACTTTAACCCACTCACATTCATCTCAACTCTCAAAGAATGTAACTGGCATCCTCTAAAGTACCTCAGTCTTGATAACACAGTTGAATTTTTTAATACTACCTTCCTGAGCATCCTTAATTACCATGCCCCCATAAGACTTTCCAGAACCAAAACACAACCCTCCCCATGGCTACAGAAAACCACTAAGTCAGAAATGAAAAACAGGGATAAAGCCTGGGAGCACTGGCGCATAACCAAAATCCCCTCAACTAGACAGAAATTCCTAGAATTATGCAATAGAGTCAAAAACCTAATAAAACAGGACAAATTCCAGTACTACCAGTCTGCCCTAGACTCCTCACAACACAGCCCCAAACAATTCTGGTCCTCCATAAACTCCATCCTCCACCAAGGTAAAGTCAGTATCCCTCCTCCTAACATCCCTCACTCCTCAGAAAATATTGCTACCTCATTCAACACACACTTCACACAAAGCATACTATCACTAGCTAAACAACACAACCCCCTTCCCCTCCAACCCACACCTTCAACTAGTAATCTCCCCACTGCCTTCTCTTTTTCTCCTGTACCTACCTCCAACATAAAAAACTCTTAACTAAACTTAAGCCCACCAAATTAGCAGCAGACAACCTCCCGAGTGAATACCTACAAATCGCAGCTGATGCTCTAGCCTACCCAGTATCCATCTTGATTAACCGATCTCTGTCATAAAGTTACGTTCCCACACTGTGGAAAGTATCACATATAATTCCCCTCCACAAAGGTGGACCCTCCACAGAACTAACCAATTACTGCCCCATAGCTCTTCTCTCTCCACTCTCCAAAATACTAGAGAGATGCATACACTCTCAGATCTCAGACTACCTCCTTACTAACAACCTCCTTTCCAGTACTCAGCATGGTTTCTGACCAAACCATAGCACCACCACTGCCTTACTCTCCTTTACTAACACTATCCTTCAGCATAAAAACAATGGCTATCTTTCCTCTGCTACTTTCCTAGACCTATCTAAAGCATTTGACATGGTGCCACACAAACAACTTATCTCTGTCCTCAATAACCTATCCTTCTCTCAATCAGTCACCAACTGGTTTCAGAGTTACCTGTCTGACCGCCAACAATCCATTGTATGGCAGAGTGACATATCTCCCCAACTACCTGTCACCATAGGGGTTCTCCAAGGATCCATCCTTGGACCCCTACTCTTCTCTGTTTTCACCAATAATCTAGCCTCTGCCACCAAACATGGCACACTCATGCAATAAGCAGATGACTCAACCATCATCTGCTCAGCCCATTCCCTACCCACACTGCAAAAAGTTACACAGGAAGCTTTTTCCTCTGTTGAAACTTGGTTATCCAATGCCCAATTAATACTCAACCCAAACAAAACTAAACTACTCATCTTCCAACCCACCAAACATACTGAAAAAACTCTCACTTTAACATCACAGCAAAAGACAACACCACTATATACCCAACTGAACACACCAAATTGCTAGGAGTGGAAATAGACAATAAACTAAAATTTGACATTCACATATCCATGACCATAAAAAAAGTCCACAAAAAATTAGGAGCATTATACAGAAATAAGCAACTTCTCACCAAAGCAGCAAAGATTTCAATAGCAAATTCCCACCTTATCTCCACCTTACTTTATGCCTCTCCAATATATACCAACCTAAGGCAATGCAATCTAAACAAGCTAGAGACCTACTACAACAAAATCGCCAAATTCGCCACAGGGGCATCCTACCGTAGTCACCACTGTCTCTCACTTGCTGAACTGAGCTGGCTTGAACTCCCTCACCTCCTTTAATGGTATCAACTCTCACTCGCCCACAAACTAGTAAACCATCCACTAAATGTCCCATCCCTCCAGAATCTACACCAACCCTATCGCACCACCAGACCACTAAGATCCAGCAACAAAAATCACTTGGAGATCACTAAAGCCAATAACTCTGCTGGTGAAGCAATATTCTCTTGCACCATAGCCAAATTATGGATCTCCCTCTCACCCACAATTACCTCCATAACATCATGCACCCACTTCAAAACTTTACTAAAAGCGCACCTAAAAACATGCTGGCTATGCCCTTGCAACTCCCACTGTTAATATCACCCACCCCATCCAACCACTACCTTTCTTTCCACTCCACTAACTACCTTGATTATAGAAAGCTCAAATGCTCATAAGCCTAGTACTTATTATACAGCAGGAACTTCTTATTGTAACATTTGTTAATGTCTGTTATGTACTTCACAGATAAACATTCTAGTTGTCTACTATGTGCTATGTTCTTCATCTGTAAATATGTTGTAAGTAATTGCTATGTTAAATTGTTAATTGCTATGTAACCTGATGTAACTACTGTCTGTTTATTTTAACTGTGGAGCTTTTCTCCCCGGGCTTCCGCTGAAAATGGACCTACGTTCAGTCGGACACTCCCGGTCAACAAATGTAAATAAATAAATAAGTGATTCTAACTTATAATACATGTTCTGCAGAAACATGATTGTCAGTATTTTATAAGGGGAATTCACCACCACTTCCTCAAAAGTGACCACTTTTTGGAGGGGTTAAGAGGAACAGTGTTACACTTGCAGCTGAAATAAGGGGCAGTCCTAGCCACTTAAGAGATTTGCATGACACATAAGCCAAAATTCTCCCTAACAAACTCATGCCATCAATGTTGTCTTTGAGCTGTGTATTTACTGAGTGCAACACAGAAAGACATATCAGACATACATCTAATGGCACACCTTAAAGGGAAGTCTGCACTGTCAAATCCTAATTGATATGCATCCCAGAGAATAGTTTTGTATGGCCAACAAGATGTGTTGGGAGCTCTTTGGGAGCTCTCTTTGACAAATGTGATGCACTTGATGAAAGGATCCCTGTCTGACATAGATATTGGCCATATGGATAACAACACATGCAAACAACACACTATTATAAGTGGGTTCCCTAAACACAGCTGGGTATTGCATGCACCTGGCACATGTATTAGCAATGGATATTGCCTGAAGCATCTGCAACTGATGTGTGAATTAAGAAGTGATCCATTATCGACAGTGGTACAGCAGTATATGAGACAGATGGCAATGCATCAACTATACCCTTGTTCACAGAAAGTACATCAGTGCAAAGTCTAGCATCAATGAGCAAGGAAGCTATCACTGTGATATTGTACACATACCAAACAATACATGGAGCACACTCTGTTAGTACATGTAAAACCTCAGCACATGTGCCACATGATCACTGTCTCCTGACATTGCCAGTGAAAGTGTTATACAGCTATGAAATCCTAAGATACATCCATATGTGTTCATGCAAACTATCAAGTGGTAGTGCTGATGTGATGTAGTGTAACATCCGTGACACAGTGCAGTCATACTATAGCTCTACCTGGGATACAAATGGACTTCAAGCTGCATATCACCTCCAAATAAAACCTTGAGTACAAATCACATACAACATAGTGGAACTGTTAACACAGTCACACAACTCTACATATTTTATGTCATAAAATCAGTTCTACATCATGTGCCTATATGTTTATCAGTGGAAATGTGTGGGTGAGGGAATTGACACCATATATGCTCACATTACAACCGAAGTGGATGTGATTCATGCAGAAGAGTTAATTCCACAAATGCTGACAGTCACACAGTGCTGCTGGGGAACACCTGTATAATCCTTGTGAACAGCAACACAATAGTGCATAGAATGAATTTGCCAAGGATGTAAGTGAATCTCAAAGTGTCATATGCTTGTGTATAACAGTATTACAACATGTTGATGAGCCCAGGAGCATGTGCCCATTTAATCACTATGACATAATATTGCTGTATGTCAGATAACATTTCCAGGTGATAGATATACACATGCACACTTATGCTGTACTGCAGCAGTCACTGTGATGGTTTAAAATGAGAACTGTGTAGAATGTGGATATACTTCACCATCAGAACACATGGCTTAGTAAGAGAACAATATACATAGCATCATCCTATATCACTAGTCCTCACAAGGCACATTACTACAGCTGTTATGGAACATATAAGCAAATGACAGCAGTGAGCATCTAATCCTAGATTGTAGTACCCTGTTGTAGAACTACAGTACATCCACACCTCAACATAGCACATGTGGGTGGCAACAACATTGACATGTGCAATATTGATAGGGTCATAGGAGAGTACTAGGCTCACATCCATTATTATCTCATTTAACCCAAATTGTTATCTCTTGATGAGGGAATATGATAGGAGTATTATGTGTGCATGTGTTTGATTCTTTTACAAACTTTCTCTGTCCATATGGGACATGAGTGCCACACCATGAGTGAATTAGCAATTACACATCCAGTGGTCTGGAAATGGCTAGAAGAAGGTCATGGAGTGGTTCTGCTTCACAATGCATGTCTGCATATTTGAGATGATGACATCCTCAGTGTTCTGCTGAAAAGATGTTATTTAGACAGAGGGAAAAAAGGGATGTTGGATTCAGGGCACTATGTAAAAAGTTTTCTTGAATGGGAGTCAAATGAGAAGAGATTCAAAACAGCATGCACTGACCACAGTGTATCACCCAAACACTAGTTTACAGAGGTCATTTTTAAATACCATACCTGTCAAGGTATACAAGTTGGATTCCATACAATGTAAGACTAGAGCCACCACAGATGTTTGACTTTAACAGTGTCAGATTGCACTTTATAGAAGATGACATAATCTATGCATGCTGGGAAGAGGATGACATAGCTATGGTGTCACATCCCAGTATAAAATTGTCTCCAGACTGATACTTGAAGGAAGAGACACATACAACAAAAGTGACTTCTGTGAGATTAGAACCCCTATTTGTCTAGTTATACAAGCTGGAGAACATAGTATTGAATGCTAATGTCACCACAGAAGTCAAACTGAAACATTCTCAGAGTGCACTTTATAGAAGATGACATAATTGGAAGGAGTGTCTGACATAGCTGTGGACACACACACACACACACACACACACACACACACACACACACACACACACACACACACACACACATACACACACACACACACACAGCCCCTGCCTATCCAGTTACACAGGCTAGGGAAAACAGTATTAAACCCTGCTGCAAAAGTCTGATTTTAACACTGTCACAGTGCACTTTATAGAGGATGACATCATCAGTGTTTGCTGAGAAGAAGATGTTGTGAGGGATGATGAAATTACTGTTATCATGTAGCAGTGTAAACATATCTACAGAATGCTACATGAGTGAGGGCAAGACATACCCCCTCAGACTTAGACACACAAACACACAAGTTGACTGCTGTGAGATTACAGGATATTATCATAGTGTTGCAAGTGACATACTGTTACAAGCCTTAGGTGAAAAGCCATGATTTGTGATACGATTGTGTAAGCTCAATTTGTAAATGTATGTATAAATACATCCTAGCAACCTAAGTGAAATAAGCTATCATAAATGCATGCTGCAGAAGTTAGACAGACATATATCTATTTTTCAGGATGTTGCATAGATGAGATATACACACACACACACACGCACTTTGGGAACACCCATAGTATAATAATGGATTTGTGCCTCATATTCAATGTCAATTGTCACTATAAACCCATAACAAATGTAGTGATGCTGTTAGGCTATGTAATTCTGGAGTCTGTTTAACAATGGCTCAAGTACTGTTTTATCATTTGCAAGTGCATTTCTGCAGAGCACACATGAATATAAGTAAGTATGTGTTCAGTCATGCACACATCAGTGCCCTTCTCTTGCGTTTATGAATACATTTCCAAGTACTGGAGGATTACAGCCCATTTGCCAGTTAGACATGCTATACAACTCCAGAAAGTGCATTGCTGAGAAGCTAATTTGCATGGATGATGATGGCAAAGTATCAGAGCATGTGTGATTTGAATTTCGGAAATTCAGCTTGGACATGTGAAATAGCAGTGTCCACTAGTGCTCATTGCCACACTATGTACAAATAGGAATATACAGTAACTGTCTTGGTTGGGATTAACTGCAAAATTCATCTGTTTGCTGTTAATGTTTCATGTAGCAGGTTTGCAAGAAATGTTATGAGAGAAATTGCTGGCAGTTAGTATGATATACATACTGTACTCTATATCTGAAATGTTGGGACCAAAGTTTTATTGAATAAATAACTGTTACCCTTGTCTTCCCCATTTGCATGTTAAGCACTTACAAATGCAGTTCTCTGTTTAAGGAAAACAGTGAAAAATGTAATGTGGTGTGCCTTCCTTCACACAAGCATCCTCAGTAGAGATGTGAGGCTTTCAGCATTCTGGACAGTACTGAGTGTGGGTAATACAGCAACGGCCTATCTTTTTCTGTGGCACAGGGTATAAAAATAATAAGGTCCAGATCATGGTACAGGTAAGCCAGGATTCAAACCTAGATGGTTCTCCTTTTTTTTTTTTTTTACAAATGGCATCAGGATGTCATTAGATAACTAAATGTGATCAGGACTGCAAATGTGACTATCAGTAACTACACTAACGTATGTCATCCCCAAATTGTATCAGTAATGCCTAGCTCAATAGACTTCTACAACTAGTAGCTGTTTTGCAGGCCTCGTAAATCACAAGTAAATTGTGTATACAGCTTGCTGCAAATGTCAAGGGGCGGTGCATTGTTTGACATGATTGGTATGACTCAGCAGATATGTTATTTGTGTAGGCCTGGATATCCTGAAAACTCTGTGCAGTATGATTCTTCACAGTAAAGACAGTTTCCACATCATATCAGATGAGCATTTTATCCATCTTCCTACTAAAGATGCTACAATATTTTCTGATGCAACAGAGGAGGTGATAACAGACAGAGGGCTGTAGAGGATGTAGGAGGTACTGTCCTGGCACATTCATGAACATCCTAATGGTGTGCTGGTATGACATGTCTTCTTAATCAGACTATATCCTGCTCTGTAGCATGAATTGCATAAGATAATGCTGGAGGAGATATAGAGTGACAATATTTAATACAGCCAAATACATCTGTTAGAAAAAGATATAGGACTTCTGAAATATAATGGTGATATGTGGGAATTGATTTTTGATAGTTATATCAATCGTGGCCCACCTTACAGTTTATTTGATTAACAGACATATCATACCTATGTAAGAGAAGCAGAAGACAGTTAAACAGGCAACAGACACACAGGAAAGAAACCTCTGAAAGTGGTCCTTAAGAGCATCCCTACTTCTGGGTTATAAGCCTTTGCAAGACACAAAAATATGTTTATACATCTGATCATCACCTGAACATGACACAAAGGGAATCCTACAGCAAATTTTGAAACCTTGCACACTACAGGAGCACTGATAACCTGTTGAATCAAGGTAATATGTTGGTGTTATCCATCAGTGGAGTCAAGACAGTCAGCAGAAACCATGAGGTGACCTTTGCATCCATCACCCTAATAGAGACACCCACATAAACAGGGGTGGGAGTGAATGGGGTGAATACAAAGAGAGATGGACAAACACATAACGATGTTTGGTGTAATGGCATATTCATGTTTTTGGTGCATACTCATAATTAACCTGACATGCTGTGTAACATCAAGTGATTGAGATAGTGGTAAAGAAGGGTAAGGGGAGGGCAACAGGCTTATGACAAGCAGAACAAGGTTGGATAAATATCTCATAATTGCATGCATGGATATCACTTTAAATGCTCTTTTTTGCCAGTATCCAATATATGTCCATGAGAACTCATAATTGCAGAAAATATTAAGATGTGGGTGATTAATCAAATCATAGACATATAACATCACAATAAGAAATGATATGAGTTGCATCTGGAATCAACCATTGATGCTATGGGCAAAAACAATCAACATTGTACATAGAAAGTTGCACTTTATTACATTCAGCAGTCTAAGAACTGTCACAGATACTGTTTCAAGGTAGTGCCTTTACTCGGTTTTAACTCTGTTTTATTGTAGCTCAGAGAGTTTAAGCAGTATTGAGCAGAGATAACTGGATTAGTGCGGCTAATCACAAAATTCACCAGGTTTTCCCATAGGACGTGAACAGTCATTCACCATCATTTGGGATTGATGCATGATACCAAATTCTGCCCAAATGCAGAGGACAAAAAGTGAAGGCTTTTTTTCATGGGACATTTCTAGCCATGTGTATTGTGTGTGATCCTCTTTTTTGATCAGGGTAAATGTGTGAAAATGGAGTTGCAAGGAAAGAGGTGAAATGGTGATGCAAGCAAAGGGAAGAACAAAGGGGAAGCAATACATGCATTTGCAGGAGGGGGTTGGGAAAGAACCATAGAGATCTAATTCGTTACCATGGTAATGTGCACATGTAGAACTGTGAGTGGCACCACAACACAGGTGGCTGACAACACAATAATGTTGTATAGCCAATTGGACCAAATCAAGTGCGTTGTTGGGAAGACACACATGCAAAGTGAAAAACTATGTATAGGACACTTTTTTTTTTTTTTTTGTGGGACAGGTGTATATTCTTATTTATTTATTTATTTTTTTTTGGTTTCAAAAAGAGAGGAATGCTGGGGAAGGGACTTATAAATGTGAGGACAGGTAGGTAAGGTAGGTGAGCATTTGCAGACAAACAGGACATGCAGGGCAGACACAAGGGATGGTAATGGACACAAAAAGGTTGGGGGACACCATGATTGGGAATGAGTAGGGGACTTTGGAGGCACATGCTCATCAAGCATGGGAACAATGAGAATCTAGTCCTCACTCTCAGAACTGTCATCGCTGTCCCCTTCTTCTGTTGGCTGTTAGACTATTTGATATGGGAATCTGTTTTCAGTTTTTAGCAGCAACCTCTCCATTTGGCTGATGCAGTCACTAAAGCCACTCTCTATCAGCTCTTGCAGCATCCCATATAGCTCCTGATAGGTGACATAATCACTGTCTTTGCCAGTACTCCCAGACAGTACCAATGCACCACCAGCTGGAGAACTGCTGCCTGAAGAGGATGGACCAGATATGGCAGGTGCTGTGGAGACAGTACGCCCAGGTTCCTTCCCAGAGGTGTTGGGTGTTAGTGCAGCAGTCGGTAGAGGGTTGGCAGGCCAAGCCACAGTGGTTGGCCCACTTCCCTGTGCAAAACACATTCAATTGGTTGACAGAAAGATATGACATCAGAGTGGTGTGATTGCAAGTAACCCCCCCCCAAAAAAAGTAGAGATAATGGGTGAGACAAAAAATAAAAAGATGATTAGTGCCATGATATGTCACATTCATTCATTACAATAAATAGCCATTTATTATTATCATAGCTATAGAGCTTTCACACACCCAAGAAAGATTGTGAACTGTTGCAAGTAATCTTTGGAATATGCACATATTCCAGATATAGGTTCATAGGTTCATAGGAGGTTACTAGGCTATTGACCCAAGGGTCGTTTGAAGCCTAGCCCATTATACCCATTATATTTCAAGAGACAAAGTCTAGTTATTGACTAAGATTATTATTAGTAATGACTGCCCTTGTTCAAGAGGGTTGTGGGAGCTATTCCTGGTAAGAATTGGCGACTTCCCATCCATTCATCCAGGCTTCTTTTGACCAGAGTCATAGAGATGCTTTGCTTAACATGAATTGGTAGCCTATTCCAGAGAAGTGGCAACCTCTGTGAGATTAATTTGTCTTTCCAGCATGTCCTATTTAAATTGCAGGCCATACTTAGGTCACTACAGCAGGTAATTCTCATCCCATTTGACTTACGGTTGTGCAGCGTCTTCATTAAGTTAGTGTCGGAGATTACTCTGTAAGCCAGGCACAAGTCTCCCCTAAACAGCCTATATGCTACTGAGTGCAGTGACAGAGACTTCAATCTGTCTATGTAAGGCATGTTCTAAATAACTTGGATCTTCTAAGTTAAAAATCTCTGGGGTGTCTCCAGTTGCTGCAGGTGCCTGGTATGGTACCTACCAAAGGGGGCATTGTACTCAATTATGGGCCTGATAAGGGATGAGTATAGGGGGGTTAGAACCTCTTTTGCTCTTGAGGCTGTCTTTGCTAATCAAATGTGTGACACAGAATGCCTTTCTTACTGCAGTGGACACATGGTGGTCAAAGTTGAGGTCACAAGCTACTTGTGTGCCCTAATCCCTCACTACAGCATTTGTATTTAAGGTATTGTTGTTTATTTGATGGTTAGTAGGGAAGTAGGGACATTGCTTTCACTGAAGGGGATGATGATGCATTTTTTTTTTTTGCATTTAGTTTGAGTACATGGCTTTGGCACCAGTCATTGGTCTGTGTAAGCCCCTTCTTAGAGAACACTGCCATAATTTGAGGAGTCAATGATCACACCATGTTTTCAGTCATTAGCAAGCTTGGTCAGCCATGATTCCTTTGTTTTGGCCTAAACTTCCGAGAAGTAAATACCAAACAAAATTGGGCCCTGTACTGACCCTTGGGGAACCCCACAAGTGATAGGTCTACTGGTGAGGAGGATTCACCCACTTTAATAGCATGTGTATGGTTAGTGAGCCAATTTGTGACCCACCTAAAAACAAAGGGGTTGACATTTAGGTGGGTTAGTTTGTCAATAATGCCTGAATGGGGGATTGTGTCAAAGGCCTTCACTAAGTCCAGAAATATTGTGTGCACAGATTTGCCCACATCTATAGCCCTGGTCACATTTTTCAAGATGTCTACTGGTTTATCAGGCATGATTGACCCTTTACAAAGTGAAGTGGGTTGGATCAGGGGTTTGGAAGTCACCTATATCTTTATTTATGAGGTCCATGATGATACCTTCCATGGCTTTGCAGATAAGGCTAGTCAGGCTTACGGGTCTATAATTCCCTGGATCTGTTGCTAAGCTGTGCTTGTGAAGGGGGATAATGGTTGTGCTTTTCCATTCATCTGGGACAAATCCTATATTAAGGCTGTGATTAAATAGGGTGCCTAAGGTGGTTGCTAATTTCTGTTTTAGTCTGTTTAGAATGCAGCCTGGGATGCCATCAAGACCCACAGAGAGTGAGTTTTTTGCCTTAGACAGACCTTTGATGACCTGTTCTTTAGATATATTGGGTAGGGAAGCTGTTGAAGGTATTTTGTATGATGTATTTGGAGGGGATAAAGGGGAGAAATATTCATCAAACCTGTTCACTAGTAGGTTACAATTTCTGCAGGATCAGCATGTGTGATATCCTCTGTCACTAGTTCAGCACATGCCTGGGTCCTACCTTTTAGGCAACAGATGTAGCTGAAGAAAACCTTATGGTTATCCTTAGCTGTGTTTGCAAAATTTTTCTCAAAGTTGTCCTTAGAGGATTTTATAAGTTGTCTTATTTGTTTATTTAGGCTTAGGAGGGTACTTTTCCAGTGCTGGGACCTCCCTTTGATATTCTTAGACAACAGCTTCTTACGCTCATTTTATAGTTTATTTATGTGAGATGTCCACCAGGGCAGCTTGTTTTTTTTTTTCTTGAGGCTCTTACTGTAGTCCTATCCAGCACAGCTGAGTCCAAAAATTTGTGTAAGTGGTACAAGGCATCAGAATATACTTTAGTATAGTTGCCAAGACCATCTGTCGGGACTGGGGCTTGGAAATCATTAATGCAAACCCCTTAGGAGGATATAGCTGACTTTGGTGAATTTTTTTTTAATCTGACTTCACCTCTGATGGGTTATGGAGTTATTACTACTTCAAAAGTGACTGAGTTATGATCAGGTTTTACTAATGAGGGTCCTACACTTATGGTAGCTCAATGGTCTCTCATGTTGGAGAGAACCAGGTCAAGTGTATTTGAGCCCCTTGTAGGATTTTGTACAAATTGTTCCAGGGCATTTGAGTTAACAAAGTGAAGAAACTTTTCTGCAAGTAAGTTGGGGATAGTATAGGTTTCCCAGTTGATGGTAGTATAGTTAAAATCCCCCATGGCAAGAGTGTTAGGTTGTATTTTGATTGACCCAAGTAAAGTCAAATAAGCTGCATGGGCAAGTTGGCTCATGGAGGGGGACATGTAACTAGCAATGACTTGAAGGGGGTCATACCCACAGTAATCTGAACTTGGAGCAGCTCCATAGAGTTATGTTGTCTAACCAGTCTGGAGGAGTATTTATCTTTAATGTAGATAGATAGTCCACCACCTTTGGTTCTCACACTTTCATTTTATGGTCTAAAGGTGTGGAAGACATTATAGACTTACAAAGCTAGGTTACTCTCTGTGGCTTTGAACCAGATTTCTGTGACTGCACAAATTTACATCATCCAAGGAAAGGAATGCTTCCATAGAGGGCAGCTTTTGGTTTAAACTAGCGTTCAGCAGCATAACCCTTATTTTGATTGTGCTGGATGTTTTCACATCAGAGGTTTTGTTTTTGAGACCTTGCCTAAAAAAGACACTATGGGGGAGGCAACAGCCTTAGCCAGCAGCTGAAAACCCAAAGTTGCCAGGTGCAGACCATCTCTGGCAAAGCAGAGAGGTCTATCAACCATGTCATCTCAAACTGACAGAAACCTGATCCCCCTTGAATGGCACCAAAAACAAACCAATTATTAAAGTCAGTCATTTTTGGTTGATATTGTGGCATTCTCATTTCATTCTAGGTGAAGGTAAAATGCTGCTCAAGGCTAGGGACACACCTACCTGGGACACATATTCAGAGAGCTCAATCATGTCTCTCTTCATATAGTCCAGTGAGGTACGTCTCAAGTCATTCACACAAACATGAACTATGACTGAATCATAACAGTACTTGTTGAGTGACTTGAGTGCATGTGTGATCTTACAAATCCTGGCACCAGACAGACAACTGACAGTGACTTTCTCCTTATCCAACCTGTTGAGTGGGACGTCAATGTGTCTCACTATAAAATCTCCAATAACAAGAAAATTAGGTTTGGGTGTGTTGGGCCTTAAGGGCCTAGTTGGTGAGACACTGGTGTTGTTATATGTCTTGAGTGCTGTGGATGCTGTGTCAGGTGTAGCAATCTTGTGCTAAGGATGTTTCTGGTGTTTAGGTAAAATGTTGGAGAGTACCTCCATGTATGATACTCTATGTGTTGAGTTCAAGCTTTGTGTATGAGTTGTGTTATATGTGCTTTGTGTAAGGGTTGTGGTGTGTGAACTGACAACCTCTTCAGTGTTATTGTTTGGTGCACAAGAAAGCAGGGATTCCAACTTCTTGGTGTAAATATATGTCTTGCTCTCCATACTAGAGTGATTTAGTAGTAGAGAGTTGTCTGTGTACATGAGGCAGTTGCTACACTGCCTCAGGAGACCCAAATCAATCAGGGTGGCAGGAGAAACAAAGGTAGTCTAAATCCCCATAATGCTAGGTTTGGACCTGTTACTGAGTAGACCATTTGTTGATCACACAGCAGTTTTGGAAGCTCAGTGGAGCAGAGGCAGGTCACCACACTCACACAAGTTGTGTTGAAAACAAGTACAAACTCACAAAAATGTGGGGATTTTATAACAAATGAGGAAATTGTTGTAAACAAATTAACCAATTCTAAAGCTCAAAACTGAGCCCTGTTATAGTAACCTTAAACTAGATCAGTCCAAACTACACCTTCCTCCCGCAAGGGCACAGGTGGGCTACTCCAACAAAAGATTTCCTGATTTAGTGCTCAATCTGCACAACCAGAACTAAATTCAGAATATCTGAATCTAGCCTATGCTACAGCAACTAGAAGGGCAAACAAGAATCAGAGCACATTAAATACACAGTAAAACAGTTTAAATTGCAGCAGATATGGTTTAAATACAGCAAATACAATTAAACAGTACAAGTGCAGAAAACAGTGTTGAGCTTAATCCAGAAAAAGGACCCTTAGAATAACAGGCACAATAAGCATTCAACCAGCAATTCCCAGCTCATAAGGGTGGAGACTACCCTCTTTTCCCACAAGGGTGTAAACCAACAAACCTTCTTAATGTAAAATAACTGGCCTGAAGCCCAAGTGCGTAAAACAGAGCTAAGACACTTTTAGGATAACAGACACAAATGCAAAATCTGAAGGTAATGCTACTCAATACTAGAAGTCTAAACCTCAAAATGCACTCTCTCGAGGCACCACTAAAAATGGAGGACATCGATATCTGTGCAGTAACTGAGACCTGGTTCAAGACTCCAGAGAGCACCCCTGCAATACCAGGCTACAACTCTTACCACACTTTTCAGCCACCAAACCAAGACCGAAACACTAAAGGTGGAGGAGTGTTCATATTCACCAAGGATATTCACACCTCCAGGCTAGTTGCCCAACACAATGCATCTGAAATTCTCCAGGTGCAACTAACACTAGGTAAGATGGCAATCCAAATTGTAGCTTACTACAAATTGCCCACCATGCCCCAAGATTCTCACTACACCGTTCTAAACATACTGGAAATATTAAGATACAACCAAACACCCTAATACTGGGTGATTTCAACTACCCTGCCATTAACTAGGAAAACTACTCAAGTACCAACAACTTTTCCCAATGGTTCTTGGAATTCATAAATTCCAATGCCTTGGATCAACTAATCCATTGTCCCACCAGTGGCTCCAATATCCTTGACCTGGTTATTACCAACATGGGAGATAGATGCTCCACAAAAGTGGTCACCCCGTCATTGGTCAGGTGTGACCATAAGCAAATCACCCTTGACATGCACATCCCACCCCCACCCTCCAGTAAGGAAATCTCCATAAAAAACTTCACCAAAGCCAACTTCATGCTACTTAAGTCAGAAGTGACAAACTTCATGGCACCCATACAGATGGGAGCTGAAAGTCTGACAGCTGAATCCTACACTAAGGCACTGTATGAGCACACCCACTCGTGCATGAATCTTGCCATCCCAAATAGAACCAAGATGCTCTCCTCCAAAAAAAGGAAGCCAATCTGGTGATCCCCTGCCATAAACAAACTATACAGCAGAAGGAAGAAACTGTTGCAAAAAAGAGGAAAATCCTAGGATGCAAAAAAGACAACCACAAAGCATTCTATATTTATGTCAAGAATCTAAATGGCAATGCTCAGATCTGCTCTGAGCTACAACAGAATGGCATTAAATATACTGATCCCAAGGATATTTCCAATATCCTGGCAGATCGATTTAGTGCCAACTTTACCCCCTCTCACCCCCTAAAGGGCCCATCTCAGTAACAAAATGTTGCCAAATTCCAGTAATCACGGCCACACAGGTAAAAACCACACTCTCCAAAGCTAAGAATACAGCATCCATGGGACCAGATGAAATCCCGGGCTGTGTACTACATGAACTACAAAATGAACTGGTACCTCACCTAAGTGTAATGTTTAATCATAGCCTCACCTCAGGCTTTGTGTCCACTGAGTGGCGCACAGCTATAGTTATCCCACTCCACAAGGGGGGATAAACCTCGGATCCCAGGAACTATCATCCCATCAGTCTGATGAGCCTGATCTGCAAGGGCATGGAATGCATTATCATGGAACTTATAAACAAAGACATTGGCAACCTTCAAACACTGGACACCACCCAGTTTGGGTTCGTGAAGGGCTGTTCTTGTCTCCTGAACCTGGTTGACTTCTTCAAATCAGTCTCCAGAGCTGTGGACGAGGGTAAGGCAGTCCACACAGCCTATCTGGACCTTGCCAAGGCCTTTGACACCATCCCCCACTCTGGAATCATCGATAAACTTACTAAGTTGGGCTTGAATCCTTATGTCAATCAATAGGTTGCTAACTGGCTTACTGACAGAACCCAGACTGTAAAAGTAGCAGACTCCAAATCCAGCTCCAGACAAGTGACAAGTGGAGTACCTCAGGGTTCAGTCCTGGAACTGCTCTTTTTTGACATCTACTTCTCTGAAGTACAGGCCAACAATAAGGGACTCTGGCTACCAAAGTTCGCAGATGACTGCAAACTGGGAACCATTATTGAATCCCCAAATGATGTGGATATTCTACAAAAGGGCCTTACAGAAACAGATGCTTGGTGCCAGAGCCATGTGGTCATGCTTAATGCCAAGAAATGTATAGTTATCCCCTTTGGGAAAAAAAATGTACTCATGAATTACCACATAGGTGGCAGTACACTAAACACCGAAAGTGTGATGAGAGACTTAGGGGCACAAATGGACAGTGGTCTCACCTTCGATAACCACATCCCCGCAACAGTCAGGAAATCCTTCTTTGTGGCACACCTCATCACTAAGGGCTTTTCATCCAGATAAAGGAGGCCATTGTCTCACTGTACTCATCCCTCATTAGACTCATTATAGAGTACAGTGCCCCATTTAGTATGTACCTCACAAGACATCTGCGACAGCTGGAAAGGCTGCAGAAATACATCACTAAAAGAATCATAGGCTTAAAGCAAATGCCCTATGCTGACCCGCTAAAAGAACTCCAGCTGTACTTTGTGGCATATCGTCTACTCAGAGGCGATCTCTACTTAACATACAAGGCCATGTCAAACCCTGAGCTGTTGGACATGCTCCACTTAAAGAAATACCAATCCCTCAGAGCCACACACTCCAGGGATTTAAACCTTGTCATCACAATGAACAAAACATGCTGGAAGGATAGGTTCCTGACCCAGAGACTCCCCATACTCTGGAATAGACTGCCCATACATGTCAAGCAGAGTGCCTCCTTGGCCCTCTTCAAAAGGAACCTTGATGATTGGATGGGAGATAGGAAATTCACCCCGGGGATCACATCAGTCACCCTGCTAGACAGGGGTCCAAGGAAGTAAATATTGTGGGAAGAAATATCCGGGGAATTGCTTGGCTATGCTTGTATGGGCCCAAGGGCCGATAGCCTAGTACCAACCTATGAACAATAAGCCTTCAATCAGCAATTCCCACCTTAGAAGGATGTAAGTTACCTCTCCTGCCACAAGACTGTAGACTGCAACCTTCCTTATGTAGAATAACTAGTTTGAAGCTGAAATTCTTAAATCAAAACTAAAAGGCTTAGAACAACAGTTACAATTGAAAAGGCTACTAACAGGTAGTAATAAATGCAACTGACCACTTTTAAGAACAAGTAACAAAAAGCAAAATAAGGTAATAAAGTATGAAGAACCACAATGCACAGAGAGATCAGCAATAGTCAGGCATAATCAGGTCAAATAGGTAACCTCCAACAATTTCTATTTAAAGAGGAATGCTGTTTCTTTCCTCCTCCCACTAATTAACTTGATGTTATTTACTGTTTGCAAAGGAAATATTTTCTAATTTTTCTAACTTACACTAGCCAAGACCTTTTAAAACTCCAACAGAACAAAAATACTTAGAATAAAACAAATGAAATATAAGAAAATAAAAGTAACCAAACCTTAAACAAAAAACTTCACTTCAAAAATCAAATGCAATGAGAGATCAGTAAGAGTCAGTCAGAAGCAGATCAAATAGGCCCTCCAGCTGAATGAAGATACCTTAATATAAGCTTCATATGCTTTCAAGGATACTAGAGAGTAAGAAAAAAATATAGCATTAAGGCCAATATTGCTGTATTTCAACTTAAAAATGATACTTGTGAAACTGATTCTATAAGTTAGTTGTGGAAATTGAGCCCACATAATCTGAATACTATTACACTTGCCTAATACAATCACCAACAGCTACAGGGGAAAGAATGCATGCTTGCTGTTACAGTCATGGTATGCACGCTAAAGTTGCTACTGATCTATGGAATTACAATAATTAATGCGGTTAGGGTAATTTGTGTTGTAGACATACCCCTGCATCTCTAAGTCACGCTGTTCTTTAAGCATGTGTCTGCCTGTCAGTAGCGATTTCCTCTGCAGCTGTAAAATACAGAATGAGAAAACAAGAGACATGAAAGCATTGTGCATATCATTCTTGGATATATACATCAGTGTTTTTCAACCACCATTCTGTGGATGGATGCTCTTTGCGTCCGGTAGCACACCTGTCATGTCTGTGTGACTGGCTGTTTACGTCTTCATCTTTCACATGCATTTAATTTTAATGCCAGAAGTGGACTTTGAATGTACAAGTGAGAAGTAGGTGTGTGTGTGTGTGTGTGTGTGTGTGTGTGTGTGTGTGTGTGTGTGTGTGTGTGTGTGTGTGTGTGTGTGAGTTTGTTTAAGTGGTAGATAGGTGCGTCTATGTAAGAAGTAGGTAGGTAGGTAGGTATGTGTGTGCAAGAGTAAGTTAGGTGTCTCATCTGTCCAGATTTTCTCAGAATGTTCAGATTTTTGCCTCATATTTTTAGTCTGCTCCTCATTAAATTTGTGTTTTTGGATTAATTGTGGCAAATCCATGAGGACAGAAGTCACTAAATAATGACAGGCATGTGGGTTTCAGACTTTGTATTCTTCAAAAATTATTTTTGGGGCTTTGTCCCACCATTATTTTTGCCTTTGCCCAGGTTTTTTGTGCTAAGAGGTTGAGAGGTGTGTGTGTGTGTGTGTGTGTGTGTGTGTGTGTGTGTGTGTGTGTGTGTGTGTGTGTTTGTGTGTGTGTGTAAAGGGGAAGTTGGTAGATGTGTATGTATGTGTGTGTGTGTGTGTGTGTGTGTGTGTGTGTGTGTGTGTGTGTGTGTGTGTGTAAGAGAGAGGGAGGTTGGTAGGTGCATACCTCTCAACTGTCCCTGATTTTGACTGAAAATTGTCCCTCTTAATCCAGCCAAAAAGTGGTGACTTTTGGAGAAAAGGAGATGAATTACACTTAATAATGAGAATAATTAGAGTTACAGACTTCTCTTACTTTAGAAAAATGCATATTCACTCAGGTTCTGCTATTTTGTCAGTGTCTCACATTAATAATACTAATATATTGAAAGTATCCCTGATTATTTCTGGATTTGTACCTGATTCTGTTGGGATTTGTCCCATTTTGGTTCACAGCTATGAGTAGGTGTGTGTGTGTGTGTGTGTGTGTGTGTGTGTGTGTGTGTGTGTGTGTGTGTGTGTGTGTGTGTAAGAGAGAGGGAGGTTGGTAGGTGCATACCTCTCAACTGTCCCTGATTTTGACTGAAAATTGTCCCTCTTAATCCAGCCTAAAAGTGATGACTTTTGGAGAAAAGGAGATGAATTACACTTAATAATGAGAATAATTAGAGTTACAGACTTCTCTTACTTTAGAAAAATGCATATTCACTCAGGTTCTGCTATTTTGTCAGTGTCTCACATTAATAATACTAATATATTGAAAGTGTCCCTGATTATTTCTGGATTTGTACCTGATTCTGTTGGGATTTGTCCCATTTTGGTTCACAGCTATGAGTAGGTGTGTGTGTGTGTGTGTGTGTGTGTGTGTGTGTGTGTGTGTGTGTGTGTGTGTGTGTGTGTGAGAGAGAGAGAGAGAGAGAGAGAGAGAGAGAGAGAGAGTGTATGTGTAAAAGGTAACTGTCCAGTTTTTGCAGATTGTCCAGATTTGTGCTCCATATTATTGGTATATTCCTCATAAAATGGAATAAAGTTTCAGACTTCATATCCTGGCAATGATTTATCTGCATTTTACACTTCACACTATGTATCTATATCTTTCTCAATTGATGAGATTACTATGTTGGCATACAGTACTCAAACAGTGATTGTTTTAATTGGTTCCTAATGAATAATGTTTTTTATTTATTCGTTAGCGGTCCCCAAAATAATTCTCCTATTTTCACTGGCCCCCAAATACAAAAAGGTTGAAAACCACTGATGTACACCATTCTATATCATTTTAAGTTGCTGGATCTGTATACTGGCACCACTGGGGGTTGTTGGCAGTTTGAAATTCAACCAACAGCTGGTTGAGTTGTACCTTCTTGCACCTCTTAAGGTTACTGTAGTGATGCCTACAATGCTCCCAGGTGAGTAGTAAGCAGTCACACTAGATACAGACTTGGCTAGGCTGTTCCAAGCCTCAGATTTGTACTGATACCCATTATGGCCCCCCTGCAGCAGCCTCTGTCTGTAGAACTTCATGAGACTCCACCAAATCTCACCTGTCTGCCCTGAATTTGGCACCATCATTACCATCACCTTCCATGTCTGCAAAGTTCCTCCAATAACAGTAGCAATGGTTTCCTGCCAAATTGTGATCTGTGTTTTACGACCAGTGTGCAAGCATTCACAGCCATGCCAACTGCATTTGAGCGATGGTAAGCAAAGAGTGACATTGACAAACAGAGAGAGAATTTATAAAACAGCAATGGTGATGTAAAACTTGGCAGTGATCTTTGGCATGCATGATGCTATACCTGGTCACACTTTGTCCAATGATCAACACTGAAATGCTCAATGGCTTGACTTTTAAGCTTTGACTATGGAGAGATTTGACTTGCTCAATGTTAAAATTAATTTGTACAAGGTGGGATTTAAACCTGTTTTGAAGAGATTATATACATTTCCACACAGGTGATTATTCCTCTTTGCCACAGAAGAAGTGTTTTCACTGCTGGTCATTTAAGATATACAGCTTAAAGAGTGTCTGGTGCTATACTTCAATTAGGCCTTTATGTGTGTGGCATTAAAAAGGTCTTGAGGCATGCATTCTGAGCTGTGATGTAGGCCTAATATACTGTATATATTGGTAATGGATAGAATTAAATGACATTACTAACAGAGTTTGGAATTATGATACACACCTCTCAATACATACTGTTTACAGTTATAATTGCATTATTAGAGAGATCTAGATGATTGTCAGTGAACTACAGTGTTCATCAGAGATATGCAACTTCATTTTTTATTATATAATCATTATTGTCATGTTAAAACGGTTACACACAATCAACTGTGGTTCATATGTCATTCATTAATGAGTTATGATGCATAAAAAAGTATGTGTATGCAAGCAGTAATGATACCTTTCTGTCAGTCAACATGCTATACGTAACTATTATTATGTAGTATTAACTTTATAATCAAAGTTTAGTGAGCAATAACAGTGGGGCACTCATACATAGCTATTGTTATGTAGTATTACCTTTATAATCAAGGTTTTGGGAGCAGTGACAGTGGGACACCCTTACTAAAACATATAGCCTGCTGTATTTGAACCCTGGCTCATCTGTGTTCTTAGAATGAACTTATTGCACATACCCCTGAGGCCACAAGGAAAGCTAGGCAACAGGTGTATTTTCCATACTCAGTACTGTTCAGAGTGCTGATGACCTTGCATCACTGCTAAGTCTGTTTGCATGAAAGAAAGTGAACCAACTTAAAATTTTCACTTCTTTCCTTAAGCGGTGAAGCATATTTGCAAACAGGTAGGCAACACACACATGGACAAGGCAATAGCAAACACATATTCATTGTGTAAGTGGTCATTATGAACCCCTCACTTTTTACTGTGTGACACAAACCCTGCTTTACCTCTATTATCTTTTTTTAGCACATAGCATTTACACCGTGTGCCACAGAGACAGTCAGCTAACAAGTGAAATCTCTGCAGTCTTTACCATCCATAGTGCTGACCACCATCCAATGGTGCTAAGCGTGTTTGCACTGTATAAGGTGACATTAATGACAATTTTCACTTTTTCCTTAAGCACTGAACCATGTTTGCACCATGCCACACTTTGCATACATGGTAAAGGCAAAAAAAAAAAAAACTAAAATAAAATGAAATAAACTAAAATAAAATAAAATAAGCTAAAAAAGAGAAACAAATGTTAATAAAATGAATCCACTCTGGAGTTGAACCATCAGGCTATTGCACTTATACAGCACAGCTGCAGTGGGTTATCTCTCTTTGTCACAGACACAGCTTTGCAATACCAAGAAAATAATGTGCATACAAGCAATTTCCATTTCATTCTCAGTATACACCTGCGGTAGTGGTGCTGCGGTAGCGTTGTCACCTCACAGCAAGACGTTGTCACATTCGATTCTCAGCTAGAGCATCTTCTGTGTGGATGCATGCATGAATGGGCGTGCCTTTGTTGAAGGTTGTGTGTCAGGGCTGGTAACTCGGCACGTAAAAATCTACTACCAAACATTAGCAGACCGGAGTTCCGCTGTGGTGACCCCTAACCGGGATAAGCCGAAAGATACAACAACAACATTAAACAATTCATACAGTTGGACATTCTCAGTTGATTGTACATGTGTAAATAACATATTTAGTGGAATGAGGGATCACACAATATTTATGAATATGTTTGCAAAACAATAGCTCTGTCTTCTCTTTGTATTTTGGGAATCCTTCCCTTATCTCTGCTTTACTATCAGACATGCAATCTCTAGTGTATGTCCTCTCATTTTTCTTTCAAGGTGTGATAGAAATACCAGACAGTGAACTATAGTTTTCAGCAAAGGCAGGAAAATGATCCATTATGCCAAAGAAATATACATGTAGGGTGTTTGGTTTTGTTTAAAACTCACTGCATTTAGTTCCACACTTTGTTAAGTGTATCCTCACTGACACCCATTTCGAGGAAGTGTGTCACTGAATTACTGTGTTTTGCTTCAGTCAAGAGTAAGCATTCATAGTTGCAAGCCATTAGCACCTAACAATGGTGTTGTGGCTAGACTATGTTTCTGCTAAACAAAGTCAAAATTTTGCTGTTCAGCAATTCTAATACATTCACACCTCATTTGCATATTCAAAGTGGTCAGGAGTTGGAAGCTACTTGGAAGCTACACTTAAAGGTAATCATGTAGATAAGTAACTGGAAGGGGAGGAGTCATGGTTATTGCTCCACTTGAGAGAATGTAAGGGTAAGTAGGTTTTGGACTGTTTTTTCTATAGTGTGTATTCTAGTTGCATGGTGCGATTATTGGTAAACTGCTTAAGCATATATTACAGATGTCAGTCATGTCAGATATTGATGGCATTGCTGGACAACTCACACACATTCTTCTTAGGTGCATTTACAAGTAACAGTTATTCAGGTATCTGCCATTCATTCATGTTCTTATACATTAATTTTTTATTTCAGGTTCTATACTTACATTGACAGTTCATAGTTATGTTGTCATTCAAGGCCGAGACTATCTGATGCTAGCAGTACACAGCCATTAGTTCAGATTGTAAAGGTTGTGAGCATTTCCTGGCATCAATTTTACTCTATGTATGTACATAGGATAAAAGGTGTACTCCTTAGGTAGTGAGTATGTGTGCTACCCTTTGCCTCTTGGCCAGGGTGAGGGCATATTGTATATGCCTACATCTAATTACACTCACAGCAGTTGTGGGTTCCCCCTCTGACCCTCACTGGCATGTGGATGGGGTGACCCTGCCAGTGGTGGTGGAATGTGTGCTCCTATCCTTTGGTGTTTCTGCTGTAGATGTTTTTGTAGAATGATATTGTCCAGGATATCACAGACTATAATAATTTCAGCAAAAGTACTGAGATCATACTGCAACCCCTCCCCCCACGATATCTAGCCACCAAGACCCTGTCTTCATCAGTCCAAACACATGCTCTAAGATGTTTCTTGTTTGGGAGTGTACCTCATTATAGCATTCCTCTGTGCATCTGTGTGCATTTCTGATGGGAATCATCAACCATGGTTCCATCCCCCAGTAAATAACATTGTGGGATATCACCCCTGGAACATCTCTGGTAGAGCTGTGAGATGTGATAATATGGGAGTTGTGGTAACTGCCTGGTTGTCAGCACACACATTCTTGATAATTCCCCTAGCATTAGACACAACTTGAGAGATAAGGGAGTGAACCCCCTTTCTGCTGCTGCTGTAGACCCTTCCATGTTCCCTGGTAGGTGATTTGATCTCAATGTGTGTGCAGTCTATCACACCCAAGACTTCAGGGAAGTGTACTACAGGGTAAATCTCCTGCATAGTGTAGCTCTGTCCTGGGGAGCATGGGGGAAATATATAGTTACTGGCAAGCTGTAGCCTAGAATTCAGGAATTGGTGTAGAATTCTGGATGCTGATGCCTGTGACACCCCAAGAATGTCCCCTGTGGGTATCTGAAAGGTTCATCTAGCTAAAAGCACTATGCATACCTTGTTCTCCACCAGTATTGGTCCCCCTCGGTTTGTCCTTGGTCTCAGGTGAGGACAACAGAGGTTCCAGAGTTAATGGGATGTATCTCCATCCATCTTGTAGCACTCTACTGTTTCCACTTCGGGCAGACTATGCAAAGTTAAAGAGGGTCTATCCTTCTTCTACTTGCCTGAGGTCTATTAGCAGTAGCAGCAGCAGCATACAGTTGAGCATTTTGCACACACAAAGAAGAGCAGCAGCAGCCCCTAACATTCTTTCTTTCTTTCCTGTGTAGTTTCTGAGGCTGCATTCCAAAAGGTTTTGAAATACAAACAAGATGGCGACATGGATCATGCACAATTCCTTTATAGTATACCCTGATGTTTGCCTGGTTTACACTGCTGTACACAAACCGACAAGCTATCATATGCTCATCTCGCCACAATGCAGACATTGCAATGACTGGATCATGTAGTGATTATTGAATCCAGCCTAATGTTATTTACAAAAATATACAAAACATAAAGTTTAAATATATCTTTTGCTGTTTATATCGGATTGGATGTTTATTGGAAAATCCAGCTTTCTCTTTAAACCAAGTATAGGTGGCTTCTTTGGTTAAGTCTTTTGAAGAGATTTTTTAATTTTAGTGTATCTACAGATTTGATTTCAGTGGGGAGTCCATTCCAGATAGCTGCTCCTGTTCTAAACAAAGCTTTTTTTATTTCTATAGTAGTTTTAAAAAAAGGTGGGTATGTTGTAATGCTGTCCTCTTTTGTACACAGGCATGTTCTTTTTTCGTCAGCTTTCTTAATGTAGGCAATAACCTAGTTTATTAATTTTGAAAAGTAGTAAGCTGAAAAGAAATGAGGCTGGATCAATTACTTGAAGCCATTTTACTTCTTTTATTAGATCACAGTGGTGTGCACAAGTCAATGAGTAGAGTAAATCTAAAAGTTTTATTTATGTTATCTGAAATCTTTGCATGTTGTGTGCTGAGCATAGAATAATTAATCATAACTAGCATTCTATTTTTGTCACAAGGACATTCTTTTGTATGGCCATCCTGAATGCTTATGTCAATAGTGTGTAAGCTTATAACAAAATCAGAGTCGAGTTATCAGTTTTTATCTAATATCTGTATGTGAAGTAAACGGTAAGCAGTGGTCCAGTATTAGCCCAAACTATTTGTATTCAGTGACATTTGGAAGAGAAGTATACTTTGTATGAGCAATACACAGTATGGGCAAGGGTTTTAGCTTTAGGATCTGAGGCAAATAGAGGCTCTCTGATTCGATCCTTGGCTGGAGTGCCTTCTGTGCGGAGTCTGCATGTCCTCTTTGTGGTCACATGGGTTTCCTCGGGGTGCTTCAGTTTCCTCCCATGTCCCAAAGACATGCTGTAGGTGGATTGAACACTCTTAATTGGCCCTAGGCATGAGTGCACACGTGTGTGTGTGCCTTCTGGGGAAGGTTGGGGGGCCGGGCTGGCAACTTGACACTGTAAAAACTCCAGTGCCAATCATGAGCAGACAGGTGATCCGCTGTGGCAACCCCTAACCGGGAAAAAGCCAAAAGAAAAAGAAGAAGCATTAGGTTTGCCATTGTGGATTTAATCATCAATTTATTGGAGAGCAAGCATAGAACAAGCATAGAGAAGTTGTCTTGTGCCTGTGATAGTAATTTTAGGTGACCTGTTGGCTTCCAAGCATCAAGATGTCATCACCATGAAGGATCACATCCAGTTGCTTAAGGTAATTTTTTAAGTTATTTATGAAAAGGGAGAAAAGTACGGGTCCAAGTACAAAGCCTTGGGGGCACCCTATGTTTAAATAGAATCTTTTAATACACTTGAAATGTCCTGTTTCAAATTAGTTTTGAAACCATTTTAATGTGTTATCACCAAAACGGAGCTCTAAGATTCTGCAGAAGAATGCTGCAGTCAATAGTCTCAAATGTTTGTGTCATATTCACAAATATTCCTGCAGTTATGAGGCCCTCATTAATGTTACAAAAAAAAAATGGTCTATTTTAGTACTTAAAGCTGTTGCCTATACTGATGGTTTTGCAGAATCTGTGCTGTTGGTCATATAGTAGGCCATAGCTATTTATGTGTTAAAATATTTGCAAGTATATTATAATTGCAAATACAAAAAAATAATGTATATTGTAATTGCAAATATTTATAAGTAGCTCAAAGATGTTGGCATTGGGACAAAGATTAGATATAGGGAGGTAGTGTTTTGAAAGTGAAGATGCAGCAGTTTTTGATTGTGCAATAATGATACAATGCTTACATTTTGGAAGCAAGATTCCTGCCATTAGAGACTGATTAAATATATAAGTGGTTTAGCAATTTTTTTCAGCTGATTTCTTAACAAAGGTGAAGTGAAGTTTACCAATTTTGGCTGCAGATCCATTTAGGTTTTTCATGAGTTATTTTTTTTTTCAACAGAGGACATTTCTGTAAACATTTGTAGAGTATTCAGCTAGTAGATAGAGGCTTGGTTTCCACCTATGGAGTTTTTTGTCCTGATGGCTGTAATTGTGCAGCGAAGCTATATATGGCAGAAATTTGAAATGTCTTACAGACTTCAGAAAAATTACAGTTAGTACTAGAGGTTGCTGTTTTATTTAAAATAGCTTAAAGTAGCTTATTTAAAGATTTCAGGTTAGCTATTTTTTTTTCATTTCATTCCAGAATAAATTGTGTCAACTAGTCGTTTTCTTTGATTTTCCACTTAAGGATTGTGTTTTTGTTGAATTTGTGGCTATTCTAGTTGCTTTTCTTTTGGTTTGGTATGCCTTATAAAGTTCATTATTAGATAGGTTTTGTTTCCATTTTTCAGGCTGAGTCCCTTTGTTTATTTATTTTCTTGATGCCTTGGTTTAGCCAGGGACATATGTGCCCTCTCAATCTTCAGTGATTATTGGGAATAGCATATATTGTATGGAGACGAGTATAGTCATTGACTTGCCTAACACTTGGATAGGATCAGTAATGTTTAAAAATGTTGTCAAATCAATTGCATCGAGAGAGATATTTAGTTTTTTCAGTTTATGTTCTGGAAAAGACCTCCCAGCTACTACTTGTAGAGGTAGTTTTTGAGGTTTAAATGACCAAGATGACATTACAAGGCAATGGTCACTTACTTAGTGGTATATTGATTCCTGCACATCTGTGCTTGATGTTAGTTATTATTGGGTCCAGAACTGATTTGTTTTTTGTTAGAGAATTGGGGCTAGTTGGTTGTTTAACATGTTGTAGATGGTGATGTTGCAGCATTTTATTTAATTTATTGGTTTCTTAGCCAGTTGTGTTACCATTGAAATCTCCCATTATTATTGTATTATTTGGTGGGTTTCTTGGAAACATTTCTTCCATTGCATTTTGTTATCATCAACTGTGGCTTGTGAGAAGATGTAAATTGAAGTGATACATAATTTAATGTGTTTATCTAGTGTTATTTTATGTAAAACACAAGAGATGACAAGATTGTCTATCAATGGAGATTATTTGTATACTTCTTGATGGTTTTACAAAGGCAAAAGTGCTAAGACCAAAGTGTTAATTTAACTGGTTCCATTAATAAATGCTAGAAGGCCTCATTGTGCAGGCCAAGGATATATCTAGTTCATTAAAAAGAGGAATGACAATAGGGTTCTTGCTGCATGTGTGAGAATGGGATGTACAAGTCACTCACACATTGAAAGGACAGATGTTACAAGAAAGTTAGGAGTAAAAAAGAACTAGAATAACAATTCCCCCACCCCACAAGTAGGTGAGTATGACAGGTGGTAGGTGGAATGGTAAGGAAATGGATTCAGTCAAGCTTGTCCAGCCTGCAGTTAAGTAAACAGAGTCTGACTTAGATTAATACACTTTTTCATCTTCAAAGAAAACCCACCAGAGCCATCCATTCACATGAGCATAAAATATCTATTTATTTATTAGCATTTGTTTGTCAGGAAAGTCTGACTGAGCAGTTCCCCTTTTCAGTGGAAGCCTTGGGAGAAAAGCTCCATTATACAAACATTGAGAGCATCATATGCACTGTTTCATCATTTACAGTCAGTTTCACTCATGAGTAGCACTTCCATTATGCAGACATCCTTGACATCAGTTGCATCATTTACAGTTTTGATTAAAAATAATAGTTGCATAGATTATATATGGAATAAAATGTTTTTTGATAAAGAGTTAGAGTAGCTCAAAAAAAGGAAGATGGCACAAGGAAGGCAAAGGAAATGGAATGATATAAGAGGGTATTGTTATGATAATAGTACATCAAGTTTTGCACAGCAGAGAGATGTGGCACAAATTCATATAGATATATCAGTACCTGTTTAACAAGGAGTGAAGCATGTACAAAACCAGTTACCTATCAGGTGTTGCTTCAGTTGGCATTTAGTCATTCATGTTCCAAACTGTTCTCAAGTGGAGTGGATTTGTATTAAAACTATGAGCAATGCAAGGAGTATCCTGTACTGTTAGGTTTAGTTATGGAGAGTAATGATTTGTCAGTGGAGTGCAGAGGTCTCCTAGAAGTGTAAGGTTAAATGATGGATTGAACAGATGGTAATTTTTTAAGGTTGTTCAGTAGTCTGAAGGTTGTAATTAATTGTTAAGTGCAAGAGAGAATTATTTAGTTTAAACTAGTTTAGTTATTATAAAGAGAGGCAGTGACGTGTCTATATTATTTGTCAGTTGCAAATTTGGCTGCTTTACTACAGCATTGTGCTAGTTAGGCTGATAGGAGATGAGATTGGTTACGATAAGAGAGGCATATAACAGGGTCTGGAGTAGAAAGGAAGCGGCTATTGTGAATAGCAGAGTAAGTCAGGAGGCAGCATAGCTTTTGATGTGTCTTCCTTATGGATTGCTGAAGGTGGAAATCAAATTTCAGGTGGCCATGTATAATTACACCTAGTAGTTTGGTATGGGATGCCAGAAACATATTGGTTTTGTTGGATGAAAGTATATCAAAGGTTGTTTTTGGAAGGAGAGAGAACGAGGGTGAACAGTAGTAGTATATTTATTTATTTGTTTCATGGAATCAGGAGTTGTGAATGCCTGAATTTCTATTGTGATTTATTATACCTATGAATCTTAGAAGCACAAGCTTGTACTGTGATCAGGTCTGGAGCCATAGACCCAATCACGGTCAAAGGCCAGGTTGCTGTCTGCATTGTGAATGTGGTAGTTTCCAGGGGAGATTTGATCTCAATGTGTGTGCAGTCTATCACACCCAAGACTTCGGGGAAGTGTACTACAGGGTAAATCTCCTGCATAGTGTAGCTCTGTCCTGGGGAGCATGGGGGAATATATATTTACTGGCAAGCTGTAGCCTAGAATTCAGGAATTGGTGTGGAATTCTGGATGCTGATGCCTGTGACACCCCAAGAATGTCCCCTGTGGGTATCTGAAAGGTTCAATTCAAGGTAGCCATATTCCCAAAGGATATTATTATGCATTTCTTGCAACTGAGTTTTAGAAGACTGTGGCTCTGGCACAAGTTATTTATCAGTGATGATGGCTTCTTGGAGTGTATTTGTGTCATTGGGATATTTTATGCATAGGGATAACACTTGCAGTCCTTCCTTCACTTGGCGCAAAACATTTCTGGGGGCTTGGGTTAAATAGTGATTCCAGCAGTCCTCATAGGTCATATTTCATGATATTAAGGAGGTATCTTGGAATATAATCAGGACCCATTGATGCAGTGTTTTTGTTTCCTAGTGATACTTGGGGAATTATGATTGCGGGTATTTCCTGAGAGGTGTCTGGGGGAAAGGGGGTAAAATTGGAGCTAAATTTGGCAATTAGTAGAGTTGCTATATCTTTGGTCTCAGTATAGGTGGCTCCATTTACAATTAGTTCAGCACATTGTTGTGTTTTACCTTTGAGGTTGTGGACATAACTGAAGAAAGCCTTGTTTTTGTCCTTGGCCTGGAAGGCTAGCTTTTCCTCGAGCATAGGAAGACTTGATTAGCCCCTAAGTTGCTTGTTTGGATTAATGATGGAGTGTTTACCTTGCTGAATATTGCACCTCTTAGGCACATTGGTCTTTCCAAGGCTTATGATCCACGGGGATCTTTAGAAGCCTAGCCATGCACTCCCATACACTTCTAGCCCCAGAATATTTTAAGTACAATTAACTCAGAGTGCTTTGTATAAAACTAAAAATAACCTTGGGGCAGGCAGACATTTATATGGTACCCCTGTCTATAAGGAGCAAAGGTACAAATCTAGGGGTGAACTTGCTGTTTCCCATCCACTCATCCAGATTATACTTGAATAAAGTAAGACACATGCTTTGCTTTCCATTGGGAGAAAAACAATTTCAGAGAAGTTATATTCTCTGCGAGACATATCTATCCCTCCTGAATGTCCTATTTAAATTGCAACAAAGATTGTAACCATTTGACTTCTGCCACTTTTGGACTTATGAATGTATAGTAGATCTGAAAGAATGAGGTCGGTAGTGGCTCAGTAACTGAGGCAAAGATCATCCCTCAGTAGCCTGTAAAATACAGACAAAAAATGAGGCAGTACTTTGACATGATCAGTGTAGCTTGTATAGTTTTTATGAAAGAATTGTGGTTGCTTGCGTTCTGTCAGTTGTTCGGACAGGTATATACTGTAGGGCCATTACACTCAATGATCAGCCTAATGAATGCAAATTATAGTGGAATGATCCCTCCCTCGACCTGGATGCCATAGCCTTGTTAACAAGCTGTGCAATGAAAAAGAATTTCCTTACAACAGTCAATAAATTGTGATTGAATTGTCTACGTGGATTGTCAGGTCCAACACTACTAGGTCAATATTCAGGGGTATGCTGTCAATGTGATAGTTGCAGGCAAGTCATGCTTGTTGAAGGATATAATTATGCATTTTTTTTTTTGGTATTATATTTTACACTGTCGTTTTGACACCAGCTACCTGTTTGGGAAGGCTTTCCTTAAGGATCGTGGTATCTTCTGAAGAGTTTATGATGGTGAAAAGTTTATAGTCATTGGCAAGCTTGTCAACCATATGCTCTTAAAATTTGCCTTCAGCTCTAAGAAGTAGAAGCCAAAGAAGAGGGGCCAAGGACCAAACCCTGAAGTATACCACTAGTGAATGGTCTTTTGGAGGCGGTAGAGTTACCCACTCTAATTTCCTGGTTTCTATTTTATGAGCCAGTTTGATACCCAATGAGTTACATAGGGATTTACATTTAGCTGAATGAGTTTATCAGTTATGCCAGAGAGGAGGGTGGAGTCCATTTGAACAAAAAAAAAAAAAAACCTTACAAAGCAAAACCTACCACTGCTGCCCCAGATAACTTAGCAGAAAAATGCATAAAAAGGGCAGCAGATGCTCCATCCAACCAAGTTTCTATATTAATTAACTGATTCATTAATAAAGCTACTTTCCCAGCCTATGGAAAATTTCTTACATCTTACCCTTACACAAGGGTGACACTTACACAGCTATTACCAGCTCTAGACCAATAATCATTCTGTCTCCACTCTCAAAAGTCCTTGAAAGATATATCCATACACAACTACTCACTTTCAGAAAATACTCTGCCATCTCCAAACAGCATAGCTTCCACCCTGATCACAGTATTACTATGACCATGCTTATATTCATAGCCAGTGATCTCCGTCATCTTCCTTGACCTATTAAAGGCTTTTGACACTGTTTCACACAGAAAAACTGCAAGAAACATTTTAGTCCCTTGATCCAGACATATCTACACTCGCTTGATTTCATAGCTACCTTTCCTCAAGACAACAGGCTATTAAATGACTCAGCAAAAATTAGCCAATATGCAGATGACACAACTTTCATATGCGCTGCTAAAAATTGGATGCACTGTAGTAACTAACCCTGTATTCCATTACCTCTTTTGAAACATGGCTATCTGATTCCTAACTTTTTCTAAACCCTCAAAAGTCCAAGATGATCCTACTCAACCCCAAACAACTCTCTACTTCTCTAACCTCCACAAGCAACATAAAAATGTAATTAGTATCCCATACTCTGCTACTAGGTGTAGTAATTGATGACAACTATCATGTAAAAGATGTAATAAAAATGTCATCAAAAATTGTCACCCTTTATGTGATAAAACCTTACCTAACAAACAATGCTAAAATGCATTGTTTTAACTTTTCTCCTTCCAACTCTACTCTGTGCAGCCCCCCTTCTCATTAATCTTCAGGCAACTCGAACTTATCTCCTTCTACAATTCTACAGCAGCGTAGTCAAATTTGCTTCTAATGAGACATAAAAATCTCATCCTGGTGTAACAGTAAAGCAACTACATTGGCTAAAACTGCATCACTCCTTGACTCTATCTCAGCAACTTGCTGTACCGCACACAGCCTTATGCACAAACCCGAAAAATGCCCAAGCCTAACTCACATCCTTTAGCACTACTCGCCAAACAGGCCTCTTCACTTGGTAGGAAAAAAAATTATTCATAATAACTAACTTAAACAACTCTACTGGCAATTCTGTCTACTTGTATTGCATATCTAAAATCTGGAACTCCACCACCATTACCCTTAAACAAACATCTAAGGTTGAATCTTTCAAGTCTAAATTAAAACAACACCTAAAGAACACATGGCTGTGTTCTTACTCTTCTCCTGGCTAGACAAAAATGTATATCCCTCCACACACTCTGTTGTAAGCTATGCTATCTCTCATAGGGACACTCTACTGATATTCTACAGCCTGTGGCTCTATCATCATTTTTCCCTAAACCACTTAGTTTCTTCTCCCCATTTCTTAGCACTTCCTACTCTTCTCCTGATTGCCCCAACCCCCATTTTTATTGCACGCTGCTATTCACCTACAATATACCCTGGCTCACTGCATTGATTTTTCTCTCCCCTCTTGTTTCATCACATTTCGCACAACTCCCTTTCTGTGTATCCTTTTAGCCAGCACAAACCATACATTGATACGTTATAGCCTCTTCACAACAGTAATTCTACATCTTTTTATTCAATGTCCCCCAGCCTTCCATGCACTCAGCTCACTACTAATAGTGTATTTTCATCTCTGCCAAATTAATTGTATGATCCAACCACTTTCTGTGCTTTTCCCTTTACTTATTTCCATGGTGTTGCTTCTCAAACTTGTCTTTTTACCTTGCTTCTCCTGCACACTGCTGTATAATTAGTACTTCCACTAACACATTACCTAAACGCCTTTTCCTCAAATTCCCTTTTTTTAAAAGCATGGTAATGCAAATTAATTTTTCTTTTCCTACCTTTCAGTCTCTTTGTTTTGAACCATTGCTGCACTTGTATTAGATTTTAGTCATGACCCACAAAAATCTATCGATAGCAAAATGTGTCCGTTATTTGCATATAATTTGTTCTACTCACACCGTTGGTAAATTGTGATGCCTAGTGGGAGTAGTAAACTTTATTAGAAGACTAACCAACCTGCAGATATAGCTCATAGGATGCTGCACGTTGATCTCTCTACATAGCTATTTACCAACGACTTCAATTTCTAGCCTCATACCCATGCTATATCTCCCTTCTAACCAGCATTTATTTTTTAACAAACCCACATCTACAAGCTACCGCATAGCTACCAGGTGGCTGGCGTTCACCGTCGCTACGGTTGGGCTCACTTCGCTCCCCTATCCTACCCCCATTCCTACCCACCCCATTAGTTTCCTTTATGCTAACCTCTCCCTCCCCTTCCTGTTCCACTAGCCTCACAAACACCACTTCCTGCAACTTAACCACTCCCACCCACAAATTCTGTCAATCCTCACTATCTTACATCTTACCGTTTAGTGGCTCCTCCTACAGGTCCACTATATCAAACTCTCTCCAATATGCATTACCTTCTTATAACCACAACAATCCTCTTCATTCTATCCTCCATGACCTCTTACCACGTCCACCTTCAAAACCCACCCTTATGCTCTTCTACCTCCACATATTATCCATGAAACATCCTTCCTATCACTCATTCTTATACTATCTCCCCAACTCTATTTACCTCTACCACCATATGTCTATTTAAGCACTCCATCCTCCAAGTCAATATACCTAACTATAAGACTAAGTCAGTGCTATATAAACTCCAACTACATACTGCCATACTTTCTATTCTTAGAAAAAACCTACTCTGCTCTGGAGACATCCATCCCAACCCAGGCCCAACTCCCACTCATACCTACCTGACGCCTACCATACCCACCCCCTCCACAAACTCCACACAAGTTCCACCCCATCCACAACAGCATGTACAGAACCTAGCCCCATCACAAAACCTGACTATTCTCTCACTAAATATTCAGAGCCTAACAAACAAAGTCACTGAGCTCCACACTTGGATGGCTCATACTACCCCACACATTCTCTCCCAATCAGAAACTTGGCTAAAGTTACAAATCTCTGACAGCAAAATACTTCCACCTGGCTATAGTATATTTCGCTTTGACAGAATTACTAAAAAGGGAGGCGGGGCAGTTATTATACTCCAACAGCCTAAATATCTCACCTTATCCCTCACCCATACCTAACTTCTACCCAGCAGAAGTTATAATACTAAACTGCCATCTGAACCTTCAAAAGAAATTTGCTGTTGCTTCCATCTATCTTCCTCCAGGTAACAATTTACCCATCCTTGAAAACATTCTATCCTGGTTCTTCCAAACCATACCATATGAAACCCTTATACTAGGTGATGTCAATACTGACTGGTCAAAACTCACTACTGACTCACCACATCTCAGTATCCACCTATATGGCTTCCACCAAATTATCTCATCTCCCACTCGCTTCCAGAAAACTTCATCATCAAGTACTACAATTGACTGGATTCTTACCAACTCTCCCCACCACTACCATAATCCCACCACCTTACCTGACTCCCTTAGTGACCATCTCCCTACCTCTATCTTAAGATACTACTCTCCAGCACCAAAACCACTCCTAACTAGAGACTGTCGGAAACTATGCCATTTCAATACCACTTAATTCAACTCTATTCTCTCTAGTATAGACTGGACCATCATAAAACAAATATCACTAAACAATGCTGTAAGTATGTTTAACAACATATTTCTGAATACTCTAGTCTCCCTAGCTCCTTCTAGGAAAATCAGAATTAAATCTAATTTTGCTCCATGGCTAACTAAAGAAACAAAGTCACTAATGAAACAATGGGACAGTGCTTGGTAAGCCTGGACTAAAACAAAAGAACTCCCACTCCTTCACAAATAAAGACAACTAAGAAACCTGTCAAAAAAAATACATTAGATAAAAAATCCTACTACAACTCTGCACAGCTAAGCAACTCATCTAACCCTGCTAAATACTGGTTTACCCTGAACAAAATTGTCTGCCCAGCCAGACCTTCTAACTCCACGCTCTACCCAGACTCATCTCCTGAAGAAACCGCTACCCTCCTAAACAAACATTTTATTGATACCATCCAGAATCTCATACCCACTAAGCCAAACTTAACTTCACAACCTACAGCACCCAAAACTCATACCTCAACTCACTTCTCCTTTCAGCCCATTTCTACCTCTTATATTAAATCATTACTTCTTAAGCTCAAACCCTGCTCTGCCTCCACAGACAAACTACCACCTACCTTCCTTAAACTTGCTGCTGCATCTATTGCCTACCCTGTCTCTGTACTAATAAACAGATCAATTCTTGAATCAACTGTTCCTACTTTGTGGAAATCCTCCATCACTATACCATTACATAAAGGAGGGAACTCAACTGACCCCACAAACTACCAACCCATTGCCAGTCTACCCCCCTCTCTAAGATACTAGAAAAATGTATTCACACACAGCTTCTTAACCACCTCATCAAACACAACCTACTCACCCCACCCAGCATGGATTCCGTCCCAACCACCATACTACCACTGCCCTCCTTTCCTTCACTCACACTATTGCAGAGGCAATGGATAACAATAAGCTTGTCTCTTGTCTCTTCCTCGACCTCTCAAAGACTTTTGATACTGTTTCTCATCCCTTACTACTGTCCAAACTCTCAAACCTACACCTATCCACATCCTCTCTAGCATGGTTAACCAGGTACCTAACCGGAAGGCAACAATCCATCAGATGGCTCTCATCCATCTCCCCCTTCCTTCCTACCCCCACTGGTGTACCCCAAGACTCCATCTTAGGTCCCCTCCTGTTTAATGTATTCACCAATGATCTGTCTACCTCCTGCAAAGAGTCTTCCATCATACAATATGCTGATGACTCCACACTTATATCTATCTCCAACAACATCTCCAAGCTCCATACCCTAACCCAACAAGCCTTCCTTTCCACTGAGCAATGGCTATCTGACAACCAATTGATTCTAAACCCCAAAAAGACTAAGCTCCTGCTCTTCCTTCCCTGATCTCTTGCTCATCATAAATCATCATTTTTCATCAAATCCTCGAACAACACAACTATTCAACCTGATACCCATACAAAACTACTTGGGGTAATAGTAGATGACAAACTTCAATTCAACCTCCACTTACTCCAATGCATAAAGAAAACACATCAAAAACTAGGTCTACTTTATCGAAACAAAAAATTTCTCAACCCAAAGGCTAGACTGATACTTGGACAGGCACTAATCCTCCCCTCCCTCCTTTATGCCACCCCCATTTTCACCAACATACAAGTCACCACCCTGAATAAACTCCAACAAACCTATCACAAAATAGCTAGATTCATCACCAACTCACCATACAGCACACACCACTGTATTGTATCAAACTCTCTCCAATGGCTAGAACTCCCCCAACAACTCAATTTCAAATACTACACTCTATTCTCTACAAACCCTCTTTCTGTCCATCTCTTTCTCCCTTAGTCTCCAACTATACTCCATCCTGGACCCTCCGTACATCGAACTAACAGCTACTAGATATATATCAACCAAACAAATCTATTGGGAAAATACTTTATAAACATACTGTCACCAATGCCTGGAACAAACTCCCCTTAGCCTATGGTCCATTACCCACTACACCCAGTTTAGAAGTGAACTAAAAACTTTTCTACTTAACTCCAAGACTTGCTCCTGTCATGAATCCACCTCCTGTCTCACACTTTTCTACACACCATTCTCTATCTAACCTAGAAAAAGAAATAAAATGTTGATGATCGAACTTTATGTATATTCTCTAATGTATACAATATTATGTATTAACAGCTTTGTAATTGTTCTTTTCTGTACTCAACTTTGTTATTATTAACAGCTTTGTATATCCTTCTTTTTACAGTATTCAACTATGTTAGTACTATACTTCTGCATGCACTATTATGCAATTTTTTGGAGCTTTTCTCCTCGGGTCTCCACTGAAAATGGGCCAAAAGCCCAGTTGGACTAACCCGGTTAACAAATGACAATAAATAAATATGTACTAACTGTAATTTTTCTTATTTGCTTTTTTGAGCTTTTTGTACATGCATTATTATTTGAATTTTTCACCCAGGGCTGCCACTGAAAATGGACAACTCAGATAAGCAATTCTAGTAAACAATGGCTAATACATAAATAAAATTAATAAAGGAATACATAATAATAAAACTATTAGATTTATTTGGGAAATATTCTGTTAATAAATCTGTGCTATTTAATGACAATATTATCAAGAATTACAGAAACAGTTCTGCTCAATAGCCTTTCTAAGCCTTTTGCTATGATGCTAGTTAGACTAATGGGAATTTATATTTGGAGGTCTAACTTGTTACTCCCCTTGTGGATCGAATCACCTCAGCCTTTTTCTAAAAGGAAGAAACATATCCATTGTCATGACCACATTGAAGAGGTTCTTTTGCAGTGGATAAATATGTCCTTTGAGTCAGAACTCCCTTTACCTGTGATTCCATCTGAATCCTTGCTAGCGTTACTTTTATCCCTAGTTAGAGCACAACAAAGTTTAGATTTGGGGATGCAGCTCTGTGACATTCAGATGCATAAAGCCATGATTGTCTCAGGTGACTTGGGATCAATTTGACAACTGAAGGGTACGTAAGTAGATTAAGAAGGATGAGATTTATGCTGATTCACTCTTCTAGTGATGGGAGAGGGAACAGCTTACACTACCGTTGTTCCGACATCCACTAGAGACTGGGTGTACTGTGGGTATGCTAGCAACAATTGGCTCATAATGGGTGCTTACATACCATTCATTGCATGCTGTACCCAGAGTCAGTCATGCACAAAAACATACACATGCAGGAGGTTGGTATTGTTGGCTAGTCTTCTCAGTTGCTATGAGGGACTAATAGTTAAAAAAAAATCAAGAAATGCTAATAACTGCTTGGATGATGGCCTCCTATGATTGCCTATCATTCTGTGAAGATTAAATGGGCTAGTGCAGTGACCATTGGGCTGCTGATTGACAGACTTCAGGGAAAAAATGCAGATGCTCAATAAAATGAAGATTATTTGGAGGACTTTTGATATAGCTGTGTCAATGTGTCCCAAAGCCATACTAGCAATGGAATGTGAAAGCAAAAGTTTCAAAGAAATCAAAGGATGAAAAACACAGTCTTTTCCTAATCAATAACTGCCACCTGTTCACTTTCTCATTAAATCACAAAGTCAAAGTTGACAGCTTTGCTTTGTGCCAGCAATTTTTTGCAGAATATGCCAAATGTTGAAATGACAAAATTAACTGTGCCTACCATGTGGCTTGTAGTTGCACAGAAGTGTATCTCTCATTAAACCATTATACCATGCCCGATCAGGGGCTTCAACTGATTGAATGCTGTTTTTTCATGAGTTAAGAGTCAAAACACACAGTAACCAACCATGTAAAACATCATCCACAAGCAGGTACATGTAACAGAAGTCCACTTGGCAGACAATGAAAGAAAATCCCTCAGCCATGGCTGTGGCTGAAAAAGGCTTTTGTGGTACAGTCCACCAAGCTGTAGAATAAAAGTAAAGTTAAATGAAGCCTGTGCAGTGAAATTATGTTTGGCAGTACCATATCTGCTGAAGGGAAGTGACAAACGTTGCAGTGAATTCTGGGAATGCTGTTAATGAACTGTAATCAAGCAAAAATAAATTATGTTAGAAGGGTGATGAATATGTTCAAAGCTGGCATATGACATCAGCAAGGGTGTGTCTTGTTTATCCCTCCTGTTTGTAATTAGCTGCAGTCAGGGTGTGTAGATAATGTCATCTAATTAAAGGATGTGGCATTTTTTGTTTTTTGCTAATGATGTGGACCGATTAGCCTCAAGTGACTGTGACCTGTAGTGTTCACTGAACTATATGCCTGCTGAGTGTGATGAAGTTGGGATGAACATTAGAACCTCCACATCAGATGTCAGGGTTCTATCCCAGAAAAGACTAGACCACTCTTTGCAGTGAAGGGGTACAACTACTTCAGGTGAAGGAATACCCCAAGTTCCTGTTCAAAGGTGAAATCAGAATAGCTCATGAGGCTTATCAACAGATTGAGTGCAGCAATTATTGCTGGACCACAGTGATGAAACAAGACAAGCATTACAGGATGAAAATCTTAGTTCACTGATTATTCTATGTCCTTATCCTCACCAGATGTCATGTGCATGTTTTATCTATTTATCTATGTATCTATGCATCTATCTATCGCAGTTTGATTACCAGGTAAATGGACTTTTTTTATTTTTATTTATTTATTTTATTTAACATTTGTTGACCGGGAAAGTCCGACTAGGTTCCACAGAGCCTGTTTTCAGCGGAGGCCCGGGGAGAAATGCTCCAGATGCATGTCTTTGGAATGTGGGAGGAAACCGGAGTACCCGGAGGAAACCCACGCGAACACAGGGAGAACATGCAAACTCCACACAAAAGGCACCCCAGCCGAGAATTGAACCAGAGAACCTCTTGCTGTGAGGTAACAACGTTAACCTCTGCACCACTGTGCCGCCCTTTGTCAAGTGACCCTTTTCAACCATGAACTGGGCTGCAAAAGGGCAACAGTACATAGCCTCACAGTAAAAACAACTAATAAAACCAACTTATAGTTACCATAGTGAAATTCCATAATGAACACATGGACAGCAAGAAATACAGATTGCAGAGACAAATTGATTTAACAGGCGAAGTTCACATTTTTAGAATTAATTATCATAATGTGCAAATAACTTGTGTCAGTGTGTGTGCGTGTGTGTGTGTGTGTGTGTGTGTGTGTGTGTGTGTGTGTGTGTGTGTGCGTGCGTGTGTGTGTGTGTGTGTGTGTGTGTGTGTGTGTGTGTGTGTGTGTGTGCACATCTAATTATTTATCTTGAGTCTTGTGAGAAATATAGTCAAATTATTACATAGACTTTCTAACTGTACATTTTGAAAAATGCATTGTGTTGCAGTTAACGAATATCTTGAAATCAAGTACGTGTAACTTTACCTAGATATTCTTTCAGTTTGGTAGTGAAGCCTTGTGTGTTATTTCAGGCCTAATTTTAACTGGAAAATGATTCCAAGTTACTGGGTCAAGCTTGGATAATGCCCAATCTTCTATGGCTGTACAGTATGCATGATCTAAGAAACATAATTCCATTCTTCAGTGTGTATCAGGGGTCGAAGACATTGTTCACTTATTCTAATTTTAAATAAAAGTGTACCGAGCAACATATCCACTATATTATTTGATAGGTAACCATTTAAATCCCTTCATCAGATAACTGCAGTAGGTTTGTATGTTAGTAAGGTAATACAAAGTTGCAAATCTTGTTCAGAAAAAACTGCAGGTTTTGAATTTCTGCACTTGATTGAAGTGCTAGAAGTGAGGGCTATTAGGCTGTGGAACAAGAACGTTTCTGGCAAGTAAACAGTGTGCAGCTGTGCAGTGAAGGGAGAGATTTCTAAAGTCAGTTTAAGTTGTGATAGAATTTTGGTGATTATCATGTCTGTGAATTGCGCAAATGATAGGGAAAGATCTAATAGGGTGCCAAGCTATTTTTGCTGTGGGACATTAAGAGACGGGATAATTGAATTGTCCTTTGCTATAGTAGGGTAGAGAATTTTAATCCTTTGTTAGGTGGCAGATACTATTGCTTTGCATGTTTTGGTGTTGATCATTAGTCTGCTGTTCAGTATTTAGCTGCTGAGCTTAGAGAGGCTGCCTTATGTTGTTTAATGTACATCAGGTAGAGTTTTCTATATGTTAGGAACAAATCCGCATTCATTGTTCTGCTGAGACGTGGGACATTGTAAGCTAAATCATTAATGAAAAGAGGAAAGTAATGGCCCTAAAACAGATCCTTGGGGTACACCAAGGTTAAGAATAGCTATGTCTGAGGGGCAGTTCTTAGTATAGGCTTGACAGGTTCTGTTTTCAAGAGAACTTTTAAACCACCCTACGGTATTGAATGCAAAGTTTGTTAAGTTTAAGGAGTGATTAATAGTGTCAAATGTCCTTGTCATAGCAATAGAAAGTCCATTTCTGAGAAGACCATCATTTGTATTGTTATGTATTTTATTGTTCATCATGCGAAGTACAATTATTGTGCTGAAGGCTTTGCAGATCCCTCACTGCTGGTCACAAAGGAAACCATAGCTGTTTATATGTTCAAACGTGTTTGTAGAACAGCTTCTAAAGGATCTTTATTAGTGGACATAGGTTTGATGTTGACCTGCAAACATTACATTACTTTGAGATGATATTTGCATAAGGGTAATTATAACAGCATTTAAATAGTGAGTGGACAATTGTGGCAGTGAAAAAAGGATTGTAAATGCTTGTAAGTTGCATGGCAGTAGATGTCTCAGCTTCTCTCAATAGTACTAGGTGTAACTTGTTGAATTTTGTCCCAGTATTGATATTTAGCTTTAAAAGTTGTTCCTTTGTTTCCTTAACTGTTATGTCTCTGAAGTAAAATGTTGGGCTGTAGGCATCCAGAAGTATAGCTTTGGAGGCCTGTCTGCATTAATTGCATTTGGTAGTGACTGAGAGGATGAGATCATGAATACAAGTAGCAGAAATATGGTACCCTTGCTGGGTAGTGGGATTACTGGCTGTGACAAGGTGAAGATCTCATCAATCCAGGAGTATCTTATAGTGTGGCCACGGCTCTATTATTATGAGAGGACTCGATTGTGATTTCTTCGATCTGTGAGATGCTTTAGTCATCGCCCACTAGGAGGAGTTCTAACAAAAGACCAAAAATATATGGGAGAATTATAATTCCCAAGTTACATAGAAAAATCTGGAGATTACAGAAAATGAACTCGAAACTGTTTATGAAGACAGGGAAGTCTGGTTTACCCTGATCAAATTGCTACCCCTTTGACCCTCACCAGTTTGGGAAATGGATTCATGATGACTGGATATATACACAAAAAAGCCAATAGAGCAGTTTCAAGTCAGGTTGAAGCAGATAGTCCACATGTGTATGCAAAGAGTAAACTCTACATGCAGTATTTTAGAATTCCGGAACTTGGCACCAGTTCTGCTGTACAAGAACTGAGACATGCAAGTGTGTTTCATGTTGTCGGAGAAAAATTATAAAAGAGAGCTGATAGCAGACTCCTAAACCTTAGTGTCACTGCAAAACACAAATAATCCCATAAGAGTTCATGTATGTATGTGTCTATCTATCTATCTATCTATCTATCTATCTATCTATCTATCTATCTATCTATCTATCTATCTGTTACTGGCTATCAATCAAGTCATTTATGTGCGTATCTATTTATTTTGTTTAAACTACTATAGAATTGAAAACTGACTTATGTGGACCTATACTTGAACATTCCCACAAGCCTGAAGTGCTGTCCAAATAAAGAGGAAAAATATTCGCTAACAGTATAAGCTATCAAGATTAGTTGTTTTGTCTACTTGAGTGTTCTAAAGCCATTTGAGTCCCTGCTGCTCAAATTAAAGTAATTTGCAGTCAGGGACAAGAATGGCTGTAACCTTGTTTGACCATCTGCTCACACTCAAGCTTGAACAAGAGTTCAGCAATGGATTTACTGCACCATCTGCTCTCATCCTATGAGAGGAAGAGAATCAAGTGGTTGTTGTGGACTGAATAAGTGGAAAGGGGAGCCGCTAAGATGCTATTAGGATTAGGGAGAGGGACAGGGAATATAGTGGAGACTTTAGGGTCAGGGAGTGCGACAGGGATTGTAGGCTTATGGAGCAATAAGAACTTTAGTGTTAGGGAGGGAGACAGGGATTTTAGGTTTATGGAGTGATCATGGATGGGAGGGAGGGAGGGGATTTTAGGTTTAAAGAGTGATAAGGACTTTAAAGTTTGTTGGAATGGGATTGTAGGTTCAGGAATGGATGGGGGACTTTAGACCTAAGTCTTTGGTGTGACTTTTTAGTGTTAGGATCATGGTTCTGGTAGGGATAATTAAGTGAAGTACTTGCTGAAATGAGGAAGTGGCAACAAGACTGTGTATCTTGAGGACATGCAGTAGCTCCATCCACTTGTAGTCTATAGTTTAGAATAAAGTGAAGTTCAGCTTAACTTGGACATGGATATTAACAGATTGCAAAAAGTGATCTACTGGCTCAACACATGAACTCATCTGAGGAAGAGTAAGACAGATAAATAAACAAACAAATGAATAAATAAAACAAGCACAAATAAATGACTGAATAAATAAATAAGCACAAATGAATAACTACCATAATGACTTTAACAAACAAAAATCATCAAGCATTTTTAACTTAATACATTGAACGATTTGTCTGAAAAGCCCATCTGAATATTTGGATCAATCAGTATTCATTGCATTCAGGAATTTAAATGTGTTATTTCCATATCACCACACAGCACATTCACATGGTTAATCCTTAGCCCCTAAATATTTCTCCTGTTATTATTTATTGTACTCTTCATCCATTCCCAGATACATTTCCTCTCAGTTACATGGTGCCTTAGCATACTGTCTCTAATTATAAGACTACTACTGTATTCCGCTGAATTTAGGTGATTGCAGTGAGGCTAAGATGCAGTCTACAGGTCTGCAGTCCAGCATGCATGGAAGGCAATATTCATTAAAGACCTGACCACTGAATATTTAAAAATCAGTCCATGCTGCCAAGCAGTTGGAGTGGACTGTATGCTAAGTGTAATAACCAGACGTACTAAAGCAATGACTTTCTAATCACTACAGTAACATATGTTTAGGCTTGTTTCTTCAGTCGGACTGGTTCATATGCTTTACACAAAAATGAGAATCAGCATTGCATGCACACAGTAATAATAATTGATTTTAGGAAAAACACGTTTCCTTAGGTTGGACTTTTACACAAATGTCATTTTTTAGCTGGCTTTATTTATAAACATTGCAACTTTTTTTTCTTTCTTGGCTATGTCCTTTACCATTCTAATTCCTGTTTTTTTTTTTTTTTTTTTTTTTTTTTTTGTAGTTTTCTATGTTCAGAAAGGGCTTTATTCTTAAGAATGAATAGGGTTCTGGTTAAGTAATGGTTCCCTTTAAGTGCAAGTTTTTGCATATATTTTTCACAGAAGAAGGCTGACCCCAGTTAAAGATTTTGTACTACTAATATAGCTCTTCTAACCATTTGATCTCCTTTTATGACAATTAACAAGTCATTTGCAGGTATAATACATGCTATTAAGAGGAGGAACTGCATTACTGAAAGAAAGGGTGAGGTCTTGTAAGTACTTTTGAAGAATGACAGAATACCGCTTAATGGATACTGTAGACCCATTTTTGGCTATATAATAAATATTCAGGCTTGTGTGCAATCCTTACAATCCCTATTTATTTTATTTATTAACTGGGAAAACCTACTACACAGCTATGCAAAAGCTTCCATTTTCAGGGACAACCCACAAGCACTGTATGGTTAAGTGACTTAGAGTTACAGAGCAGGCAACTGGGGGTAGAAGAAATTGAGCCCTGCAACCTGCAGGAGACAGCTCATTAATAGCTCAGAGCCTTAACCCTCTCTAAGTGTGTTGTATGATGGATTTCAGAGAATTTCATATTCAATGTGAGGTGAAGTTTTTCCTGCTGTTGTTGCAATATTTTAAATTCTAGTGAGAATAGAGAAAGAACTAGCCATCTGTAGGCCTCTGGTTACTGGTGAACCTTGAAGAGTGTCATTTTACAATCAGTCAGTGTGCTCACTTGAATCCTTTTCAGCTTCACTCTTTTGCTATAAATTGCCTGCCTCTGTCCAGCGCTGCTCACTGAACAGCTGTGTTTAACCATGCACTGTACAGATGCAGATACCTTGAACCAAATTTTTTCGTATATTAGCCATTCCCCCAAATCACTATTGATTAATGTGATAAGCAACTATACAATAAGCCATACTGAGCACAGTTTATCTGCATAGTAATGTCAAACAACCTATAACTTTACTTTAGCAAAAATAGCTTATAGTTGCCCACATTGCACTTAGCAATTAGTATTTGCTCTTCAATAGCTAATTGGCACTAATATTTGTATCCTCCACAGTATAGACTAATAGCTATCTCATTTAACTGAATATTCCAACATATTATCCAAATCTCTGGCTTAAAGTGGAAGGTCAGTCCTTTAGTTTTCCTTCTGTCGCCAGCTTCATAGCATTTGGTATCCTTAAGCAGTGTAGCAACTGCCAGATGCACACAGATAATGCACATAGTACAAGGTATTCTGTTGTGAAAGATGCAAATAATTAACTAACATGGAGGCCTCATCTCTCATAAACAAGCATAGCCTGTGATCACTGCACACTTCCACAACAACTGGCATTAAACCACTCTAAAATATCTTGCACTCAGGCTGCAAAAAAGTCCTTGCCAAAGCCTCTTAGATCCATTAAGACTATCCCCAGGACTCAGTAAAATCCATGTTGGCTCCATGTAGAGCCTACACAGAATGTACTCATATACTCAGCCACAGTTCCCCCTTGGTAGCGTGTCATGCATATTAATTATGGTGCTCTGCTGAGGGAGAGGATAGTAACAACGATATTAAATCCACGTAGGCAGGCAGAAGTGTTGAGGTTGGTCAGATGATGTACATGGTAAAGCTCCCTGTAATGTTCTCTGCTGCTGTTGAAATGTGCTTTGAATTAATAGTTTGTGTTTTAAATTTCTGTTGATTTTTTTTTTAATTTAATGTCTGATTTTGTGGCTTGGGGTTGAGCCCTGCAATGCCAATCCGCGCTTACACATAGACAGCTGACACCTGCCAGACATCTAAAAATAGAAACAGGATGTAATTATTTTATGATCTGTTTTTTGTATTTTTTTTTTTAATTTTTTTTAATTTCTGTTTACGTGATGCGGTTTGGAGTCTTATGTTTCTTGTGTTACTCACAGATCACCTATCATAGGACTGCAGGAGCATAGTCTGAGGATTGCAGTCAGTACATGGTGACAGTCATGAAAGTTACTGACTTCATATGCCTCATATACTGGCCCAGTGTTTGTGGCTTCAGCCACAAGTCTGTCAACCTCTGTACATATGTCATGCAGTAAGAGGTGGATATGTTCTGCACACCATTATTTATTGACATCATACCTGATAACAAGCCAGTCAGATATCAGACTGCTAGACATGTTATGTATAGCAGGGGTTATTTCTGAAGACATAACCTGGGCATTCTGCATTTGTGTATACAGTAGTGGGGTCTGTGTACATATGGTGATTCTCGACAGTATGTGTATTGTGAATACGTACCTTGGCCTGTGTACAGACTGGTAGATGTCATTGTTCTTTGTCCTGTTCTATCTGATGTTACATGCTGCTCCAGTGTATGGTACCCTATTGGCTCACATGTTTGTAGGGCCAAACACACATGTGTCCCATACCACAGACAGATACTGGAAAACACTGTGTCGTGAGGCAGTTTATGTAGGGTAGTGTGTGAGTGGCACATATGAGGATGGTGTTTATCAGACAGTCCATATAGTGTCATATTAAGCTTGCATACCATATTTGACTGTGGTTGTGTTCACATTAGTTCTGGGTATCCACTTTCTCACAGGTGTCTGTTACTCTTTGCTGTGACATACCTGTACAACCTGCTATATTTGCAGGTGCATGTGTATTCCCCCATACAAAATGTAGGCCAGTGTTGTGGCAGTCTGCCTGTAGTTTGCACAGTTACATGCATAGCAGCTTAGCTTAATTACCCAGTGTGATATTATGTCCAGATATTTGCAAGATGTACTGCTGCCAGGCCACCATAACTGTTGTGTATTTCTGACAAAGCAGTGGGATTCTGTACATATGTATGTCAATAACTACTGGGTGGTATGCGGCCATGTGACCTCCTCACAACCAGTTATTATTTGTCAGGACAGACAGGCGTGTGTGAATGCATAAACTGTGTTGGCATATGTAGTCCAGTATTTAAGTGATATACCCATGTACATGGCTGTTAACATCCACATTGTCAGGCTTGGTCCACATGTCTCGAACAAAGGGGATCTGTGTGTACCTCAGGACTTACCAGAGAGTGCCAGACTGTCTACATATATTGGTCATATCTCTGCTGTAGTCCACAGGATCATTACTGTGCTATCAGTGGTACTGTACGATAATGTCCTTAGGATGTCTGTCGGTAACCAATGGCGTACATGTCAATAGCAGATGTGACCTCCCACACACAACATGTCTGTTAAGGCAACCCCTGTTACAGTAGCAACAGTCAACATATATACCTGCAATACATACATGACATCCCCTTGCACTAAGAGGTTGAGACTATCGGTGCTGATGTAGGACTCCATTCCATGTTCTGGACATATGGTAAACATATATGTATGTATGTGTGTGTGTGTGTATATATATATATATATATATATATATATGTATATATGTATATATATATATATATATATATATATATATATATATATATAAATATATATATATATATATGTATATATATATCCGTATATCTATATAGATATATATAGACATATACATATCTACATGCATATATGGATATATATAATATACACAGCCATATATGTCTACACATATATAGATATATATGCACATATAGTTATAGATATCTACATATATATTGACATAAATAGGTATATCTGTACATATATGATGTACATACACAGATATATATATATATATATATATATATATATATATATATATATATATATATATATATACACACATATATACAGAGAGATCTATACATGGCCATATATATGATAAATAAATATGTGTATGTACATGTAGACATGTATCTAGATCTGTATATGTATATATCCATATCCTTGTCATGTGTAAACACTACTGTTGTGTATACCTTCCAAGATGTATCACACAGTATGTATCTATGTTTATATTTAGATATAACAACTTATGTGATGCAACAGTAATATCACTAACAAATACAATTGTAGATGTCACAGCAATTGTTCAATACTATTCAATATGTGTACTGACAGATATATTGGAAAAACAACAACTGTCTTCACAGTTGTCATGGTGTAGTGGTTGACTGTTGTGACTATAGTATACAGTGTCCTGGGTTCAAGTCCTGCAAGGGCTGTTTATTTTGTTGCTGAGCAAAACAAGGGCTGTTGGATACAGAGTGGTTAAGGCAGGTTTGAGCAGCTTTAAGCATGTTTGCGTGGGTTTGCGTGAAGCTAAGCTGTGCTAAGGTATGGTTAAATGTATGGGCACTTACACTGTGTAGGCTTCGCTTACCAGGGCGCAAATGTGCTTAGCTGTTTTATTGCAGCAGTGCTAACGCCTGCTAAGCATGGCTCTGCCCTGGTAACCAATGGGCACATCCCAGTCTGATAACATAGCGGGGTAATGACATCTGTAATAAGTGTATGTAATGCCATGTACATAACATGAGTCTATGTGCTGTCATTACAGTAGCAAGGAATGTGAGTGTCTAAGACCTGTACATCCCTCTTATCCATGTGAATGTGTTATATACAAGGGTAGTATCCCAGGTAATGTGCCGTCACACTGGCATATAGTGTATCATGCTGCTCTTATCCATGTGAATGTGTTATATACAAGGGTAGTATCCCAGGTAATGTGCCGTCACACTGGCATATAGTGTATCATGCTGTTACTACTGCTGATAGTGCTTTCTCAAGCAAGAGTAGATTGCTAATTGTAGTACTGGCAACAAGCACCCCTGCATGCATAGATGGACTCTGAGTTCTCACTGTCATGTTCCTGGAGTGCGAGCTGCATCATAGTATATATTCCCTACTGGATATTGATCTGACATGTGGAAATTAACTGTAGACTGCTGTCTGTACAGCACATGTCAGTGAGGGCTGCCAATGTGTAGTAATGGCATACATATTGGTTTCAGACATCTATCTATCAACACAGTCATCCTACTGCATAGCTAGTTGGCAACCTGATGTCTGTCAGTCCCTGTACAGATGTGCAGATGGCAGGTATCCAGCTTGGATACATACAGGCAACCTATGCTTGACTGACACTGACATGTCTGCCCAGCTGTGTTTAAACTGGCGCAAATAGGACACAACACCCTGTACGCACCACATGCCATGGGTACCTCCACTACACTACCACAGTCAACAGAACATGCTTGGGTACAGGTCTCCAACACAAACACTAACCATATTTTGTAATACATGTTGCATACATGTCAACTGGATCACCTCACTGGCCATTTGCAGGAGGCACCCAGAGGATTGGCTGATGCATGTCACTCTCATCCTGAGGGTTACCACAGTGGTGTCTGTAGATAGATTGCCTGCTGGCACATGGCAGGTGGTATGATATCACTGTACACACATCCCCTACACTTCCCATCTTTCCATGGACAATAGCCAGGTACACACCTATGACCACCTGTAGCGATGCACCCCAGTACTGATAAATATGTACGTGTGCATTACTAAGGATATCCATGTCTGTGTGTTAGTAAACCTGTAGTTGGGAATACCATGAGGACCTTCACACCCACCGCAACACCCATTGCCATAGTTGGATGTGGCTGCTGCTGTACCGAACATTACATGTACCTTGTCACACTCCTCTCCCTAAAAATCTACCTGAGCCTTGCAGTACCAGCACAACACTGTTGTACAAATGGGTTGATAGGCATTGGATACCCATTGAGTTCTGGCAAGTGTGTGTATGTGTGCATGTGTGTATATCTGTAGGGTACAGCATTCCGAGGCCACATACTCCTATTACAATACAAATTGCCACACAGTATTATGGATAGTGATGTTGCTGCCCATAGCAGTGGCATGACAATGCATCACCCTACTATGACTGTGGCAGGTGATTTAGATGCATATCCCTGTAGTACCACTGTTGGGATGGACAAAGGGTTGTATTGCAGTCCTGGTCAATGTGTGATGGTGGGTATGTCAGAGTGTCATCATGGGTTCCAGTGTGTACAATATGCACAATTGGGGTGTGGGTGCTGTGTACACTGTCATTACACCATGGTACCCCTAGTACATGTCCCATGTACTACTGTATGGTCACCACAGTCACCATGAACCACACAGGTGACTAATAACACAATCCAACCAAGTTATGCATGTGCTGTGTGCATCTGCCTGTAACACATTGGACACACTGACAAGTTAGTTAGCACTGATAGGCCCAGGTCTCTCAGATGTGTGTCTGTATGTTGTGTGTCTGTTAATGTGTATATGATGGCATGTCACACTATGTATTGTCCATATACAACCATTAAATCCCCCAATACCATACTGCACATGCCTGGGGATGTTCTGCATGTAACATGTACCCTGGAACACACCTCATCCTAAACGCTGTGTGGTGTGTGCAATGAAAGCCACACACATCAGTAGCACTACATACCTAGGTAGGGGTCTAGTCCCAGTGTTGCCAAGTAAGAGTGTGCATGTATGTAGAGGGATATACTTCAGGTTGCTGATTATACATGTCCTAAATGGTCACCTGTCCATGTGGCACTTGCAGTAACTATTATACAGACCTGCTGTGTGTTCAACTGTACCCAGGATATGTCACAGCCATGGTATTACCACAGTGCCATACCCATTGTGAGATACAACTGCAGACCATCCTCCTGCTGATACATGTACACCTAAAACACAAATGGATAACATTATGAAGACGACAATCACTCAGTGTTACTAACAGCTATAATGCATTATGGCTGGACAGCTACACTACCTGACATGTAAGCATTAAACATTACTGCTGACAACATGTTACACAGCAGTACATTGGTACACTGTAGTACAGTCATTGTGTGCATCAGAACAATATTAGCCTGTCCCTGCATCAATGTTATGGATGGCAGGGATGTGGCACAGGTATCATTATATGCACATGGTGTGTTGTTAGTTTGCCAGAGACCAAGGGTGGGCCATACATTTGACACCATGTGTGTGGGTGTTGTGTAATTTGCTGATATGGGCATGGTGATGTGGTGTGTGTAGGTATGGGGTTGCCCTAGGTGTGTTTGTATAGTGTGTGGATATGCATGCACACAGTTGTGCCATGTGGCTGCCCTTTACAGGTGTTTCTTGGACAGCTGCAGACCATACCTGGCAGGGTGTGCAGTTCACCACCTCCAGCCTCAAACACGCAGACCGTGCCTGCCAGGGGTGTCATGGGCATGTCCAGGTACAGGCCTTGATGTGCTACCCTCCCCTGATGATGATGTATGACCGCTGGAACCAGGTCTCTGGCCAGGGCCACGTGCATGTGGCCTGCTGTGATATGGTGTGGACAGTGCCCCCCTGCAGTGCTGGGACTGGTACTGTAACTATGGGAGTGGCTTGATGTCCTTGCATATCCACATTGACCGCCAGCTGTTAGTGTTGCTGACCTACGTCCAGGCAGCCGTTGCCCCACTCCCACCACATGTTCTAGCATGGTTTATCCATGACCTCAGTATAATCATGGAGGGCACCTACAAGTTCATGGAAGTTTCACTTACAGATGAGAGAGCAGCCCTCTGTAGCCTCAGACCCTGTCTGGTGTACAGTTCCATACATGCCTGTACCCCCATGAGAGTCTAAAACATGCATCTGGTGGTACCAGTTGTGCCAAGTCTGCCAGGGGCATGATGATTAGCGGCCCTCCCACTAGCACCCCGGCACATCTGCCTATGTGGTGCCCTGCTGGACATCTGGATATGCCTGGTGTGTCCAGACACATCAGGCATAGATATCAGACTCTCTTGTGCACTGCCACCAGCTGCCAACTGTCCCTCTGCTATGGCCACTGGTGATGGGGTATATATAGACACTGTGACTGTGTGCAGGGCTGGGGTGGATAACAGGGTGATGTCAAACAATGGTGCAGTTTCAGTCTCTGACAACCCTGCCTGTGCCTCAACAGTCCTATCATCATTTTTAAGTGTCTGTATGGACACCAACTTCAGATTTCATGCAGGAGGGACCCTGACCCACCTCACCACCTGTGAAGGGAAAATAAGAAATGCACTTTAAGACCTGTACAGCATTGCATAACAGTACACACATGCACACACACACACACACACACACACACACACACACACACACACACACACACACACACACACACACACACACACACACACATATATTTACACACACAGACCCTGTAATTACACCATAATACCTACCTGTCCCTGAGTTTACAGACAATTCCAAGTTTTTTCACATAAGCTCTCCATCCTACATCACACTTGGTAACATACACTCATTAATACCACTCATTAATGTATCATTCTTCTAAATGCCTACACAAGTGAGCACAACACAAGACCTGTTACTCCATTACCTCCTTGACTTGATTGGAGTAGGTTTTACAGGGCCTCAATGCCATCATCCAGTGTTCACCCTGGGTATGTGCGGACATCGTGAGCATGGCCCCCTTATGTTTGGGGCTACTATGTCCACTCCATATTGTCATACACTGGAGTGTCATATGTAACTATTGCTTAGTAGAAGCAAGATCTGCTGCTCAATCAAGTTATTATGGGGACAACAGTAATATATGGATACACTCCCTGGTGCTTTCTAATAATTCCCCAATGTATCTGTAGTGCTGCATAAGTGGATAGTCATTGACCTTTCTGCTGATTGCAATTTTAATGGTATACCTGGTGTCTAGTTTCCCTCCCAGTGAATGTTCCATGCTACAGAACTTATTATACTATCAGCTGTCCTGTGATTACATATCAGACAAGTATTCCTGGTGTCTCATGAGTCAGTCCATGTCCATGTGCTGCATGATTCCAAAGGGAAGTACTGATGTATGAACAACCCCAGAATCACACATGTGCATACATGGACACCACACAAACACACACACACACACATACACACACACACACACACACACACACACACACACACACACACACACACACACACACACACACACCCTAGATGCATCAACCCCCCTCCACTCCACCAGATTGCACTTACAGACAAAATAACCCCCACCCCCACACACACACCTAGAGGTGAGGTTGCACAAAGATAGTACACACAGACCTCCTTTACCCATCTGTCAACATGTATAACATATGGTACCCCACAGCATGCAGTGCAGCTGTAGTCAATCCATGCCAGCAACACTATACATGCGTGTGATGCATGAGCTGTGTTAGTAGATGATACTCCTTCCCCTGGAAAACACTGCAGCCATGTACACAGTATTGCTGTGCCCCTGTTCTGCACCCTGCCATGTACTGTGCACCATACCTCACAGGTGTACACACCATTGCTGAATGTTTATTACTGTGTCAGCTATGTCTACTCTAATGCTCACAGCCCATATGTGTTTGTCCGACACATACCTGGGATGATATGTGGACAGATATCATTTGTGAATGCCTGATGTCTGATTTACAAATCTCAACATCAGTAGTGCATGTATGACCAATACGATACTATTATATTGACAACTGTCAAACCAACTGTGGCTATGGGAAGTGTACACACCCTTATTGATATGATGCACTCTTCTTTGATATGCCATGGGACCACATCACTGCATATGTTAACATTACATGAGCCTGATATTTGACATATGTCCTGTACATTCAAATGCAGTGTCTAACAAATCTGTTAGGTGTGCTGATGCTGACCAAGATGCATACACTTCGTGGATGCATATGTGTACACACCCTTATCATGACGGTTTGTTGCACCAACTGTTATGTGTACTACAGCAGTCACTATTCCTGGCAGGGGTATACTAGCATGGGGCATCTGCATTTGCCAGTATATGGTCAGTTTTCCCTACACATGTCCCCCATCTCTGCATGATTGCAAGATCAACTCATGTACATCCCTTGGAGTTCAGACACTGCCATCACTATTGCTGTGGAGTCAGGGTTACCTCTGCCACAGTTCCTGAACCTGACTTTGTGCAGATACAGCCATTTGTAGCATCCTTAGGATCCCTGCTGCAGTGCATTGGTGTGTCATGATGATACCCCCTCCCCACCTTCAGCCTTTTTGTAGATGCTTGACAACTATGGCCTCCACATGTTTGTCAGTTTGCAGTGTCTCAAACATTGAACACCCCATGCAACAGCTTAGTCCCAGCTAATGAATGGCAAACATACAGATGTACACTGGCACCAGCACAGTACGGATGGGGATGGTGGGCCTGAGGTGGGGTGAGGTGTTGCTTGTGCATCACATGTATCTTACATTATACTGTCTGTAGGTTTCCAACGTGGTCATGGTACACCAGTACACATTGCAATGCATGACTTTTGGGAACCTCTTCTGTTATGCATACACTACCTGTAGAGAGGCCTGGCTGATGTTTCCTGTGGTACAACTGTCAGATCTGATTACCCTAACCCATAGGCTACATGCTTGCAGAGTCCAGGCAATTGCTTACATGAGTACTGCACAGCCAGTACTTGCTAGACATTCCTACTACCCCCTCGGTGTTGTGGCATGTTATTGGGCAGCCTGCATGACCAGTTTGCTACATGTGACATCATTTGTCTTGGATGGCCATCTGTTTATTTCCTACATCATTCCTGTCCCATACATCCTTGCCACATAAATGAATATCTGCACTGTTTGCCATGGCATATGCAATGGTGAGGTATGGCTACATGTCCAGCTCATGGGTGCTACCTGTTGGGTATGGGGTCCATGCCATGTCATGTAAGATGTGTGCAAGCCATGCCTGCCTCTGTTGCAGGTAAGTGTGCACATTTGATGGCAAAACATCTTAGACAACAGTCCAATACATGGTGTGACATTGGGGATGTGTACCTGCTGAAAGGTGCATATCTATGACAAATGTATGCAGTCAGTACCTCAACAGCTGCTTCCACTATATTTTATCTGGACTGTGTGCATACATATGCTTCCAGTATTTGTGAAGGTATGCATTCCCCATATTTGCTGTCCTAACCCACTGTTCCGTATTACACACTCATTGCTCATGTTGGGACCACATTGCAGGTTTTAAGGCTTGTGGACCACTGTATTGTGATATGCCGTAGTGTAGATCTGTAACAGTTGCCATTATAATACTGGTATATACACTGTTGTAGCACTGTATAAAGGTGATGTTTCACACATGTCCCTACTGTAGGCCATTTGTCCCACCAGTATGTTCATCCCTGTGGACACATTTTGCAATGACAGGATGTTAGTTACATTGCAGGTGTCTGACATACCCTTCAGATACATCATCATGGTCACCACTGTGATGCAGTGCAGTTAACATCAACAATATGTGAACATGTATGGCATGCATTATGGGTAGGTGCGTTAGATGTCTGCATGGACTATACCATAGCCATTACATGAGCAAAGTATTGGCAAACATGAACATAAACTATACTCTCCAGCTACGGGCTGCTGCCTTGGTGGTATACCAGAGGGACCTACATAAGAGTGTGAGAGATGTGATGTCAGTAGCCCCAGCTGTGGCATTGGTACACGGTGGGTGCATCATTACAGTACATCAACAGTACAAGTCCACA